>NC_092114.1:14567651-14585765 GCF_045679555.1 Salvelinus alpinus | reverse complement strand
CTACATCCCTGTCTCACCCCACGACCCTGTGTGAAGAAATGTGTGTGTTTTTTGCCAATTTTAACCGCACACTTGTTGTTTGTGTACATGGATTTTATGATGTCGTATGTTTTACCCCCAACACCACTTTCCATCAATTTGTATAGCAGACCCTCATGCCAAATTGAGTCGAAGGCTTTTTTGAAATCAACAAAGCATGAGAAGACTTTGCCTTTGTTTTGGTTTGTTTGGTTGTCAATTAGGGTGTGTAGGGTGAATACATGGTCTGTTGTACGGTAATTTGGTAAAAAGCCAATTTGACATTTGCTCAGTACATTGTTTTCATTGAGGAAATGTACGAGTCTGCTGTTAATGATAATGCAGAGTATTTTCCCAAGGTTACTGTTGACGCATATTCCACGGTAGTTATTGGGGTCAAATTTGTCTCCACTTTTGTGGATTGGGGTGATCAGTCCTTGGTTCCAAATATTGGGGAAGACGCCAGAGCTAAGGACGATGTTAAAGAGTTTTAATATAGCCAATTGGAATTTGTTGTCTGTATATTTGATCATTTCATTAAGGATACCATCAACACCACAGGCCTTTTTGGGTTGGAGGGTTTTTATTTTGTCCTGTAACTCATTCAAGGTAATTGGAGAATCCAGTGGGTTCTGGTAGTCTTTAATAGTTGATTCTAGGATTTGTATTTGATCATGTATATGTTTTTGCTCTTTATTCTTTGTTATAGAGCCAAAAAGATTGGAGAAGTGGTTTACCCATACATCTCCATTTTGGATAGATAATTCTTCGTGTTGTTGTTTGTTTAGTGTTTTCCAATTTTCCCAGAATTGGTTAGAGTCTATGGATTCTTCAATTACATTGAGCTGATTTCTGACGTGCTGTTCCTTCTTTTTCCGTAGTGTATTTCTGTATTGTTTTAGTGATTCGCCATAGTGAAGGCGTAGACTCAGGTTTTCCGGGTCTCTATGTTTTTGGTTGGACAGGTTTCTCAATTTATTTCTTAGATTTTTGCATTCTTTATCAAACCATTTGTCATTGTTGTTCATTTTCTTCGGTTTTCTATTTGAGATTTTTAGATTTGATAGGGAAGCTGAGAGGTCAAATATACTGTTAAGATTTTCTACTGCCAAGTTTACACCTTCACTATTGCAGTGGAACGTTTTACCCAGGAAGTTGTCTAAAAGGGATTGAATTTGCTGTTGCCTAATTGTTTTTTGGTAGGTTTCCAAACTGCATTCCTTCCATCTATAGCATTTCTTAATGTTACTCAGTTCCTTTGGCTTTGATGCCTCATGATTGAGTATTGCTCTGTTCAAGTAGACTGTGATTTTGCTGTGGTCTGATAGGGGTGTCAGTGGGCTGACTGTGAACGCTCTGAGAGACTCTGGGTTGAGGTCAGTGATAAAGTAGTCTACAGTGCTACTGCCAAGAGATGAGCTATAGGTGTACCTACCATAGGAGTCCCCTCGAAGCCTACCATTGACTATGTACATACCCAGCGTGCGACAGAGCTGCAGGAGTTGTGACCCGTTTTTGTTGGTTATGTTGTCATAGTTGTGCCTAGGTGGGCATATGGGGGAGGGAATGCTGTCACCTCCAGGTAGGTGTTTGTCCCCCTGTGTGCTGAGGGTGTCTGGTTCCTGTCCAGTTCTGGCATTTAGGTCGCCACAGACTAATACATGTCCCTGGGCCTGGAAATGATTGATTTCCCCCTCCAGGATGGAGAAGCTGTCTTCATTAAAGTATGGGGATTCTAGTGGGGGGATATAGGTAGCACACAGGAGGACATTTTTCTCTGTTAAGATAATTTCCTTTTGAATTTCTAGCCAAATGTAAAATGTTCCTGTTTTGATTAATTTAATGGAGTGAGTTAGGTCTGTTCTATACCAAATTAGCATTCCCCCTGAGTCCCTTCCCTGTTTCACACCTGGTAGTTTGGTGGATGGGACTACCAGCTCTCTGTAACCTAGAGGACAACCAGTGGGTCCGTCTCCTCTATACCATGTTTCTTGCAGGATGACAATGTCTGCATTACCGATTTCTTTGGTGAAGTCCGGGTTCCTGCTCTTTAGGCCAAAGGCAGATGACCTCAGGCCTTGGATATTCCAGGATGATATAGTGAAGGCTTTTTGTTCCATAAAGTGTCCAATGTTGTTGGTCGGGGTTTGGCCTCAGGCCAGTAAGTGTGAGCAGAGCCTGCTGAGCATCTGGTACATGCCGTTGGCTTGGGCGAGTGTAAGAGTGGGGGTTGGGCCTGTTTGCCCGCTCACTACCTGGGCGTATGTGTGACTTCCATGTTGATGCCCTCTTTGCGGGGGTGGGGTGCATGGGGTGGGCAGGAGTGGCATGGGTCTGATCTGAGGGGGCCTAAATTGGGTGTGGGCATGGTTGATGTGGGGGGGGTGTGTAGGTCCAGGGGGGGGTCCTGGAGGTCTTGGAGGGTGTCTCGCTGGTCTGGGTGGGGTGTCTATTGATCTCTTGCTCCTGTGTGAAGTGTTGGGGCTTCGTTTGAGAGCGATGTCCTTTAGAGTCCGGGCAAAGGTGGGCACTGCTGCCTTGTAGAGGTGGACCTGGTCATAGAGGCTGTTCAAGTCCAGGGTGGAGTGGTGGGCCAGAAAAACATTTGGTTTTGAGGCACAGTCACGGGAAATGCTTGCGTTTACCCGCTGTATTGTAGCAGGGTGGAAGTCTTTTCGTGGTAGCAGGGTGGAGATAACCACTTGTGCGTTGGGGAAAGTAGAAGAAGCTTTTTCAATCACTCCATTCAGTGCTGTGGCCACCCTTTCCTGCTGTGCTCTCAGGTCGTTTGTGCCTGTGTGTATTATTATGTGGCTAGGTGAGCCTAGTTTGTCCTCAGACAGAAGGTCTAGGGCGCGCTGGGTGTTTGGACACCAGAGTTTAGACACACTGTGTTTGGGAAAAAGTTTTTTTTCTTCTATATATTTCCCATTTGAGTCCATAAGAAGGACAATCTGTGTCTTGTGTTTGTCCTCAGTGGGTGTGGGGGGGTTGTCAGGAGGGCTATCAGGGTGGCTGACAGGGGGGGTGCTCAGAGGGGGTGAGAGCTGCTGGGCTTGGGGTTTTTCTTTTGTCTGTTCTGTTGTGATGTCGTTTCTATGGTCAGGGTCTGGCGTGGACTGTTCTGCTGTGGTGTCGAGACTTTTGTCGGGTGCTGAGGTGGGCTGTTCTGCTGGCGTCTCTGTGGGGATGGCCACCTCCCTAGTGGGTTGTTCTCTGTCATATGCCATCCCCCTCAACCTCTCCTCCAGCAGTCTGATCCTCTCCTCTAGTGCTCTGTTCTTCTCCTGCTCCTACTCTTTCTCCTGTTGATGTTGTCTCACCACTGTCCATAGTGCAGATATGTCTTTCTCCACCTCCAGCTCTCCAGGTCTGGTTAAGGGGGTGTTGTTGTGCTGGACTGTTGTCTGGGTCTGTGCTGACTGGAGTGTGATCACCTGCTGTTCCAGCTCCACCTGCCTTACCTCCAGCTGGGTGAATTTATCCTTCATTTCAATGAGGGAGAAGTACTCTGTACTGGGAGGTTGACTGTCTGCTGAGGGTTGCTCGTCTGTGGGGTTATATGGTGAAGAGGTTTGGTCTGACCCACTTGGGGTGGGGGTATCTTTATCAAGGGAGAGCTTCTCCTGCTGGGCTAATTCTTTGATTAGGTGAAAGTCCAGCTGAAACTGTTTGTGGTTGCCCTGTACCAATACTGTTCCAGACTTATATAGGTTTATATTAGCTGACTCCTCGTCCTCGTTGTCAAGAATCCTGAGTTTCCACCCCTCGTTAACCCCCCCTCTCTTAACAGAGGGGTAGTGTGCTAATATAGCACTGTGCCATGCCTGGGGATGGTTTGTGTGGAAGATAAGGTTGCTGATGTTCCCATTTTTGTAATAGTCAGCAAAAAGTGTCTCTTGATTTTCCATAAGGAGCTTCATTTTGTGATCTTTTCTTGTCTTGTCATTTTTTACATGCACAGGGTACTGTATTTTAATTACTTCTGAGCAGCGGGAGGCAGCTTCTAAGGCCTCTTCATTTGGTTGGGGTAGACTATTCGACTCTCCTGCCATTGTTGGGCTAATGGGCTTTGACACCTCTCACTTGACACTTAAGTGCTAGTTGAAGCTGTATCAAGCTTGGCAGAAATATGTTACTATTCAGTCCTTATAAAGTAGTGTCATGTATTTTTCTTCTTGGCTTTTGGAAATCAAATATAGTTTCAGACTAAACATTACTCACTCAGTTCCAGGTTGGGTGGTGTTCTCAGGTTTCTGTTGTTTTCCAGAGGATTTGCTGTATAGAATAATTAATCCTTGGTAGATGTGAACCTTCCAGGTAAATCCGTCCAAAATCAGGTTGTAAGTTTTGAGTTTTGATTTGAAGTGAGGGTTATGTTGTAGAGGGTAGCATCCTGTATGGGTTCCTGACAAAAAATCCAAGTTTATCTAACTCTAAATGTATATTTTTTAAAGAAAATGCTGAAAAATGCAGGAGCTCATCTGATCGTGACCTCTCTCTCTCTCTCTCTCTCTCTCTCTCTCTCTCTCTGTCTCCTCCTTTCCCTTCAGGGTACTGTATGATTTAGAGCCTGTCACCAGCTACCAAGAATGAGGAAACTGTAAATGAGGGAAAAAAGAGGTGGAAACAGACAGAGAATGAGGAAGAAGAAGAGAAGGAAACAGACAGAGAACGAGGAAGAAGAGCAGGAAACAGACAGAGAACGAGGAAGAAGAAGAGGAGGAAACAGACAGAGAAAGAAGAGGAAGAGGAAACAGACAGAGAACGAGGAAGAAGAGAAGGAAACAGACAGAGAACGAGGAAGAAGAGAAGGAAACAGACAGAGAACGAGGAAGAAGAGAAGGAAACAGACAGAGAACGAGGAAGAAGAAGAGGAGGAAACAGACAGAGAACGAGGAAGAAGAAGAGGAGGAAACAGACAGAGAACGAGGAAGAAGAGAAGGAAACAGACAGAGAACGAGGAAGAAGAGAAGGAAACAGACAGAGAACGAGGAAGAAGATAAGGAAACAGACAGAGAACGAGGAAGAAGAGAAGGAAACAGACAGAGAACGAGGAAGAAGAGAAGGAAACAGACAGAGAACGAGGAAGAAGAGAAGGAAACAGACAGAGAACGAGGAAGAAGAGAAGGAAACAGACAGAGAACGAGGAAGAAGAGAAGGAAACAGACAGAGAACGAGGAAGAAGAGAAGGAAACAGACAGAGAACGAGGAAGAAGAAAATGAAACAGACAGAGAACGAGGAAGAAGAGAATGAAACAGACAGAGTACGAGGAAGAAGAGAAGGACACAGACAGAGAACGAGGAAGAAGAGAAGGAAACAGACAGAGAACGAGGAAGAAGAGGAAACAGAAAGAGAATGAGGAAGAAGAGAAGGAAACAGACAGAGAACGAGGAAGAAGAGAATGAAACAGACAGAGATTGAGGAAGAAGAGGAACCAGCCAGAGAAAGGAGACGAGAGAGGAGGATGAAGGGGAAAGAGAATGGAAAGAAAGAGTTTCTCTGAAAAGAGGGAAGCCACTACCGGGAAGCCACTACCGGGAAGCCACTCCCGGGAAGCCACTCCCGGGAAGCCACTACCGGGAAACGGATGGGCGACAGTGTGTGTCTCACATAACACAGAGAAGAGAAAAGTGTTGGTATACCCACCAACACGTAAGCTAACACACACACACACACACACGCCTTTGTAATGATATTAGTGTAAGCTGATTAGCAAAGAGAACAGTATGTCAAAGAGATGACAATATGAGGTATCTGACCTTACTGTAGATGGGAGAGGACAATATGAGGTATTTGACCTTACTGTAGATAGGAGAGGACAATATGAGGTATCTGACCGTACTGTAGATGGGACAGGACAATATGAGGTATTTGACCTTACTGTAGATGAGAGAGGACAAAATTAGGTATTTGACCTTACTGTAGATGGGAGAAGACAATATGAGGTATCTGACCTTACTGTAGATCGGAGAGGACAATATGAGGTATCTGACCTTACTGTAGATGGGAGAAGACAATATGAGGTATCTGACCTTACTGTAGATCGGAGAGGACAATATGAGGTATCTGACCTTACTGTAGATGGGAGAAGACAATATGAGGTATTTGACCTTACTGTAGATGAGAGAAGACAATATGAGGTATCTGACCTTACTGTAGATGGGAGAAGACTATATGAGGTATCTGACCTTACTGTAGATCGGAGAGGACAATATGAGGTATCTGACCTTACTGTAGATGGGAGAAGACAATATGAGGTATTTGACCTTACTGTAGATGAGAGAGGACAATATGAGGTATTTGACCTTACTGTAGATGGGAGAAGACAATATGAGGTATCTGACCTTACTGTAGATCGGAGAGGACAATATGAGGTATCTGACCTTACTGTAGATGGGAGAAGACAATATGAGGTATCTGACCTTACTGTAGATCGGAGAGGACAATATGAGGTATCTGACTTTACTGTAGAAGGGAGTAGACAATATGAGGTATCTGACCTTACTGTAGATCGGAGAGGACAATATGAGGTATCTGACCTTACTGTAGATGGGAGAAGACAATATGAGGTATCTGACCTTACTGTAGATCGGAGAGGACAATATGAGGTATCTGACCTTACTGTAGATGGGAGAAGACAATATGAGGTATCTGACCTTACTGTAGATCGGAGAGGACAATATGAGGTATCTGACTTTACTGTAGAAGGGAGAAGACAATATGAGGTATCTGACCTTACTGTAGATCGGAGAGGACAATATGAGGTATCTGACCTTACTGTAGATGGGAGAAGACAATATGAGGTATCTGACCTTACTGTAGATTGGAGAGGACAATATGAGGTATCTGACCTTACTGTAGATGGGAGAAGACAATATGAGGTATCTGACCTTACTGTAGATCGGAGAGGACAATATGAGGTATCTGACCTTACTGTAGTTGAGAGAAGACAATATGAGGTATCTGACCTTACTGTAGATGGGAGAGGACAATATGAGGTATCTGACCTTACTGTAGATGGGAGAAGACAATATGAGGTATTTGACCTTACTGTAGATGAGAGAGGACAATATGAGGTATTTGACCTTACTGTAGATGGGAGAAGACAATATGAGGTATCTGACCTTACTGTAGATCGGAGAGGACAATATGAGGTATCTGACCTTACTGTAGATGGGAGAAGACAATATGAGGTATCTGACCTTACTGTAGATCGGAGAGGACAATATGAGGTATCTGACCTTACTGTAGATGGGAGAAGACAATATGAGGTATCTGACCTTACTGTAGATGGGAGAGGACAATATGAGGTATCTGACCTTACTGTAGATGGGAGAAGACAATATGAGGTATTTGACCTTACTGTAGATGGGAGAGGACAATATGAGGTATTTGACCTTACTGTAGATGGGAGAGGACAATATGAGGTATCTGACCTTACTGTAGATGGGAGAAAAGAATATGAGGTATCTGACCTTACTGTAGATGGGAGAAGACAATATGAGGTATTTGACCTTACTGTAGATGGGAGAGGACAATATGAGGTATTTGTCCTTACTGTAGATGGGAGAGGACAATATGAGGTATTTGAACTTACTGTAGATGGGAGAAGACAATATGAAGTATTTGACCTTACTGTAGATGGGAGTAGACAATATTAAGTATTTGACCTTACTGTAGATGGGAGAGGACAATATGATGTATCTGACCTTACTGTAGATGGGAGAAGACTATATGAGGTATCTGACCTTACTGTAGATGGGAGAGGACAATATGAGGTATCTGACCTTACTGTAGATGGGAGAGGACAATATGAGGTATCTGACCTTACTGTAGATGGGAGAGGACAATATGAGGTATTTGACCTTACTGTAGTTGAGAGAAGACAATATGAGGTATCTGACCTTACTGTAGATGGGAGAGGACAATATGAGGTATCTGACCTTACTGTAGATGGGAGAGGACAATATGAGGTATTTGACCTTACTGTAGATGAGAGAAGACAATATGAGGTATCTGACCTTACTGTAGATGAGAGAAGACAATATGAGGTATTTGACCTTACTGTAGATGGGAGAAGACAATATGAGGTATCTGACCTTACTGTAGATGGGAGAGGACAATATGAGGTATCTGACCTTACTGTAGATGGGAGAGGACAATATGAGGTATTTGACCTTACTGTAGATGAGAGAAGACAATATGAGGTATCTGACCTTACTGTAGATGGGAGAGGACAATATGAGGTATCTGACCTTACTGTAGATGGGAGAGTTCAGTTGTACATACGGCTACATGGAGACCAGGACACAGAGGCTGTACTCCATTCCCTATACAACAATCATTTGGTAAGTGCATTTTTTTATTTTTTTCACCCAAGTGTATATTTATTAGTTCTGAACGTTTACCCCAAAAGTATGTTTTTATTTGTAAAAAAAAAAAAAGAATTGACTGACAAAGTTCCTATAATTTGAATTATATAGACATACATAGTATATATTATTTTATTGTGAGGTCAATGCATAGTTTCTCTAGAGATAAATCAGATCCAGCCTGAACTGTGTGATGTAGTAGGGAGTTGTAGTTTCTCTAGAGATGAATCAGATCCAGCCTGAACTGTGTGATGTTGTAGGGAGTTGTAGTTTCTCTAGAGACAAATCAGACCCAGCCTGAACTGTGTGATGTAATAGGGAGTTGTAGTTTCTCTAGAGATGAATAAGATCCAGCCTGAACTGTGTGATGTAGTAGGGAGTTGTAGTTTCTCTAGAGATGAATCAGATCCAGCCTGAACTGTGTGATGTAGTAGGGAGGTGTAGTTTCTCTAGAGATAAATCAGATCCAGCCTGAACTGTGTGATGTAGTAGGGAGTTGTAGTTTCTCTAGAGATAAATCAGATCCAGCCTGAACTGTGTGATGTAGTAGGGAGTTGTAGTTTCTCTAAAGATAAATCAGATCCAGTCTGAACTGTGTGATGTAGTAGGGAGTTGTAGTTTCTCTAGAGATGAATCAGATCCAGCCTGAACTGTGTGATGTAGTCGGAAGTTGTAGTTTCCAACAGGCCAATGTTCGACATACTGTAGTTTAGAGGATAAAAAAGTGATAATTAACTACAATGACCATGATCCTTTGCGCATCTACTTGTCCAGGCCTGTGTTTCTTTTATGCCTGCTATGGAGAGGCAGAATAATACACGTTCTTAAGGGGATATTAAGGAGAGCAGCTGTTGCTTCACAAGGTACCGCTACCTGAAAATACGTTGATAGTTGGTATTTAGCAGTCGTAAAAGTATGTCTTATTTACTTTGAAGAACTACTAAAATAGTGATGTCAGACAGCAGCTCTCTAGAGACGATGACTTGGAATGAAATAATTGAGTCATCAAATAAAACAAGATGTAAAATACACAACAACTGAGATTTATTAAAGTAATGTGAATAAATTATGGTTAAGAAGTGATAAGCATTAATGGACAGTCACTACCATCATGGGAGTTTTATTCACTGTTTAATTATGTGTTGTTACAAATAATTGATACCGAAATCGAGAAGCGTGATTATTTTGTAATAATCTTACCGAAACCAAACTGACCTCAAAAAGCACTAATCGCTCAGCACCAGTATTATGTGTCAAAAACATTTTCAGCTTGGGAAATTGAATTAGCGTACTTTCGGTTATTGACCCAATGCGCTAACCGCTAGTCTACCTGCCCCATAGAGCTCTGGTCAAAAGTAGTGCACTACATAGGGAATAGGGTTCCAGTTAGGATGCAGCCAGAACCCCGGGCAGACAATCACACACTTTATTAGATCCATGTTTATTGGTGCATTATAAAGGTATAGCTTTTATGAGATAAGATAAGAGAAGGACAGAAAGTTAGACAGAGAGAAGGAGAGAGAGAGAGACAGAAAGACAGAAAGACCGAGATACAGAGAGAAAAAGAGTTACAGAAAGACCGAGATACAGAGAGAAAGAGAGAAAGAGAGACAGAGAGAGAGAGACAGAGTCAGAGAGTCAGAGAGAGAGAGACAGAGAGACAGAGTCAGAGAGTCAGAGAGTCAGAGAGTCAGAGAGTCAGGGAGACAAAGAGACAAAGAGACAAAGAGACAGAGAGTCAGAGAGAGAGACAGAGAGACAGATTCAGAGAGTCAGAGAGTCAGAGAGTCAGAGAGTCAGAGAGTCAGAGAGTCAGAGAGACAGAGAGACAGAGAGACAGAGTCAGAGAGAGAGAGACAGAGAGAGGGAGACAGAGAGAGGGAGACAGAGAGAGAGAGAGACAGTGTCAGAGAGTCAGAGAGACAGAGAGAGAGAGACAGAGTCAGAGAGTCAGAGAGAGAGACAGAGAGACAGAGAGTCAGAGAGACAGAGAGACAGAGAGAGGGAGACAGAGAAAGAGAGACAGAGAAAGAGAGACAGAGAGAGAGAGACAGAGAGAGGGAGACAGAGAGACAGAGAGACAGAGACAGAGAGAGGGAGACAGAGAGAGGGAGACAGAGAGAGGGAGACAGAGAGAGGGTGACAGAGAGAGGGAGACAGAGAGACAGAGACAGAGAGAGGGAGACAGAGAGTCAGACAGTCAGAGAAAGAGAGAGAGGCCATCAGAGACATGTAGATATAAAAGAGAGAAAAAGTCTGAGAGAAATATATAATGCAAACAAAGGATTGATTTAATTGGCAGAGTGAGTAAACAAGAGAAAGAGAGAGAGAGCGATACAGAGAAAAGGAGGGCGTATAAGGAGAGAAACAAGATTAGAGAGTGACACAGCCAGCAGCCTGTCCCCAGTATGTCCTGTTTACAAGGCCAGGGGAATTACATTGCTCTGTTTTGACCAGCAGCTCTCTCTTTACTGTTTTATATCATCTTCATCTATAACATCCTCTCTGTCCCTGAAAGACCCTGCACAATTATGGAGACATACAGGCAGAGAGAGAGAACGAGACAGACAGAGAGAGAGATTAATTTATTCAGTGGTAGGTTACGGGGAATCTTTGGGGAGATTCACCTACTGCTCATCTCTTGCCCACAGCCATAAATAAATCACTATATTGTGGTTCATTTAGGCCACCTCAGTGTTATGACAACCATTTAAAATGCTTATAACGTAACCAAGTGTTTTTTAGATGACTAAAGATGGCTTTTCACAACCTGCCCTGAATATTTCAGTACCTTACACAACCCCAGTCAAAACCTTTCTTAGAAATGACAAAAATACTAAATGTTTTCCATTTGATTAAAATCTATATGATTTACAGACATTGACTCTATCTCTCTCAGCTCATTCATCGTCAAGCCACTAACACCTCTGTCTGATCACAGCCAATTTATGTTGTTCCTCAAAAGAACAGACATGGAAACAACCATTCACAGCCCAGTAAGCTGTACAACATCAGAAATGCATACAGATAGGCCCAAAACAGCACAGAAGAATACCAGAAAGCAACCATTTGCCAAAAAAAATCCAAACACTTAGATAACTTTCTGGATACCACATTCACTCACAGTAAAGAAGGCATCAATCTAGCAGTAAAAAACATCAACTATATATTCAGGCAAATGGCAAAAAAAGCACAACTGAAATAGATTTTTTTTTTTTATACCAAAAATGACTACAGATGACAACTGGTTTGATGCCGATTGTAAAATTATGAGGAAAGAATGTAGAACACTATCCAACCAAAACCACAGAGACCCAAATAATAGTGAATTACGCCTTCATTACTGTGATACTTTAAAACTCTATAAACGTACACTCAGAACCAAAAAAAGCACAGTACAACAGCAAGCAGCTGACACTAATTGAGGAGTCCATAAATACAAAGAACTTGGAAAAAAAATAGAAAAAAAAAATACAAAGAACTTTTTTTTTTTTTTTTTTTTTTTAACAAAAAAAATCTAAACAAGAGGAATTAGCGATACAAAATGGTGACATATGGACAATCCATTTTAAAACACTCTACAACACCGTTCAAATTGATGCAAACGCAGAGCATTGCCATTTGATGGAATAGAAAAAACTGTAAAGGACAATCAAAATCCATTGGACTCCCCATTTACTGACCAGGAGCTCTATAAGAAACTTCAGGCCCTCAAACGTAAGAAAGCATGAGGACCTGATGCCATCCTAAATGAGATGCTCAAACTCACAAGTGCAAAATGTCAATTGGCTAGAATAAAACAGTTTAATTTGATCCTGAGTGTAGGTTATTTCCCAGACATCTGGAATCAAGGACTCATAACCCCAATCTTTAAGAACGGAGACAAATTTGACCCTAACAATTACAGAGGCATTTGTGTGAACAGTAACCTGGGGAAGGTTTTCTGTAGTATTATAAATGTAAGAGTTCTAAACTTCCTTAATAAGCACAATGTCTTGAGTAAAAGCCTAATTGTATTTATACCAAAACATTGCACAACTGATCATATTTACACCCTACACACCCTGATAGATAAATAATAACAAAATGTATGCTTGCTTTATCGACTTCCAAAAAGCATTTGATTCTATTTGGCATACAGGACGGTTCAACAAAGTCATTGAAAGTGGTGTAGGGGGTAAAACATATGACAGAATTAAATCAATACGTGCAGCATCAAAATTGGCAAGAAAATAACAGAATTCTTTAATCAGGGACCTGGCTTTCGCCAGGGTTTCAGACTAAGCCCTGCACTCTTCAATATTTACAACAACGAATTGGCCACTATTCTAGAAAAATCCTCAGCCCTTGGTGTTAGTCTCCACAATTCAGAGGTTAAATGTCTGCACTTCACAGATGACCTGTGCTTGCTGTCGCCTACAGCAGAGCCTGGACCTGCTAGAGCAGTACTGCCAGACCTGGGCCCTGGCAGTAAACCCCGAAAATACTAAAATAATGATTTTCCAGAGAAGATCCAGATCTCAGGGAATTAGACCAAAGTTCTCAGTTGGTACAAAATATATAGAGTACTGTACACACTACAATTACTGAGGTTTATATATATAGAGTACTGTACACACTACAATTACTGAAGTTTATATATATATATAGTACTGTACACACTACAATTACTGAGGTTATATATATAGAGTACTGCACACACTACAATTACTGAGGTTTATATATATATATAGAGTACTGTACACACTACAATTACTTAGGTTTAAATATATAGAGTACTGTACACACTACAATTACTGAGGTTTAAATAGAAGCTCAACTGGACACCTTAATGAGGCAGTGAATGAACTGAGAGAGAACGCACGCAGGGCATTCTACGCCATTAAAAAATTAATTCAAATTGAATAACCTATTAAAATTAAAGCTAATTGAATGTGACATTGAACCAATTACACTTTATGGCAGTGAGGTGTGGGGTCCACTTGCAAAACAAGATTTCACCCATTGGGACAAACACCAAGTTGAAACCCTGCATGCAGAGTTCTGTAAGATTCTCCTACATGTCCAGAGGAAAACTACAAACATTGCATGCAGGGCAGAATTAGGCCAATATCCACTAATAATAAAAACTAATTCAGTTTTGACCCCCTCTCATATCATTACCAAGCCCTGCAATGCCAAGAGCTGAGCAAAGAAAAGAGACCCCTCATCCAGCTGGTCCTGGGGCTGAGTTCACAAACCTGTTCTACTAACACACTGAAGCCTCAGTCCCCTCATCCAGCTGGTCTTGGGGCTGAGTTCACAAACCGGTTCTACTAACACACTGAAGCCTCAGGACCCTCATCCAGCTGGTCCTGGGGCTGAGTTCACAAACCTGTTCTACTAACACACTGAAGCCTCAGGACCCTCATCCAGCTAGTCCTGGGGCTGAGTTCACAAACCTGTTCGACTAACACACTGAAGCCTCAGTCCCCTCATCCAGCTGGTCCTGGGGCTGAGTTCACAAACCTGTTCTACTAACACACTGAAGCCTCAGGACCCTCATCCAGCTGGTCCTGGGGCTGAGTTCACAAACCTGTTCGACTATCACACTGAAGCCTCAGTCCCCTCATCCAGCTGGTCCTGGGGCTGAGTTCACAAACCTGTTCCACTAACACACTGAAGCCTCAGTCCCCTCGTCCAGCTGGTCCTGGGGCTGAGTTCACAAACCTGTTCGACTATCACACTGAAGCCTCAGTCCCCTCATCCAGCTGGTCCTGGGGCTGAGTTCACAAACCTGTTCCACTAACACACTGAAGCCTCAGTCCCCTCATCCAGCTGGTCCTGGGGCTGAGTTCACAAACCTGTTCTACTAACACATTGAAACCTAAGGACCCTCATCCAGCTGGTCCTGGGGCTGAGTTCACAGACCTGTTCTACTAACACACTGAAGCCTCAGGACCAGAACATCCAATCAATCAAAATAAACCAAAGTACAACACAATCAAAACAAAACTACATTAGTTATTGGGAAACACAAGCACAAACACAAAGCAAAATGCAGTGCTATCTGGCCCTACATCAACAGTACACCGTGGCAAACTATTTGAAAATGGTTACTGATCAAAACCTTAGAAAAACCTTGACAAAGTACAGGCTCAGTGAGCAAAACCTTGCCATTGGGAACGGTAGACACAGGTAAACCTGGCTCCCTGTAGAGGAAAGGCTGTGCAACCACTGCACAACAGCAGAACCTGAGACAGAGCTGCTTTTCCTGACAAAATGTAAAAAAATATATATAAAACAATTAGCGTGTCATTTCCCCAAATTGTAATCCCTTGTTCAAGGTTTTCAAGGACCTCTCTGATGAGGACAGGCTACCCGTCCTGTTGGGGGAGGACGCAGAGAGCTGTAGCACACTACATTGCTGCCTGCCATAAGTTGAGGGACAGTGCGTTATTTTGACCAGGGCCCCAAAGTGTGTTAATCAATTATTTGGTGACGTGAATATATTTAGTAAACCCGCTACAATCTTCCAGTACAGTGTACAATCAGCAAGCACTTTAGCAGTTACATTGGATAGGCCCCCAGTGAGAATAAATTAATAAAACCAAAAGCTTACATTCACTTGGAAAAGCTCCAGTGTTGGATAACCATAGCCTCTCTGTTTGAGCTGGGTGTTTGAGTAGGCTAAACTAGCTAACTGCATTCTCTAACTAACTCTCTCTCTCTCGCTCTTGCTTCTCCATCATTTTTTAATACATTAATTTGTTCAAAACTGTTAAATTATTGTATTTCTCTTTGAGTCAACTACTGTAGCGTATGCTTTCAGTACTAGAGTCATTCTCTGATTCTTTGATTGGGTGGATAACACGTCAGTTCATTCTGAAAGAGCTCTGATAGGTGGGAGGATGTGCTCCGGAAGTAATCATAATTACTGTGTAAGTCTATGGAAGGGGGTGAGAACCATGAGTCTCCTAGGTGTTGTATTGAGGTCAATGTACCCAGAGGAGGACGGAAGCTAGCTGTCCTCCGGCTACACCGTGGTGCTACCCTACAGAGTGCTGATGAGGCTACTGTAGACCTTCACTGTGTTTAATCAATGTTATGTAATATTATTTTACACATGTTATTTTACACATTATTTGGTCACGTGAAAATATAAAATTTTATCTAGAAAGGAAAACTTTTTGAATGTTTCACTATTGATTTATTTTTGATATTGGTCTTCCTCCTCTGAGGAGTCTCCACAGCGCACTATATAGGGAATAAGGCTCTGGTCTAAAGTAGTGTACTATATAGGGAATAAGGCTCTGGTCTAAAGTAGTGCACTATATAGGGAATAGGGCTCAGGTCTAAAGTAGTGCACTATATAGGGAATAGGGCTCTGGTCTAAAGTAGTGCACTATATAGGGAATAGGGCTCTGGTCTAAAGTAGTGCACTATATAGGGAATAGGGCTCTGGTCTAAAGTAGTGTACTATATAGGGAATAGGGCTCTGGTCTAAAGTAGTGCACTATATAGGGAATAAGGCTCTGGTCTAAAGTAGTGTACTATATAGGGAATAGGGCTCTGGTCTAAAGTAGTGTACTATATAGGGAATAGGGCTCTGGTCTAAAGTAGTGTACTATATAGGGAATAGGGCTCTGGTCTATAGTAGTGTACTATATAGGGAATAGGGCTTTGGTCTAAAGTAGTGCACTATATAGGGAATAGGGCTCTGGTCTATAGTAGTGTACTATATAGGGAATAGGGCCCTGGTCTAAAGTAGTGCACTATATAGGGAATAGGGCTCTGGTCTAAAGTAGTGCACTATATAGGGAATAGGGCTCTGGTCTATAGTAGTGTACTATATAGGGAATAGGGCTCTGGTCTTTAGTAGTGTACTATATAAGGAATAGGGCTCTGCTCTAAAGTAATGTACTATATAGGGAATAGGGCCCTGGTCTAAAGTAGTGTACTATATAGGGAATAGGGCTCTGGTCTAAAGTAGTGTACTATATAGGGAATAGGGCTCTGGTCTAAAGTAGTGTACTATATAGGGAATAGGCCTCTGGTCTAAAGTAGTGCACTATATAGGGATTAGGGCTCTGGTCTAAAGTAGTGTACTATATAGGGATTAGGGTGCCATTTGGGATGCAGTGAGAGCATCAGAGGGTCCTCACGCTGCGTGCTAATGATTAGCGAGGTGTCTGTCTGCATGCCTGTCTGATAAAGAGGAGATCGTTAAAGATATGGTTAGGTTTCATAGGCCTTGGTTACAGGGTCGTCAAAGCTTACAGACGCGTGTTGGCTGCTCAAATCAAATCAAATCAAATCAAATCAAATTTTATTAGTCACATACACATGGTTAGCAGATGTTAATGCGAGTGTAGCGAAATGCTTGTGCTTCTAGTTCCGACAATGCAGTAATAACCAACAAGTAATCTAACCTAACAATTCCACAACTACTACCTTACACACACACACAAGTGTAAAGGGATAAAGAATATGTACATAAAGATATATGAATGAGTGGTGGTACAGAACGGCATGGCAGATGCAGTAGATGGTATAGAGTACGGTATATACATATGAGATGAGTACTGTAGGGTATGTAAACATAAAGTGGCATAGTTTAAAGTGGCTAGTGGTACATGTATTACATAAAGATGGCAAGATGCAGTAGATGATATAGAGTACAGTATATACATATGAGATGGGTAATGTAGGGTATGTAAACATTATATTAAGTGGCATTGTTTAAAGTGGCTAGTGGTACATTACTGCTGCTGCTGAAGACACTCTGTGATAGTTACTTAGCTGGCAGTGTGTGTGTGTGTGTGTGTGTGTGTGCGTAAACCTCAAATATCACAGCTGCTGTTCATGATCTTACTGTGTCCCCATTGTTCCTTGTGTCTGACAGGTGAACAATAAACACCTGTTATCACATCTTAGGTTGTTACACTTCCTTCCCACCAATGAAGAACAGAGGACAAGCACTCTCTCTCTCTCTCTCTCCCTCTCTCTCTCTCCCTCTCTCTTGTGGGTAGCCTTGGGTAAGACTAAGAGGGGGTGTGTCTCTTTGTTAACAACAGCTGGTACGCAATCTCTAATATCAAGGAAGTCTCAAGGCTCTCTGAAATACATTCTACCTCATTTTTACCAACATGTCACTTCTGTGACGAGAAGGAGACAATACACTTGATCACCTTTACCCTCCCTTTGATTCCTAAATACAAGCAAAAACTCAAACAGGAAGTACCAGTGACGCACTCAATAAGGAAGTGGTCCAATGAAGCGGATGCTAAGCTACAGGACTGTTTCACTAGTACAGATTGGAATATGTTCCAGGATTCATCCGATATCATTGAGGAGTCAGTCACCGGGAATCATAAATAAGTGCATTGACGACATCGTCCCCACAGTGGCCGTACGTACATATCCCAACCAGAAGCCTTGGTTTCTGTTTGCCGCTTTCAAGGAGGTCGACACTAATTTGGATGCTTATAGTTCCTCAAACTAGCCATCAATACAGGACTAAAATCGAATCCTACTACGTCGACTCTGCAGCTCTTCAGATGTAGCAGGGCTTGCAAACTATTAGGGATTACAATGAGGAACCCAGTCGCAAGCCTACCAGACAAGCTAAATACCTTCTATGCTCGCTTCGAGGCAAGCAACACTGAACCACGCATGAGAGCACCAGCTGTTCCAGACGACTATGAGTAAGACCTTTAAACAGGTTAACATTCACAAGGT
>NC_092114.1:14430151-14562651 GCF_045679555.1 Salvelinus alpinus | reverse complement strand
ACGAAAACACGAACTTCACTTGAAACTAACAAAACAACAAACGGAGTAGACAGACCTCGACGACGAACTTACATGAAACACGAAGAACTCACGAACAGGAAAATGACTACACAAAATGACGAACGAACGAAACAGTCCCGTATGGTGCAACATAGACACAGACACAGGAGACAACCACCCACAAACCAACAATGTGACCCCACCTACCTTAATATGATTCTCAATCAGAGGAGATGACAACCACCTGCCTCTAATTGAGAACCATATCAGGTACCCAAAACCAACATAGAAACAGAAAACATAGACTGCCCACCCAAACTCACGTCCTGACCGGCTAACACATACAAAAACTAACAGAAAACAGGTCAGGAACGTGACAAGTCCAGGTGCGACAAAACCAGGGCTTGTAGGGTAGTGCTGTTAAGAAGGCAGAGCAGTGCTTTATTATGGACAGACTTCTCCCCATTTTAGCTACTGTTGTATCAATATGTTTTTACCATGACTGTTTACAATCCAGGGTTACTCCAAACAGTTTGGTCATCTCAACTCGTTCAATTTCCACATTATTTATTACAAGATTTAGTTGAGGTCCAGGGTTTAGTGAATGATTTGTCCCAAATACGATGCTTTTAGTTTTAGAAATATTTAGGACTAACTTATTCCTTGCCACCCACTCTGAAACTAACTGCAGCTCTTTGTAAAGTGTTGTAGTCATTTCAGTCGCTGTAGTAGCTGACAGGTATAGTGTTGCGCCATTTGTATACATAGACACACAGGCTTTAGCCTAGTGGAATGTCATTAGTAAAGAGTGAAAAAAGTAAGGGGCCTAGACAGCTGCCCTGGGGAATTCCTGATTCTGCCTGGATTGTGTTGGAGAGGCTTCCATTGAAGAACACCCTCTGTGTTCTGTTAGACAGGTGACTCTTTATCCACAATAAAGCAGGGGGTGTAAAGCCATAAAATTTTTCCAGCAGCAGACTATCATTGATAATGTCAAAAGCCGCACTGACGTCTAATAAAACAGCCCACACAATCATTCGATTATCAATTTCTCGCAGCCAATCATCAGTCATTTGCGTAAGGGCTATGCTTGTCAGCATGCTGAAAGTTTGTTGTCAATTTGTTTACTGTAAAATAGCATTGTACCTGGTCAAACACACGTTTTTTTTACAAAAGTTTACTAAGTAACAGGCTGATTGGTCGACTATTTGAGCCAGTAAAGGAGGCTTTACTATTCTTAGGTAGCGGAATGACTTTTGCTTTCCTCTGAGCCTGGGGGCACACACTTTCTAGTAGGCTTAAATTGAAAATATGCCAAATGTGAGTGGCAATATCGTCCGCTATTATCCTCAGTAGTTCTCCAAATGGCAAAACCCTGATGGCTTGTCATTGTTGATAGACAACAATATTTTTTTCACCTCTACCACACTCACTTTACGGAATTTAAATTACAATGCTCGTCTTTCATAATTAGATCAGTTATACTTGGATGTGTAGTGTCAGCGTTTGTTGCTGGCATGTCATGCCTAAGATTGCTAATCTTGCCAATGAAAAAATCATTAAAGTAGTTGGCAATATCAGTTGGTTTTGTAATGAATGAGCCATCTGATTCAATGAATGATGGAGCTGAGTTTGCCTTTTTTCCCAAAATGTAATTTAAGGTGCTCCAAAGAGTTTTACTATCATTCTTTATATCATTTGTCTTTAGTGTAGTTTCTTCTTCTTTTAATTCAGTTTAGTCACATGCTTTCTCAATTTGCAGTACGTTTGCCAATCGGTTGTCCTGCCAGACTTATTTGCCGTTCCTTTAGCCTCATCTCTCTCGACCATACAATTTTTTAATTCCTCATCAATCCACAGGGATTTAACAGTTTTTACAGTCATTTTCTTAATGAGTGAATCTATATCTGTCTGTATGTCTGTCTGAACATGGCCATACCAGTGTCTTAATATTACATACAGTATCAATCTATAATCAGTCTATCATACTCTCCCTCCCTCTCTCTCTCCTACCCTCCCCTTTGCTTTCTCCCTTTCTCTGTCTGTCTCGCTACAGTGAAAACATATTTCTTCCCTTTAATATTTTAGATCCTGTTTATTTAGTATTTTAGATACTGTATATTTAATAATTTAGAAACTGTATATTTAAAATTTTAGATCCTGTATATTTAGTATTTTAGACACTGTATATTTAGTATTTTAGATAGTATATTTAGTATTTTAGATACTGTATATTAAAAGTATTTTTTCTCCCTCTTATCCTTCATCGCCAAACATCTGCACACTCAGCAGTCTGTTGAATTTCTGGATTTGGGAATAGAATAGACAGTTTCCCTAGCAACTGGTTTCCATGGCAGCAGTCTCCTCTTCCCATTCCCAGCTGCAGTTGTGCCCCAGTCCCAATCATCAACACATTCTTTCCAGGAAAACCAAGAACCCATTCCAAAACCAACATGGACATGGAAACACACACACACACACACACACACACACACACACACACACACACACACACACACACACACACACACACACTCACACACACACACACACACACACACACACACACACACACACACACACACACACACACACACACACACACACACACACACACACACACACACACACACACACACACACACACACACACACACACACACACACACACACACACACACACACACACACACACACACACACACACACACACACACACACACACACACACACACACACACACACACAACCACAATGAAACACACAGACTATGGAACATGGCAGGCCGTCTGATTTCATCAGTGGGTCGTTTTTGGGATGAACTGGGAACAGCCTATATGTTAACACAGTCTCTCTGGGATGAACTGGGACCAGTCTATATGTTAACACAGTCTCTCTGGGATGAACTGGGACCAGTCTATATGTTAACACAGTCTCTCTGGGATGAACTGGGACCAGTCTATATGTTAACACAGTCTCTCTGGGATGAATTGGGACCAGCCTATATGTTAACACAGTCTCTCTAGGATGAACTGGGAACAGCCTATATGTTAACACAGTCTCTCTGGGATGAACTGGGAACAGTCTATATGTTAACACAGTCTCTCTGGGATGAACTGGGACCCGTCTATATGTTAACACAGTCTCTCTGGGATGAACTGGGACCAGTCTATATGTTAACACAGTCTCTCTGGGATGAACTGGGACCAGTCTATATGTTAACACAGTCTCTCTGGGATGAACTGGGACCAGTCTATATGTTAACACAGTCTCTCTGGGATGAACTGGGACCAGTCTATATGTTAACACAGTCTCTCTGGGATGAACTGGGAACAGCCTATATGTTAACACAGTCTCTCTGGGATGAACTGGGACCAGTATATATGTTAACACAGTCTCTCTGGGATGAACTGGGACCAGTCTATATGTTAACACAGTCTCTCTGGGATGAACTGGGACCAGCCTATATGTTAACACAGTCTCTCTGGGATGAACTGGGACCAGCCTATATGTTAACACAGTCTCTCTGGGGGAGAGTGGGGGGGGGGGGGGGGGGTGTTCCAAATGGAACTCGATTCATTATTTAGTGCCCATAGGGAATAGGGTACACTACATAGGGAATAGGGTGCCATTTGGGACGCAAACAGAAACTGGGAACAAGAGACCCATGGGCGCGAGTGGAGGAACAGAGGGAGGAACGGGAGACGATGAAGGGATGATGAGTGACTCTATTTGTCCCCATGTATTTGAGATCTAAAGAAGGGAGTTGATTTGTTCTAGATCTCAATTATATTTGACAGATGCACAGACACACACACCGACACACAATACACACACACAAATGACATGATACACAGCAAGACATTCAGAAAGACATTCAGAAAGAAGGACAAGACAAGACAAGACAAGACAAGACAAGACAAGACAGACAGACAGACAGACAGACAGACAGACAGACAGACAGACAGACAGACAGACAGACAGACAGACAGACAGACAGACAGACAGACAGACAGACAGACAGACAGACAGACAGGCAGGCAGACAGACAGACAGACAGACAGACAGACAGACAGACAGACAGACAGACAGACAGACAGACAGACAGACAGACAGACAGACAGACAGACAGACAGACAGGAACTATTCAAACACTTTAAGTGTTCACAGATACACAAAGACACACACAGAAACCCTCATGATAGACGGCAGACTAACTGGTCTGGGGACACACACAGAAACCCTCATGATAGACGGCAGACTAACTGTCGTCTGGGGACACACACATCTGGTACCATGGCACAGTGGGTTCATATTGGGGGGAAGATGTATTAGATCGCACATGTTGAGGAGGAAGGTGAATCAAGTCGCTAACACACACAATAGGCTCCAGGGGGGATATATCATTCATGTCACCTTGACTTCTCCAGGGAAGGGAGGGGGGAGAAGAGGGGGTTCTGTCATATCAGCAGGGTCAGGTACACCTTATGCCCTCTCTACCCCTTATAGACTACCACATGAACTATCTACATTACCTCTCTACCCCCTACAGACTACTGTCACAAACCGGCTCAAAGTTCGTTACAAAAAGGGAGACAACGTGGAGATAAGGAATAACAAAATATCTTTATTAACTAAGGTAACCTATATACCAATTAACAATAGTGTGTCTGAATGGAGAGAGTCTATTTATCCTGGGACACACCCAGGCCCAGGTGTTTCCCATGTCGCTGACGACCCTCCCGGCTCCGCCCACTGGCATCCTAATAAGGAAACAAGAGCAAAGCGAGAGAATAGGGCAGACAGAGTGGGAGGGTCGTCACACTACCATATACCCTCTCTACCCCCTATAGACTACCATATACCCTCTCTACCCCCTATAGACTACCATATACCATCTCTACCCCCTATAGACTACCATATTACCTCTCTACCCCCTATAGACTACCATATTACCGCTCTATCCCCTATAGACTACCATATTACCTCTCTACCCCCTATAGACTACCATATTACCTCTCTATCCCCTATAGACTACCATATTACCTCTCTACCCCCTATAGACTACCATATTATCTCTCTACCCCCTATAGATTACAATATGACCTCTCTACCCCCTATAGACTACCATATTACCTCTCTACCCCCTATAGACTACAATATGACCTCTCTACCCCCTATAGATTACCATATTACCTCTCTACCCCCTATAGACTACCATATTACCTCTCTACCCCCTATAGACTACCATAATACCTCTCTACCCCCTATAGACTACAATATGACCTCTCTATCCCCTATAGACTACCATATTACCTCTCTACCCCCTATATACTACCGTATTACCTCTCTACCCCCTATAGACTACCATAGTACCTCTCTACCCCCTATAGATTACCATATTACCTCTCTACACCCTATAGACTACCATATTACCTCTCTACCCCCTATAGACTACCACATTACCTCTCTACCCCCTATAGACTATCATATTACCTCTCTACCCCCTATAGACTACCATATTACCTCTCTACCCCCTATAGACTACCATATTACCTCTCTACCCCCTATAGACTACCATATTACCTCTCTACCCCCTATAGACTACCACATTAACTCTCTACCCCCTATAGACTACCATATTACCTCTCTACTCCCTATATACTACCATATTACCTCTCTACCCCCTATAGACTACCATATTACCTCTCTACCCCCTATAGACTACCATATTACCTCTCTACCCCCTATGGACTACCATATTACCTCTCTACCCCCTATAGACTACCATATTACCTCTCTACCCCCTATAGACTACCATATTACCTCTCTACCTCCTATAGACTACCGTATTACCTCTCTACCCCCTATGGACTACCATATGCCTTTTTGCCCTCTGGTTTAACCATTATACCCAACATAACATGGTGTCAAACTGGTTTACCACAACAGAGCCTGGTTTAACCGTTATAGCCAGCATAACATGGTGTCAAACTGGTTTACCACAACAGAGCCTGGTTTATGTAACGCTCGTACTCCTCCTCGTCTGAGGATGAGCATGGATCGGACCAAAACGCAGCGTGGGTTGAATACATATCTTTTAATGAAGCAACGAAGACGAAAAACACACTTGACAAAATACAAAACAATAAACGACGTTAACAGACCTGAACTTGAGAACATATAACATGAACGCACGAACAGGAAGGAAAACACGAATGAAACGAACGAACGAAACAGTCCCGTGTGGCACAAACACTGACACAGGAACAATCACCCACAAACAAACAGTGAGAACAGCCTACCTTAATATGGTTCTCAATCAGAGGAAACGTAAAACACCTGCCCCTGATTGAGAACCATATCAGGCTAGTTGAATGAACCCAACATAGAAACACATAACATAGAATGCCAACCCCAACTCACGCCCTGACCATACTAAACAAAGACAAAACAAAGGAAATAAGGTCAGGAACGTGACAGTTTAACCGTTATAGCCAACATAACATGGTGTCAAACTGGTTTCCAACAACAACATAAATAACATCATGCCGTTTCGTAATAGCACACACAAGTAGAAGCACCAGTTCCCATTAAATAGAGATGAGATGTGTGTGTAAAGATGGAGCAGTAATGGATAGCAGTCATTTTACAGGCTCCTGACTAATTCTCCTATTTTGTGTTTTTTTTCAACTCTGAACTTAACTTTTTTTGTACATAATGTCTCCGCCATCATTTCCTATGGACATCAGAAACGCGATCACTATCCTCGATTTGTACAAAGAATTCTACTTCAATAATTCTACTTCATCGTCAGCTCTGGTTGATCTGCTTCCTCCGGACCAGGCCCTAATCTCCTGGGATTAGAAAAAGGAAGTGGCAACGAAATGAAGGCAAGGCGCACCAAGACAAGACTACGTCAGCGAGCAAATTGCACCCATAGCCCTCTGTACTATTGGCGAATCACTGGAGCACAAACTGGATTAGCGCTGGACTAGATTTTCCTAGCAAGACTTGAAACATTGTCACTGCTTAACAAGGACATGGATATACATGACGTATCGAGTTTTTTTTCAATATATCGTCGAGACCGTTCGGAAGACTCGGGTAAGACGAAGGGGGGGGGGGGGGGGGTCTCTTTGTTAACAACAGCTGGTGCGCGATATCTACTGTGAAGGAAGTCTCTAGGTTTTGCTCGCCTGAGGTAGAGTATCTCATGATGAGCTGCGGACCATACTATTTACCAAGAGAGTTATTATCAATATTTTTCGTAGCTGTCTATTTACCACCACAAACTGATGCTGTCACTAAGACCACACTTACTGAGCTGTATAGGGCCATAATCAAACAATAAAATGCACATTCAGATGCAGTGTTTCTCATGGACTGTGATTTTCATGCAGGAAAACTAAAATCTGTTTTACCTTATTTTTTTTACCAGCAAGTCACCTGTGCAACTAGAGGTGACGAAACTCTACATCACCTTTACTCTACACACAGAAACGCAAACAAGGTTCCCCCTCAACCTCCCTTTTGCAAATCAGACCATAACTATATCCTCTTGCTTACAATCAAAAGCTCGAACAGGAAGTACAAGTGATGCGCTCAATAAGGAAGTGGTCTGATGAAGTGGATGCTAAGCTACTGGACTGTTTCGCTAGCACAGATTGGAATATGTTCCAGGATTCATCCGATAACATTGAGGAGTTTACCACATCAGTCACCGGCTTCATTAATAAGTGCACCGACGACGTCGTCCCGACAGTGACCGTACATACCCCAACCAGAAGCCATGAATTTGCAGGCAACATCCACAATGAGCTAAAGGCTAGAGCTGTTGCTTTCAAGAAGCGGGACACTAATCCGGAGGCTTATAAAAAATCCCATTATGACGAGCCATCAAGCAGGCAAAGCATCAATACAAGACTAATATGGAATCCTACTACGCTGGCTCTGACACTTGATGGATGTAGAAGGGCTTGCAAACTATCACTGATTACAAAGGGAAACCCAGCCGCGAGCTGCCCAGCAACACGAGCCTACCAGAGGAGCTAAATGCCTTCTATGCTCGCTTCGAGGCAAGCAACACTGAACCATGAATGAGAGCACCAACTGTTCCCGGATGACTGTGTGATCTCACTCTCCACTGCCGATATGAGTCAGACATTTGAACAGTTTAACATTCACAAGGTCGTGGGGCCAGACGGAATACAAGGATGCGCATTCAGAGCATGCGCTGACCAGCTGGCAAGTGTCTTCACTAACATTTTCAACCTCTCCGTGACTCGGTCTGATATACCAACTTGTTTTAAGGAGACCACCATAGTCCCTGTGCCCAAGAACGCCAAGGTAACCTGTCTAAATAACTAGACATGTCTATGTCTAACCTGTCTATAGCCATGAAATGCTTTGAAACGATGGTAATGGTTCATATCAACCTCAAGGCGCTACAGAGGGTGGTGAATATGGCCCAGTACATCACTGGGGCTGAACTCCATACCATCCAGGATCTCTTTACCAGGCCGTGTCAGAGGAAGGCCCAAAAAATTGTCAAAGTCTCCAGCCACCCAAGCCATAGACTGTACTCTCTGCTACCACATGGCAAGCAATACCAGTGCTCCAAGTCTGGAACCAACCGGACAACTACCCCTTAGCCATAAGAATGCTAAACAAGACTGCTAAATAGCTTATCAAATGGCTACCTCGGCGACCTGCATTGACACATTTTTTAACTAACTCTCTTGCACTGACTTTGTGCACACACACTGGACTCTACCCACACACTCACACATACATACACTGACATATGTACATAGCTACCCTAATTACCTCGTACCCCTGCACATAGACTCAGTACTGATACTCCCTGTATATAGCCATGTTATTACCTCGTACCCCTGCACATTGACTCAGTACTGATACTTCCTGTATATAGCCATGTTATTACCTCGTACCCCTGCACATTGACTCAGTACTGATACTTCCTGTATATAGCCATGTTTTTACCTGGTACCCAAGCTTAGGAAAATATGCAACAATACATAAATATTGGTACATTTCATTGCCGTTATGCCTAAAACAAATGCAATATAAACAATAACAAATAACAATGAAATACCCATATAAATATCTATTCATGTTTATTTTCCCATTAAAACACAACATACAATATAAATGATTTTCATTCTGAACTGGAATAAACTGGCTGATCACATCACACAGATGTATAACAGAACCACAGGAGGCTGCTGAAGGGAGGAAGGTTCATGATAATGTACGGAACGGAGCGAATGGAATGGCACCAAACACCTGGAAACCATGGAAACCACGTGTTTGATGCGTTTGATAGCATTCCGCTAATTCCGCACAAAACACATCGCGGGCGATACTCTGAATTTCTCAAAGATTGTACAAAACCAAGAGATAGAAACTCGTCACTGTATTTCGCGTTTCATGACGACTGAGCTCAGTCAGAACTTGTGGCTAGCTGGAGTCCGTTTGATGACAGCGGTAAGTGACTGCGAGTGGTAATGAGTGGCTGACAGGGCCTCATTTGCTGCTGAACCACAGCGCTGCATCGTGTGTGTCGCGGAGGGATCTTCAAAAAAACGGCAGAAAAAAAAAATCCGGTAAACGACGAAGCACACGGGCATCTCCCTCCACGTCGCCGCTGCTGCCAAACTCAGCTGAGATACCTCTGCTAAACAGAGATCCTAGTGAACAGAGATACCTCTGCTAAACAGAGATCCTAGTGAACAGAGATACCTCTGCTAAACAGAGATCCTAGTGAACAGAGATACCTCTGCTAAACAGAGATCCTAGTGAACAGAGATACCTCTGCTAAACAGAGACCCTAGTGAACAGAGAGGGCAGTTGCACTTGGCAAAATGAATTCCAGTTATTCATTAAACAATTAAACATTTAATCTCAAACGTCGTGACCAACCATTAACAGGTCCAAAGTGTGTCGCGACTCATACTTTAAGAAAGGCTGTATAGACACACACACACACACACACACACACACACACACACACACACACACACACACACACACACACACACACACACACACACACACACACACACACACACACACACACACACACACACACACACACATTTAGCAAGCAGGATATCCTGTTGTTGTTGTCTGTAACATCATAAAATCCTTCTGGCTCTAAACACATCTTTCCATTCCAACGACACTGTTTTTAAATCCCCTTTCTCCGCTCCAGTTCTTATCTTTCTGGGAACGATAGACAGCTAGATGAGACGTCTCCTCCAAAGAAAACAGAGATCGGATCCAAGAAACACAGATTAGGTATTCAGGGATGACAGAGGGGTGACAGAGGGATGAATAAGAGGGATGACAGAGGGATGAATTCAGGGATGACAGAGGGATGACAGAGGGATGACAGAGGGATGACAGAGGGATGACAGAGGGATGACAGAGGGATGACAGAGGGAGTAATATATATATACACCATTCACAAACGCGGTCAGGATTGGAACAGTTTTCCTCTCTTCCCGTCTGAAACGCTGATGTCCTGGAATGTGTCGACAAAGTGGTGGCTCACGCAGACCCAACGTGACTCCACAACAAGAAAAAACTTTCAAAAATACACAACCCATTGACACATAGACAACATGGTGCCACGTGGGACACACTGTTCGAGAGAGGAAACCCTCGTTCTGTGAAGGTAAAAAAAAAAAACACTAAAATACTTTCCTGGAAATAGCACCCTATTCCCGACTTAGCACATTGCCTTTGACCAGATTCCATAGGGTGCAATTTGGGATACACTCCATGTGTGTTTCAGTCTCTCTCTGAGGATGATGTCATTGGGATGGATGGCACTTCCTGACCATCCAATCACAAACAAACGTGGGGGTGCCAGGCAGTGGAACAGTGGAAGCAGAGCATGCTGGGTAGGAAATGAAGGGGTATTGTTGGATTGAGGCGAGGTCATGAGTCTGTGAGGGCATGATATTGGGTTAAGAAACCCCGCCATGAAACAGACAGAAGGGAGGCTGGTTGAGGGTGGGTGTGTGTGTGTGTGTGTGTGTGTGTGTGTGTGTGTGTGTGTGTGTGTGTGTGTGTGTGTGTGTGTGTGTGTGTGTGTGTGTGTGTGTGTGTGTGTGTGTGTGTGTGTGTGTGTGTGTGTGTGTGTGTGCGCCCCCTTCAGAAACGCAGGCGGGAGACGGTGGGAGAGGGGAGAAAGGGGGAGAGCGTGTAGGAAACAGCTGTGACGGGGGATAGATGAAGGGGGGAGGATGAGGGAGGGGGAGAGGGGAAGACATTCCAGCATTATGTCTGTGCTTCCTTGAGAACAAGAGTAACAAAACACAAACAAACGGCTGCCAAAGAGAGACAGAGGAGGAAACGAAGATAAAAGAGGGAGAGAGACGGGAAGGAGAAGGAGGAAGGAAAAGGGAGAGAGAAAGAAAGACAGAGACAGAGAGAGAGAGGCAGAGAGAGAGAGAGAGACAGAGACAGAGACAGAGACAGAGACAGAGGGAGAGAGAGGGAGAGAGAGAGAGAGAGGCAGAGAGAGAGACAGAGACAGAGACAGAGAGAGAGAGGGAGAGAGAGAGAGAGAGAGAGAGGCAGAGAGAGACAGAGAGACAGAGACAGATAGAGAGAGGGAGAGAGAAAGAGAGAGTTAGAGACAGAGAGAGAGGCAGAGAGAGAGAGTCAGACAGAGAGAGAGAGAGAGCGAGACAGAGAGAGAGAGACAGAGATAGAGATAGAGAGGGAGAAAGAGAGAGAGAGAGAGAGAGCGAGACAGAGAGAGAGAGACAGAGATAGAGATAGAGAGGGAGAAAGAGAGAGAGTTAGAGACAGAGAGGCAGAGAGAGAGAGAGAGACAGAGACAGAGACAGAGACAGAGACAGAGACAGAGACAGAGACAGAGACAGAGAGAGAGAGGGAGAGAAAGAGAGGGTAGTGAGGAGTAAGGTAAAGAGAGAACGTGAGAATGGGAAAATGAAGGAGAAGAAAGAGAGGATGGGACAGGTCAGGGTGTTTGTCTGAGGCAGTAGCCCTTATAACAAAATTGTTCTTATGGGATAAGCAAACACCAGATTACTGAACTGAATTGAAATGAGTTCAACCATTTAGCCTACACAAGACATTTCTCTCTTTAAAACGACCCCGTTATTAGCTAGTTGTTAGCTAGTAGTCAGAGTGATTTATGCTTTACTGTGTCCCCACAGCAGTCTTTAGACACCCGTATTTAATTGATTGATGTATTTCATGTCAGACACATACGGGTGCCCCGCCCACATTGACTTACAAGACACTACAATGTACGCACAACATCAGTAGTTTATTGTACGTACAATACGTTGGGCTAAATGGATCCTGTCATGATGCCATCAGGAAGAGCCTCTGAGCTTTAGTGACTATTTACGGCTGCTTTAGTGTCTATTTACAGATGCTTTAGTGACTATTTACTGATGCTTTAGTGACTATTTACTGATGCTTTAGTGACGATTTACAGATGCTTTAGTGACTATTTACTGCTGCTTTAATTACTATTTACTGATGCTTTAGTGACTATTTACCCTAGCTTTAGTGACTATTTACAGATGCTTTAGTGACTATTTACAGATGCTTTAGTGACTATTTACTGATGCTTTAGTGACTATTTACTGATGCTTTAGTGACTATTTACTGATGCTTTAGTGACTATTTACAGATGCTTTAGTGACTATTTACAGATGCTTTAGTGACTATTTACTGATGCTTTAGTGACTATTTACTGATGCTTTAGTGACTATTTACGGCTGACTTAATTACTATTTACTGATGAATTAATGACTGTCTACTGATTTCGTAGTGAGTATTTACTGATGCTTTAGTGACTATTTACTGATGCTTTAGTGACTATTTACAGATGCTTTAGTGACTATTTACTGATGCTTTAGTGACTATTTACTGATGCTTTAGTGACTATTTACGGCTGCCTTAATTACTATTTACTGATGAATTAATGACTGTCTACTGATTTCGTAGTGACTATTTACTGGTGCTTTAGTGACTATTTACTGATGCTTTAGTGACTATTTACTGATGCTTTAGTGACTATTTACGGCTGCCTTAATTACTATTTACTGATGAATTAATGACTGTCTACTGATTTCGTAGTGACTATTTACTGATGAATTAATGACTGTCTACTGATTTCGTAGTGAGTATTTACTGATGAATTAATGACTGTCTACTGATTTCGTAGTGACTATTTACTGGTGCTTTAGTGACACTATAATTATTATATTTTAAATCGGGGGGGCATTCTCTTGAGAGGACAACAAAAACATTGTTGTTACAGCTTTTCTTTTGTTTACGTACCTGGCACTTTGTTTATTTTCTACAGTAGTTACATAGCAAGAGTAAATTGATTTGATATAGATTACATCTGGATAGTTTTTAGTCATAAATATTATAGAACAGGAGCTTTTAACCCCACCCCTCAGCTGCAGTGTCACGCCCTGACCTTAGTTCCTTTGTTATGTCTCTATTTTGGTTTGGTCAGGGCGTGAGTTGGGGTGGGCATTCTATGTTTTGTTCTATGTTTTGTATTTCTAGGTGTTTGACATGGTGTGGTTCTCAATCAGAGGCAGCTGTCTATCGTTGTCTCTGATTGAGAACCATACTTAGGTAGCCTCATTCCCACCTGTGCTTGGTGGGTAGTTGTTTTCTGTTTTGTGTATTGCACCTTGCAGAACTGTTCGTTTGTCGCTTTGTTGTTTTTGTTCAAGTGTTAGTATTTATTAAAAGTATTATGAATACTTACCACGCTGCACCTTGGTCCTCTTCTCCTTCTCCCGACGACATTCGTTACAGAACTACCCACCACCAAAGGACCAAGCAGGATGGAAGAATGGACTCCTGGACATGGGAGGAAGTCTTGAACGGCAAGGGACCCTGGGCAAAAACGGGGGAGTATCGCCACCCGAAATCAGAACTGGAGGCGGCGAGAGCTGAGAAACAGCGGTATGAGGGAACACGGCTGGCAAGGAAGCCCGAGAGGCAGCCCCCCCAAAAAATTGGGGGGTGGGCACACGGGGAGTGTGGCGGAGTCAGGTTGGAGACCTGAGCCCACTCCCCATGCTTACCGTGGCGAGCATGGGATTGGTCAGGCCCCGTGCTAAAGGGGTGATGCGCACTGTGTCTCGGCCGAGCATCCACAGGCCGGTGTGCTCGGTGCCAGCGTCTCGCATTTGCCGGGTAGAAGCTGGCATCCAGCCAGAACGGGTGGGGCCAGATCTGCCCTCGAGACCGCCAGTGCGCCCCCACGGCCCAGTGTATCCGGTGCTTCGGCCAAGGACAAGGCCTCCTCCATGTCTCCCCAGCCTGGTGAGTCTTGTGCCTTCTCCCAGAGCCAGGCCTCCTGTATTTCTCTCCACTCCAGTGATGATCCATGGCAAGAAGCCTCCAGTGATGATCCATGGCAAGAAGCCTCCAGTGATGATCCATGGCAAGAAGCCTCCAGTGGTGATCCATGGCACGAAGCCTCCAGTGATGATCCATGGCATGAAGCCTCCAGTGATGATCCATGGCACGAACCCTCCAGTGATGATCCATGGCACGAAGCCTCCAGTGGTGAGACATGGCAAGAAGCCTCCAGTGGTGATCCATGGCACGAACCCTCCAGTGGTGAGACATGGCAAGAAGCATCCAGTGGTGATCCATGGCAAGAAGCCTCCAGTGGTGATCCATGGCACGAACCCTCCAGTGGTGAGACATGGCACGAAGCCTCCAGAGACGGCCTCCAGCCCGAAGCCTCCAGAGACTCTCTCCTGTCCGGAGCTGCCAGAGTCTCCCTCCTGTCCGGAGCTGCCAGAGTCTCCCTCCTGTCCGGAGCTGCCAGAGTCTCCCTCCTTTCCAGAGCTGCCAGAGTCACCCTCCTGTCCGGAGCAGCCAGAGTCTCCCTCCTGTCCGGAGCTGCCAGAGTTGCCCTCCTGTCCGGAGCTGCTAGTCTCCCTCCTGTCCGGAGCTGCCAGAGTCTCCCTTCTGTCCGGAGCTGCCAGAGTCTCCCTCCTGTCCGGAGCTGCCAGAGTCACCCTCCTGTCCGGAGCTGCCAGAGTTGCCCTCCTGTCCGGAGCTGCAAGAGTCGCCCTCCTGTCCGGAGCTGCAAGAGTCGCCCTCCTCTCTGGAGCTGCCAGAGTCGCCCTCCTGTCTGGGGCCCGCTGCTAGGGTCCCCAGTCCGGGGTCGGTGGCGAGGGTCCCCGCTCCAGAGGCGCCACCTAAGTGGGCCAAGCCAGAGGTGGAGCGGGTCTACGTCCCGCACCAGAGCCGCCACCGTGGTGAAATGCCCACCCAGACCCTCCCCTATAAGTTCAGGTTTTGCGGCCGGAGTCGGCACCTTTTTGGGGGGGAGTACTGTCACGTCCTGACGTTAGTTCCTTTTTTATGTCTCTATTTTGGTTTGGTCAGGGCGTGAGTTGGGGTGGGCATTCTATGTTTTGTTCTATATTTTGTATTTCTAGGTGTTTGGCCTGGTGTGGTTCTCAATCAGAGGCAGCTGTCTATGGTTGTCTCTGATTGAGAACCATACTTAGGTAGCCTCATTCCCACCTGTGCTTGGTGGGTAGTTGTTTTCTGTTTTGTGTATTGTACCTTGCAGAACTGTTCGTTTGTTGCTTTGTTGTTAGCCCCACCCCTCAGCTGCTCTCAGTCCATCCCACCTATCTCCTTAGCCCCACCCCTCAGCTGCTCTCAGTTCAGCCCACCTATCTCCTTAACCCCACCCCTCAGCTGCTCTCAGTCCAGCCCACCTATCTCCTTAGCCCCACCGCTCAGCTGCTCTCAGTCCATCCCACCTATCTCCTTAACCCCACCTCTCAGCTGTTCTCAGTTCAGCCCACCTATCTCCTTAACCCCACCCCTCAGCTGCTCTCAGTCCAGCCCACCTATCTCCTTAACCCCACCCCTCAGCTGTTCTCAGTTCAGCCCACCTATCTCCTTAACCCCACCCCTCAGCTGCTCTCAGTCCATCCCACCTATCTCCTTAGCCCCACCCCTCAGCTGCTCTCAGTCCAGCCCACCTATCTCCTTAGCCCCACCCCTCAGCTGCTCTCAGTCCAGCCCACCTTTTTCCAACTGTGGTGTGACGTTTCTCATAAATACTGAACCTGTCTAATCACATAGTATCTGCAGATTGTCAGTTAAAGATAAATATTTTTACTAAAAGTATTGTTATATTGTTGATTGATTGACTATGGCTTTCCAAATATCCCAACAGTGCTATTTCTAGGGTTAATTTTAGATAAATGTTGTGAATTTTCAGCCATTCCTGATCGTCAAAAAATATCTTCCCAACTCTTTTGCAATGTGTATGGCACCGCTATTAACATTTTGTTCCTCATGTAAAACCTCCTTCCCATTCCACTTACCTCCTCAATTTTTGCAGTAATGCTGTAATGAGTTGGTTGTAATTTTGTATAGAGCAAACATTTCCATATATTTTTTTGTTGACCGCACATGTGACATTATTTTATCTTTATTTAACAAGGCAAGTCAGTTAAGAACAAATTCTTATTTACAATGACAGCCTACACCGGCCAACAATGGGCCAATTGTGCGCCGCCCTATTGGACTCCCGATCGCGGCCGGTTGTGATACAGCCTGGATTCAAACCAGGGTGTCTGTAGTGACGCCTGTAACACTGAGCTGCAGTGCCTTAGACCGCTGCGCCAACTCCACCTTACCTATACATAATATCATTAACAAAGATAATTCCTTTTAAAAAAGAAACAAATCCATAAAAAATGGTCTGTTTATCAATTATTGAATTTGAATTTAACCCTAATATTTGTTGTAATATCTTGTAATGTATTTTCTGGAGGATGAAACTGGAATTGCAGCCAGCTTTGTATGGCTTGTTTTAGAGAGAGCAATAATTAGAATAAGGTTCCATTTTCAATTAACTGAAAGTGAGAGTTTGTAATCTGGATCAATGGAAAAAGGGGTGAGCCATTCTTACTAGTCTTGTAGAGAACCAGTTCGGGTTTAAGCACAACTTTTGTATGACTGATGCTTTTTGTGAGAGGTTCAACGTTTTAATAGTGAATAATTTTAGCCCCCCCCCAAAACATATTCATTATATAAATAAACATGTTTCCTTTTGACTGCCTTGCCGTTCCGAATATAAGTGAATTTTTTGTTGTTGCCGTATTTAGAATTATATGAATTGATAAATATATGCACATATATATTGTAACGATCCTGGGTTTATAAGCGCGGAAATCGACTCTGCAGCACGAGCATGCTTTTGCGGCACAGTCGATAGCGCGCCGGACCTCGGGCTAGAAGGTGAGGGTTCGAGACCTGCTCCCTGCTGTTTCATTACAATATATAAAATAAATAAATACATATATCAATAAATAAATCCATACATAATTAAATAAACGAGCAAGGAAATACAAAATTACTGACAAAAATATATACATTTTCTTTACATATCTCTATGTATTTAATTGTGCATCTATGGATTTTCAAATTATTCAAACTTTAATTCATTTTATTAATTTATATACTGAACAAAAAATATAAAAACTACATGTAAAGTGTAGATCTCCGAAATCTTCATACACACAAAAACCTTACATCTCTTTAAGTTTTGTGCACAAATTTGTTCACATCCATGTTAGAGAGCATTTCTTCTTTGCCTAGATAACCCATCCACCTGACAAGTGTGGCATATCAAGAAGCTAATTAAACAGCATGATCATTACACAGGTACACCTTGTGCTGGGGACAATAAATGGCCACTCCAAAATATACAGTTTTGTCACACAACGGCACAGATGTCTCAAGTTTTGAGGGAGCGTTCAATTGGCATCTGTGGGTGGTATCCAATGGTGCATTGGTTGATCAACGTCACGGTGGTAAATTGCTTTTGCACCTCCTATGTGAAGCTAGCCACAGTTACGATTAGTCACAATAGTCAAATGTGCTGTTCGGGCTTCAAAAGAAAAGTCCCGAATTGAAACTTCTGCATACAGATACAAATAGTTGAATCATGCCATACTTCAACTGGATCATTTGGGTTGTTGTTATATAAATTCAACAAATGACAATAATTTGTTAATTAATTAACGTGTATTAGATCAGAATTGCATTGCTGGTACATTGTATGAATTGTAGGACTTAAATTGTGGGAAATCACATCACTATTCAGCCAATAGTGCGTATTAAACATACATATTACAATGTACGGCTTTACCTATGGATATAAGGTCCATAACATTGGGGTAACAGCCTACTCAGTGATACCCACAGAACACAACTGTGAACAGTTTATACAAAATATTACTGTCCGTAGCACTTATTGCAGGACTTTGAAACCGGTGTGAAAAACGAGCCACCAGTCTACCTACTGTGTATTGAACATTCATATTGTAATGTACAGCCTTACCTGTGGATCTTGGGTCCATAAAATGGGGTATCAGCCTACTCAGTGACACCCACAGAACACAACACTCAGTGCTTGCCGAGCCACTGGGGATGATAAACACCCAATCTGAGCAGGGATTGTATAATTTATTTATTTTTTGGGTCAAATAACCCTATTAAAAAAATGGAAATTCTTCTTGAAAGAGGTAATATGCCTGGCCTATTGGGACAAAATCAATGATGGCCTATTGCATAGATAATAGAACTAAAATTAACAAAACTTTTCAACTATGACACACTTAGCTAGCTACCCACCTGGTTCTGTTAGCATGTGTACATAGTACACCGTCATGATCTCAGGAAACCCGATTATTAACTTGTGGACATTACATCACCACACTCCCCCTCTTGCTCTTGGTGCTCATCTTTGTAAGTCACCTTGATTTAGTACCTGTTTGTTTTATCAGTTTCTTTATGAAATTTCTTTGCGAACTCTATGACAGTAGCTAAATCAAGTCACCTTGATTTAGTACCTGTTTGTTTTATCAGTTCATAAAACACAAGTAGACTACAGATGCATGCTGGGCCGGGAACGCTCTGAGCTCGTGAAGTGAGCGCTACTGGAGCGAAATTGGATTGGGCGAGAAGGCCGACTGCACTCCTCGTTCTATTTACATACTATGGTGGCACGTGTTGATATTTTATTTATTTAATTAACCTTTAACCAGGCAAGTCAGTTAAGAACAAATTCTTATTAACATAACGGCCTACCAAAAGGCAAAAGGCCTCCTGCGGGGACGAGGGCTGGGATTAAACTGTCATGTTTTGTCATTAATTATCATGTCTTGTCCCTGTGCTTCCCTTCTATTCGTTTCCCTCTGCTGGTCTTATTAGGTTCTTTCCCTCTTTCTATCCCTCTCTCTCCCCCTCCCTCTCTCCCTCTCTCGCTCTCTCTCTCTATCGTTCCGTTCCTGCTCCCAGCTGTTCCTCATTCTCCTAACTACCTCATTTACTCTTTCACACCTGTCCCCTATTTTGCCCTCTGATTAGAGTCCCTATTTCTCCCTCTGTTTTCCGCTTCTGTCCTTGTCGGATCCTTGTTTGATGTTTGCTGTTCTGTGTCCTTGTTCCGCCCTGTCGTGTTTTTGCCTTCTTCAGATGCTGCGTGTGAGCAGGTGTCTATGTCAGCTACGGCCTGTGCCTTCCCGAAGCGACCTGCAGTCTGTGGCCGCGTCTCCAGTCGTTCCTCTCTACTGACGAGAGGATTTCAGTTTTCCTGTTTTGGATTTACCTAAGATAATATCCAGGAGTATCGGGTTTTGTTTAAGACTGGAATAAAGACTCTGTTTCATTTAAGTCGCTTTTGGGTCCTCATTCACCAGCATAACAGAAGGATCCGACCAAGAATGGACCCAGCGACTACGGATTCTCGCAACCCTGCCGTCGAGTTCCAGGGAGCAATGCTCGGCAGACACGAGCAGGAATTGTCTGCTGCTCGTCATGCCGTTGAGAACCTGGACGCTCAGGTCTCCGACCTCTCAGGACAGTTTCAGAGTCTTCGTCTCGTGCCACCAGCTACTTCCTGGTCTTCCGAGTCTCCGGAACCTAGGGTTAATAACCCACCATGTTACTCTGGGCAGCCCACTGAGTGTCGCTCCTTTCTCACCCAGTGTGATATTGTGTTCTCTCTCCAGCCCAACACATACTCAAGAGAGAGAGCTCGGATCGCTTACGTCATATCACTCCTTACTGGTCGGGCTCGGGAGTGGGGCACAGCTATCTGGGAGGCAAGGGCTGAGTGTTCTAACGATTATCAGAACTTTAAAGAGGAGATGATACGGGTTTTTGATCGTTCAGTTTTTGGGAAGGAGGCTTCCAGGGCCCTGGCTTCCCTATGTCAAGGTGATCGATCCATAACGGATTACTCTATAGAGTTTCGCACTCTTGCTGCCTCCAGTGACTGGAACGAGCCGGCGTTGCTCGCTCGTTTTCTGGAGGGACTCCACGCTGAGGTTAAGGATGAGATTCTCTCCCGGGAGGTTCCTTCCAGCGTGGACTCTTTGATTGCACTCGCCATCCGCATAGAACGACGGGTAGATCTTCGTCACCGAGCTCGTGGAAGAGAGCTCGCGTTAACGGTGTTCCCCCTCTCCGCATCTCAACCATCTCCTCCCACCGGCTCAGAGACTGAGCCCATGCAGCTGGGAGGTATTCGCATCTCGACTAAGGAGAGGGAACGGAGAATCACCAACCGCCTTTGCCTCTATTGCGGTTCTGCTGGACATTTTGTCATGTCATGTCCAGTAAAAGCCAGAGCTCATCAGTAAGCGGAGGGCTACTGGTGAGCGCTACTACTCAGGTCTCTCCATCAAGATCCTGTACTACCTTGTCGGTCCATCTACGCTGGACCGGTTCGGCTGCTTCCTGCAGTGCCTTGATAGACTCTGGGGCTGAGGGTTGTTTTATGGACGAAGCATGGGCTCGGAAACATGACATTCCTCTCAGACAGTTAGGGAAGCCCACGCCCATGTTCGCCTTAGATGGTAGTCTTCTCCCCAGTATCAGATGTGAGACACTACCTTTAACCCTCACAGTATCTGGTAACCACAGTGAGACCATTTCCTTTTTGATTTTTCGTTCACCTTTTACACCTGTTGTTTTGGGTCATCCCTGGCTAGTATGTCATAATCCTTCTATTAATTGGTCTAGTAATTCTATCCTATCCTGGAACGTTTCTTGTCATGTGAAGTGTTTAATGTCTGCTATCCCTCCTGTTTCTTCTGTCCCCTCTTCTCAGGAGGAACCTGGTGATTTGACAGGAGTGCCGGAGGAATATCATGATCTGCGCACGGTCTTCAGTCGGTCCAGAGCCAACTCTCTTCCTCCTCACCGGTCGTATGATTGTTGTATTGATCTCCTTCCGGGGACCACTCCCCCTCGGGGTAGACTATACTCTCTGTCGGCTCCCGAACGTAAGGCTCTCGAGGATTATCTGTCTGTTTCTCTCGACGCCGGTACCGTGGTGCCTTCTTCCTCTTCCGCCGGAGCGGGGTTTTTTTTTGTTAAGAAGAAGGACGGTACTCTGCGCCCCTGCGTGGATTATCGAGGGCTGAATGACATAACGGTTAAGAATCGTTATCCGCTTCCCCTTATGTCGTCAGCCTTCGAGATTCTGCAGGGAGCCAGGTTCTATACTAAGTTGGACCTTCGTAACGCTTACCATCTCGTGCGCATCAGAGAGGGGGACGAGTGGAAAACGGCGTTTAACACTCCGTTAGGGCATTTTGAATACCGGGTTCTGCCGTTCGGTCTCGCTAATGCTCCAGCTGTCTTTCAGGCATTAGTTAATGATGTACTGAGAGACATGCTGAACATATTTGTTTTCGTTTACCTTGACGATATCCTGATTTTTTCACCGTCACTCGAGATTCATGTTCAGCACGTTCGACGTGTACTCCAGCGCCTTTTAGAGAATTGTCTCTACGTGAAGGCTGAGAAGTGCGCCTTTCATGTCTCCTCTGTCACATTTCTCGGTTCTGTTATTTCCGCTGAGGGCATTCAGATGGATCCCGCTAAGGTCCAGGCTGTCAGCGATTGGCCCGTTCCTAAGTCACGTGTCGAGTTGCAGCGCTTTCTCGGTTTCGCTAATTTCTATCGGCGTTTCATTCGTAATTTCGGTCAAGTGGCTGCCCCTCTCACAGCTCTGACTTCTGTCAAGACGTGCTTTAAGTGGTCCGGTTCCGCCCAGGGAGCTTTTGATCTCCTCAAGAAGCGTTTTACATCCGCTCCTATCCTTGTTACTCCTGACGTCACTAAACAATTCATTGTCGAGGTTGACGCTTCAGAGGTGGGCGTGGGAGCCATTCTGTCCCAGCGCTTCCATTCTGACGATAAGGTCCATCCTTGCGCTTATTTTTCTCATCGCCTGTCGCCATCGGAACGCAACTATGATGTGGGTAACCGCGAACTGCTCGCCATCCGCTTAGCCATAGGCGAATGGCGACAGTGGTTGGAGGGGGCGACCGTTCCTTTTGTCGTTTGGACTGACCATAAGAACCTTGAGTACATCCGTTCTGCCAAACGACTTAATGCACGTCAAGCTCGTTGGGCGTTGTTTTTCGCTCGTTTCGAGTTCGTGATTTCTTATCGCCCGGGAAATAAGAACACCAAGCCTGATGCCTTATCCCGTCTCTTTAGTTCTTCTGTGGCTTCTACCGACCCCGAGGGGATTCTCCCTGAAGGGCGTGTTGTCGGGTTGACTGTCTGGGGAATTGAGAGACAGGTAAAGCAAGCACTCACTCACACTGCGTCGCCGCGCGCTTGTCCTAGTAACCTTCTGTTCGTTCCTGTCTCTACTCGTCTGGCTGTTCTTCAGTGGGCTCACTCTGCCAAGTTAGCGGGTCACCCCGGCGTTCGGGGTACGCTTGCTTCTATTCGCCAGCGGTTTTGGTGGCCTACTCAGGAGCGTGACACGCGCCGTTTCGTGGCTGCTTGTTCGGACTGCGCGCAGACTAAGTCAGGTAACTCTCCTCCTGCCGGTCGTCTCAGACCGCTTCCCATTCCTTCTCGACCATGGTCTCACATCGCCTTAGACTTTATTACCGGTCTGCCTTCGTCTGCGGGGAAGACTGTGATTCTTACGGTTGTCGATAGGTTCTCTAAGGCGGCACATTTCATTCCCCTCGCTAAGCTTCCTTCCGCTAAGGAGACGGCACAAATCATCATTGAGAATGTGTTCAGAGTTCATGGCCTCCCGTTAGACGCCGTTTCAGACAGAGGCCCGCAATTCACGTCACAGTTTTGGAGGGAGTTCTGTCGTTTGATTGGTGCTTCCGTCAGTCTCTCTTCCGGGTTTCATCCCCAGTCTAACGGTCAAGCAGAAAGGGCCAATCAGTCGATTGGTCGCATATTACGCAGCCTTTCTTTTCGAAACCCTGCGTCTTGGGCAGAACAGCTCCCCTGGGCAGAATACGCTCACAACTCGCTTCCTTCGTCTGCTACCGGGCTATCTCCGTTTCAGAGTAGTCTTGGGTACCAGCCTCCTCTGTTCTCGTCCCAGCTCGCCGAGTCCAGCGTTCCCTCCGCTCAGGCTTTTGTCCAACGTTGTGAGCGCACCTGGAGGAGGGTCAGGTCTGCACTTTGCCGTTACAGGGCGCAGACTGTGAGAGCCGCCAATAAACGTAGGATTAAGAGTCCTAGGTATTGTCGCGGTCAGAGAGTGTGGCTTTCCACTCGTAACCTTCCCCTTACGACAGCTTCTCGCAAGTTGACTCCGCGGTTCATTGGTCCGTTCCGTGTCTCTCAGGTCATCAATCCTGTCGCTGTGCGACTGCTTCTTCCGCGACATCTTCGTCGCGTCCACCCTGTCTTCCATGTCTCCTGTGTCAAACCTTTTCTTCGCGCCCCCGTTCGTCTTCCCTCCCCCCCCCCGTCCTTGTCGAGGGCGCACCTATTTACAAGGTACGGAAGATCATGGACATGCGTTCTCGGGGACGTGGTCACCAGTACTTAGTGGATTGGGAGGGTTACGGTCCTGAGGAGAGGAGTTGGGTTCCATCTCGGGACGTGCTGGACCGTTCGTTGATTGATGATTTCCTCCGTTGCCGCCAGGGTTCCTCCTCGAGTGCGCCAGGAGGCGCTCGGTGAGTGGGGGGGTACTGTCATGTTTTGTCATTAATTATCATGTCTTGTCCCTGTGCTTCCCTTCTATTCGTTTCCCTCTGCTGGTCTTATTAGGTTCTTTCCCTCTTTCTATCCCTCTCTCTCCCCCTCCCTCTCTCCCTCTCTCGCTCTCTCTCTCTATCGTTCCGTTCCTGCTCCCAGCTGTTCCTCATTCTCCTAACTACCTCATTTACTCTTTCACACCTGTCCCCTATTTTGCCCTCTGATTAGAGTCCCTATTTCTCCCTCTGTTTTCCGCTTCTGTCCTTGTCGGATCCTTGTTTGATGTTTGCTGTTCTGTGTCCTTGTTCCGCCCTGTCGTGTTTTTGCCTTCTTCAGATGCTGCGTGTGAGCAGGTGTCTATGTCAGCTACGGCCTGTGCCTTCCCGAAGCGACCTGCAGTCTGTGGCCGCGTCTCCAGTCGTTCCTCTCTACTGACGAGAGGATTTCAGTTTTCCTGTTTTGGATTTACCTAAGATAATATCCAGGAGTATCGGGTTTTGTTTAAGACTGGAATAAAGACTCTGTTTCATTTAAGTCGCTTTTGGGTCCTCATTCACCAGCATAACATAAACATTTAAATATAGGACAAAGCACACATTAAGACAAGAGAGACACCACAACACTACATGAAGAGACCTAAGACAACAATATAGCATGGCAGCAACACAACATGACAACAACATGGCAGCAGCACAACATGGTAGCAGCACAAAACATGGTACAAACATTATTGGGCACAGACAACAGCACAAAGACAAGAAAGTAGACACTACAATACATCACGCAAAGTAGCCACAACTGTCAGTAAGAGTATCCATGATTGAGTCTTTGAATGAAGAGATGGAGATAAAACTGTCCAGTTTGAGTGTTTGTTGCAGCTCGTTCCAGTCGCTAGCTGCAGCGAACTGAAAAGAGGAGAGACCCAGGGATGTGTGTGCTTTGGGAACCTTTAACAGAATGTGACTGGCAGAACGGGTGTTGTATGTGGAGGATGAGGGCTGCAGTAGATATCTCAGATAGGGGGGAGTGAGTCCTGAGAGCGTTTCATAAATAAGCATCAACCATTGGGTCTTGCGACGGGTATACATAGATGACCAGTTTACAGAGGAGTATAGAGTGCAGTGATGTGTCCTGTAAGGCGTATTGGTGGCAAATCTGATGGCCGAATGGTAAAGAACATACAGCCGCTTCGAGAGCACCCTAACCTGCCGATCTATAAATGACATCTCCGTAATCTGTATGACATAGATAGGGAGTGATTGTGTGACAGGGTTAGAGAGGCTGGACGGAGTTGGTGTTTGGGTGGTGTAGTGAGGGGGTGGAAAGGGAAGTGGTGTGTAGGGCTCTATTCTTAAGAGGTACAGGACTAATGAAGATCATTGTACGTAGTTATGTGGTGACTGGCATCCCACACTCCAGTACAGCCTGGTGTTAATAAAAAAGTTGGATGCGATCCACCAATCCCAAAGAAGTAAACCACCCAAAACGTTTACACCAAGTTATTCAGTTTATTTTAGGAAGATTTTGTTGTGCATTGAAGAAGTGGGTTGTGGGGTTTATTGTCGGGAGGGTTAGTGCTACGTTATGGTGATTGACTGCAAGCAATTACCTTGTTAGATCCGTAGCTGTAGCTGAATATGTATATATGTATATATATATAGTATATTTCAGATTCTCCATGTGCATGTTGTCTATAAGTGCCTGTATTGCATTGAATAGCTGAGTGTTTTTTGCAGTAGATTCTTCACAGATGGTTCATTCCTATAGCCTTGTGTGCGCTCTTTACCAGTACGTTTTCATAGTTTGCGCTTTGTGTTTAAAGCCAATGGCGAGAGATTCTAGATGTTTCCTATATTGTCCTTCGGCGCTCCCGTCATACGCACTAAGATGTATGACTCTGGGACATAGATCAGATCAGATCTCCATCAGTCCTGAGAGAGAGAGACATGAATCTCGCCTGTCTAAGTAATGAGTTCTGTCTCTCTGTCTCTGTCTCTCTCTCTCTCTCTCTCTCTCTCTCTCTCTCTCTCTCTCTCTCTCTCTCTCTCTCTCTCTCTCTCTCTCTCTCTCTCTCTCTCTCTCTCTCTCTCTCTCTCTCTCTCTCTCTCTCTCTCTCTCTCTCTCTCTCTCTCTCTCTCGTGAGATGTTTATACATATACAGCTGTAGATGTGTATACTGTTATGTGAATATCCCTGTATAGATGCTATGCCATTCATTCCTGTGTAGATAGTCCTACAGCATAGCTTAATGGTGTAACCATTGTATAAAGATAATAAAAGTCCTGGACTAGGAAGCATCTGTTACAGTTGTTGCCAGACAGCCTGTAGTGAGTCAGAACCAATTAAATCACATTAACTACTAGCGGGTGAGGGAATTCACAGACGACTGCTCAGACGGCTCCAGCTAGCCATTTTTTAAAACATTTTTACAATAGGTAAGGCTGTGTATCGCAATATGAATGTCCAATACGCACAATGAACTTACTGGGGAGGTGATTTAGCCTAGCGGGGTGGCAGGTAGCCTAGTGGTTAGAGCGTTGGACTAGTAACCGGAAGGTTGCATAGATCGAATCCCTGAGCTGACAAGGTAAAAATCTGTTCTGTTCTGCACCTGAACAAGGCAGTTAACCCACTGTTCCTAGGCTGTTATTGAAAATAAGAATTTGTTCTTCATTGACTTGCCTAGTTAAATAAAGGTAATTTTTTTTTAAATGCCTCACAAAGCTCTGCAATAAGAGCTATGGTGGTAATATGTGTAAACTCTTCACGGTTGTGTTCTGTGGGTGTCACTGAATAGGCTGATACTCCATTTCATTGATCCACAATCCGTAGGTAAGGCTGTGCAGTAAAATAGAAGTATGCAACCAATGCAATTATGAAGTCTAATACACAGAGCAATTTCAACTGATTTGTCCTTGTTTGTCAAATTGACTAATTATTGTCTTTTGTTGGATTTATATAACAACATTTCAAACTTGTTAAGAATTATCTAGTGCAAAAAATGGCATGTTTCCTCTACTTGTGTCCATTTCAATGCGTGATACTTATTTTGAAGGCGAACCGCAAAGTCCACTATTGTGGCTAATCTTTATTGTGGCTAGCTTCACACACAGCGCTGTCCGCTGCGGAAAATGACGCATCTCCAGATGACCTGATTTTCCGCGTGGAGGCATCGAAAACTTAGGTCAGCTAGGCTGCTACAAGGGAACATACAGTCCACTGCATGATCAAAAGTATGTGGACACCTGCTCAGCCAACATCTCAATCTAAAATCATGGGCATTAATATGGAGTTGGTCCCCCCTTTGCTGCTATAACAGCCCCCACTCTTCTTGGATGGCTTTCCACTAGATGTTGGAACATTGCAGCGGGGACTTGCTTCCATTCAGCCACGAGCATTAGTGAGGTCGGGCACTGATGTTGGGCGATTAGGCCTGGCTCACAGTCGGCGTTCCAATGCATCCCAAAGGTGTTCGATGGGGTTGAGGTCAGAGCTCTGTGCAGGCCAGTCAAGTTCTTCGAGACCAATCGACAAAAAATGTCTGTATGGACCTCGCTTTGTGCATGGGAGCATTGTCATGCTGAAACAGGAGAGGGCCTTCCCCAAACTGTTGCCACTAAGTTGGAAGCACAGAATTGTCTAGAATGTCATTGTATGCTGTAGCGTTAAGATTTCCCTTCACTGGGACTTAAGGGCAAAGCCCAAACCATGAAAAACAGCCCCAGACCATTATTCCTCCTCCACCAAACATTACAGTTGGCACTATGCATTGGGGCAGGTAGCATTCTCCTGGCATCTGCAAAACCCAGATTCGTCCGTTGGACTGCCAACTGTAGCGAGATTCATCACTCCAGAGAACACGTTTCCACTGCTCCAGAGTCCAATGGCGGCGAGTTTACACCACTCCAGCCAACACTTGGCATTGCGCATGGTGATCTTACGTTGACAAGGGGTAGGTTATCCAAGATTACTATCCCTACTCCAAGATGCTTTGTGAGTATGGGCCCAGGAAGAAAGCTGTTCCCCAAAACCTTGCACAGCTGTCCTTCACCACAGGACCCTAGAGCAGGGGTTAGGATTAGGTTTAGGTTTAGGTTTAGGGTTAGGATTAAGATTAAACTAAACCGAAGGTTAGGGTTAGGATTAGGATTAGGTTTAGGATTAAACTAAACCAAAGGTTAGGGTTAGGATTAGGTTTAGGGTTAGGATTAAACTAAACCGAAGGTTAGGGTTAGGTTTAGGGTTAAGGTTAGGATTAGGTTCACTTTGAACACATTCTGTCATTCTGAACGCAGCCCAGGCAAAAGCAATTGATAAACTCGCCGTGGCATTGATCAACCAATGGTGTGTTAGATACCACCCACATACGTTTGCTTGACAACCACTCATTACCATATTGGAGGAAGAAATACATAAAGAAATAAATGATTTAGCTACTTATGTATCAAATCCAATTGTATTGGTCACATACACATGGTTAGCAGATGATAATGCGAGTTTAGCGAAATGCTTGTGCTTCTAATTCTGACAGTGCAGTAATATCTAACAAGTAATCTAACAATTCCCCAACAACTACCTAACACACACACACATCTAAAAGGGGTGAATGAGAATATCTACATATAAATACAGTGGGGAGAACAAGTATTTGATACACTGCCGATTTTGCAGGTTTTCCTACTTACAAAGCATGTAGAGGTCTGTAATTTTTATCATAGGTACACTTCAACTATGAGAGACGGAATCTAAAACAAAAATTCAGAAAATCACATTGTATGATTTTTAAGTAATTAATTTGCATTTTATTGCATGACATAAGTATTTGATACATCAGAAAAGCAGAACTTAATATTTGGTACAGAAACCTTTGTTTGCAATTACAGAGATCATACGTTTCCTGTAGTTCTTGACTAGGTTTGCACACACTGCAGCAGGGATTTTGGCCCACTCCTCCCTACAGATCTTCTCCAGATCCTTCAGGTTTCGGGGCTGTCGCTGGGCAATACGGACGTTCAGCTCCCTCCAAAGATTTTCTATTGGGTTCAGGTCTGGAGACTGGCTAGGCCACTCCAGGACCTTGAGATGCTTCTTACGGAGCCACTCCTTAGTTGCCATGGCTGTGTGCTTCGTGTCGTTGTCATGCTGGAAGACCCAGCCACGACCCATCTTCAATGCTCTTACTGAGGGAAGGAGGTTGTTGGCCAAGATCTCGCGATACATGGCCCCATCCATCCTCCCCTCAATACGGTGCAGTCGTCCTGTCCCCTTTGCAGAAAAGCATCCCCAAAGAATGATGTTTCCACCTTCATGCTTCACGGTTGGGATGGTGTTCTTGGGGTTGTACTCATACTTCTTCTTCCTCCAAACACGGCGAGTGGAGTTAGACCAAAAAGCTCTATTTTTGTCTCATCAGACCACATGACCTTCTCCCATTCCTCCTCTGGATCATCCAGATGGTCATTGGCAAACTTCAGACAGGCCTGGACATGCACTGGCTTAAGCAGGGGGACCTTGCGTGCGCTGCAGGATTTTAATCCATGACGGCGTAGTGTGTTACTAATGGTTTTCTTTGAGACTGTGGTCCCAGCTCTCTTCAGGTCATTGACCAGGTCCTGCCGTGTAGTTCTGGGCTGATCCCTCACCTTCCTCATGATCATTGATGCCCCACGAGGTGAAATCTTGCATGGAGCCCCAGACCGAGGGTGATTGACCGTCATCTTGAACTTCTTCCATTTTCTAATAATTGCGCCAACAGTTGTTTCCTTCTCACCAAGCTGCTTGCCTATTGTCCTGCAGCCCATCCCAGCCTTGTGCAGGTCTACAATTTTATCCCTGATGTCCTTACACAGCTCTCTGGTCTTGGCCATTGTGGAGAGGTTGGAATCTGTTTGAGTGTGTGGACAGGTGTCTTTTATACAGGTAACGAGTTCAAACAGGTGCAGTTAATACAGGTAATGAGTGGAGAACAGGAGGGCTTCTTAAAGAAAAACTAACAGGTCTGTGAGAGCCGGAATTCTTACTGGTTGGTAGGTGATCAAATACTTATGTCATGCAATAAAATGCAAATTAATTATTTAAAAATCATACAATGTGATTTTCTGGATTTTTGTTTTAGATTCCGTCTCTCACAGTTGAAGTGTACCTATGATAAAAATTACAGACCTCTACATGCTTTGTAAGTAGGAAAACCTGCAAAATCGGCAGTGTATCAAATACTTGTTCTCCCCACTGTATATGGATGAGTGATGGCCCGAGCGGCATAGGCAAGGTGCAATAGATGGTATAGAATACAGTATATACATATGATATGGGTAATGTAAGATATGTAAACATTATTAAAGTGGCATTATTTAAAGTGGCATTGTTTAAAGTGACTAGTAATCAATTTATTAAAGTGTCCAGTGATCGGGTCTCAATGTAGGCAGCAGCCTCTCTGAGTTAGGGATTGCTGTATAGCAGTCTGATGGCCTTGAGATAGAAGCTGTTTTTCAGTCTCTCGGTCCCAACTTTGATGCACCTGTACTGACCTCACCTTCTGGATGGTAGCGGTGTGAACAGGCAGTGGCTCGGGTGGTTGTTGTCCTTGATTATCTATTTGGCCTTCCTGTGACATCTGGTGCTGTAGGTGTCCTGGAGGGCAGGTAGTTTGACCCCGGTGATGCCTTGAGCAGACCGCACCACACTCTGGACAGCCTTACGGTTGAGGGCGGTGCAGCTTCCGTGATACAGCCCGACAGGATACTCTCGATTGTGCATCTGTAAAAGTTATTCAGGGTTTTGGGTGACAAGCCACATTTCTTCAGCCTCCTGAGGTTGAAGAGGCTCTGTAGACTGGCACATCGTCCACCACTCCCGAGTATACTACTCGCAAATGTCCAGTCTCTTGACAACAAGGTAGACGAAATTCGAGCAAGGGTTGCCTTCCTGAAAGACATCAGAGATTGCAACATTCTCTGTTTCATGGAAACATGGCTCTCTCGGGATATGTTTTGTCGGAATCGGTTCAGCCACCGAGCTTCTCCATGCATCACACTGACAGAGATAAACACCTCTCTGGGAAGAGGAAGGGTGGGGGTGTATCCTTCATAATTAACGATGCATGATGTAATCATGACAACATACAGGAACTCAAGTCCTTCTGCTCACCTGACCTAGAATTCCTTACAATCAAATGCTGGCCAAATTACCTGCCAAGAGAATTCTCGTCAGTTATCGTCACAGCTGTGTACATTCCCCCTCAAGTAGACACCAAGATGGCCATCAAGGAACTTCACTGGAAACCACATATCCTGAGGCTGAATTTATTGTAGCTGGGGATTTTAACAAGGCAAATTTGAGAACAAGGCTACCTAAATTCTATCAGCATATTATTGCACTACGTGCAGGGGTAATACACTCGACCACTGCTACTATAACTTCCGCGATGCATACAAAGCCCTCCCCCACCCTCCGTTCGGCAAATCCGACCACAACGCCATCTTGCTCCTACCGTCTTATAGGCAGAAATTCAAACAGGATGTACCAGTGACTATAACCATTCAACACTGGTCTGACCAATCGGAATCCATGCTTCGAAATTGCTTTGATCACGTGGACTGGGATATGTTCCGATCAGCCTCAGAGAGCAACATCGACCTATACGCTGACTCTGTGATTGAGTTTATTATGAAGTGCATTGGAGATGTTGTTCCCACTGTGACTATTAAAACCTTCCCTAACCAGAAACCGTGGATGGACGGCGGCATTCACACAAAACTGAAAGCGAGAACCACCGCATTCAACCATGGAAAAAGGACTGGGAATATGGCTGAATATAAACAGTGTAGTTATTCCCTCCGCAAGGCAATAAAACAAGTGAAATGCCGGCACAGGGACAAAGTGGAGTCGCAATTCAACGGCTCAGACACGAGACGTATGTGGCAGGGACTACAGGAAATCACAGACTACAAAAAGAAAACAGCCACGTCACGGACACCGACGTCACACTTCCAGACAAACTAAACACCTTCTTTGCCCGCTTTGAGGACAATACAGTGCCACTGTTGCGGCCCGCTAACAAGGACTGACCCCCACCTCTCCTTCTCCGTGACTGACGTGAGTAAAACATTTAAATGTGTTAACCCTCACAAGGCTGCTGACCCAAACCGCATCCCTAGTCGCATTCTCAGAGCATGCGCAGACCAGCTGGCCGGTGTGTTTACGGACATATTCAATCTCTCCCTATCCCAGTCTGCTGTCCCCACATGCTTCAAGATGGCCACCATTGTTCCTGTTCCCCAGAAGGCAAAGATAACTGAACTAAATGACTATCGCCCCGTAGCACTCACTTCCGTCATCATGAAGTGCTTTGAGAGACTAGTCAAGGATCATATCACCTCCACCTTACCTGTCACACTAGACCCACTTCAGTTTGCATACTGCCCCAACAGGTCCACAGACGATGCAATCGCCATCACACTGCACACTGCCCTATCCCATCTGGACAAGAGGAATACCTTTGTAAGAATGTTGTTCATTGACTACAGCTCGTTCATCCAATTGTTGATTTATCTATTTATGTGTGTGTTTATTTATTTATTTAATACTAATTACAGGTGATTTGGTCCTTCATAGTAGGCAGGTCCTTCATAGTAGGCAGGCCCATAAGTAAATAGGTAAACTGGGAAATAACTAAAGCAACTATTCACCCATGCTTTAGTGACAGTATCTCTCTCTCTCTCCCTGCCATTCTCTCTAGCTGTCCCTCTCTTCATTTCTCGCTCTCCTCCCCTCTCTCTCTCTAAAGCCTGACTGATCTGTTTAAATCAGAGACCCATCACTGTGTTGCAGCCCTAGAGTAAACAACCTGTTTAACAGCTTAACACACACAAGCACACACACACACACACACACACAAACACAAACATAGACACATGCATAAGCACAAGCACATATACAAACCACAATCTGTGTGTACATTTAGCAGTGCTGGCTTGAGACAGAGTGGATCATGATAAATAACCCCCAAAAGAACACATTCATTCTCTGATAAAGATCTCTCTCTCTTTCCCTCTCATCGCCCCCTCTACACACACAGGAATTCCACATTCCTATGTTACTGACTCCTCGAATCTTCCCCCTTCTTCTATCTTTCCATCTGTCTATCAAGCTCATCATATTTCCATTGGATATATTATCTCACGAATGTCTTAGAAAATGACTCAATAGGCCCAGATGCAGTATGTCTTTCTGTCTGGTTAGAGACCCAGGTAGGATTGGGAAGGGACTCAATAGGTCCAGATGCAGTATGTCTTTCAGGATAACTGACAGTCAGCTTGAAATCTTTAGTCTAATGGCAACAGGTGGTAGGTATTGCGTCATTGTGGTTCCACCATTGTGAAGAGGTACGGTGGAAAGGCCAGTTCACAATAGGAGAGAAAATTGATCCGGCAATCTTATGACACCTACCAACTAAATGTCACCACGGGTCTCAGGGGTTGGCTGTTCACAAAGGTTAGTCTGTGTGTGTGTGTGTGTCCGTGTGGGTGTGTGTGTGTGCATGTGCGTGTGTGGGCTTGTATTACTATGCTCGTGGGTACCGGAAATCAACAAAAGTCCACACTATTTTAGTAAAACAAGGAAAATTCTGCCTCGTGGGGACAATTCCTCTACCCCTTAATCGCTACGGGTGTTAAATCTGAATCAACAAATCAAATACTATATTGGTCACAATATAGCAGGTGTAGACTTTACCGTGAAATGCTTATCAACAATGCAGAATTTTGTCATCCTTCTCTCACCCAGGGACTTACAGTATTAACGGCTTAGTAAACGGGTTGTGCCAAAAACACACCAAAAAAAAAAGCCCATTGGGCGTCTATTGCCGGAATGCTAACAAATTTAGCACAAGTAATGACGAACTTCCACGGAGGCTGCTAGCTAAATATGCTAACGAGCGCAAACAAAAACAAATACATTGCAAAGACAGGCAATCCAGCTCGTAAGGTTATAAATATTTTATATTTTAGTAATTTAGCAGGAGTACTTAATCAGAGTGACTTACATCTCCTACATATATCGCTAAATGTCATTTTCTTTTGGTTGAGTTTGGGCATTTTACAAGCGAATGTGAACAAGAGACATTGTGCAAATAAACAAAGTTTTGAAGCTTGCCTGAAGTAAGAACAGTACTGACTCTGGAGCAACATGTGTACACCTGTGTGGAGTCTGGAGTCACTAGGGAAGCAGGCCTCCCTGCTTGGAGAAGAGGTGGGATAGAGCAGACGGGCTGAGAACAGAGAGGGTAGAAGAAACACAAGAAAATCAAGATAGCAGTAGCAGCTGTACCAATAACTCATCCGAAGGGCTTTGACTTCTCGAACACGGCAGAAAGCTAAAACAATACGATGCGGCCGTCACCTTATCATTTCAGCCGCTTTACTTACATAGCAAATTAAATGCAGTGGTCGTGTTGATGCAAAATTCTGCATTTTTCACACAGGAAAAAAATATATATATAAAAAACACACAAGAAATATCTTGTTGCGATCTAAAACACTTCTTATTGTAATTTCTGCTCGGCAACAGACTCATTTTGTGCTTCAGTTGCACTTCTAAACTCAGATGAGAAACAAACAGGCATTCTATCAGCAGACAGCTGACTGATGTGGAGCTACTCCATTATTCTATCAGCAGACAGCACTCTGACTGACGTGGAGCTACTCCATCATTCTATCAGCAGACAGCTGACTGATGTGGAGCTACTCCATCATTCTATCAGCAGACAGCACTCTGACTGACGTGGAGCTACTCCATCATTCTATCAGCAGACAGCACTCTGACTGACGTGGAGCTACTCCATCATTCTATCAGCAGACAGCTGACTGATGTGGAGCTACTCCATCATTCTATCAGCAGACAGCACTCTGACTGACGTGGAGCTACTCCATCATTCTATCAGCAGACAGCTGACTGATGTGGAGCTACTGTTCTCCATCATTCTATCAGCAGACATCACTCTGATGTGGAGCTACTGTTCTCCATCATTCTATCAGCAGACAGCTCTCTGACTGATGTGGAGCTACTGTTCTCCATCATTCTATCAGCAGACATCACTCTGATGTGGAGCTACTGTTCTCCATCATTCTATCAGCAGACAGCACTCTGACTGATGTGGAGCTACTGTTCTCCATCATTCTATCAGCAGACAGCTCTCTGACTGATGTGGAGCTACTGTTCTCCATCATTCTATCAGCAGACAGCTCTCTGACTGATGTGGAGCTACTGTTCTCCATCATTCTATCAGCAGACAGCTCTCTGACTGATGTGGAGCTACTGTTCTCCATCATTCTATCAGCAGACATCACTCTGTGGTGGAGCTACTGTTCTCCATCATTCTATCAGCAGACAGCTCTCTGACTGATGTGGAGCTACTGTTCTCCATCATTCTATCAGCAGACAGCACTCTGACTGATGTGGAGCTACTGTTCTCCATCATTCTATCAGCAGACAACACTCTGACTGATGTGGAGCTACTGTTCTCCATCATTCTATCAGCAGACAGCTCTCTGACTGATGTGGAGCTACTGTTCTCCATCATTCTATCAGCAGACAGCTCTCTGACTGATGTGGAGCTACTGTTCTCCATCATTCTATCAGCAGACAGCACTCTGACTGATGTGGAGCTACTGTTCTCCATCATTCTATCAGCAGACAGCACTCTGACTGATGTGAAGCTACTGTTCTCCATCATTCTATCAGCAGACAGCTCTCTGACTGATGTGGAGCTACTGTTCTCCATCATTCTATCAGGAGACAGCTCTCTGACTGATGTGGAGCTACTGTTCTCCATCATTCTATCAGCAGACATCACTCTGATGTGGAGCTACTGTTCTCCATCATTCTATCAGCAGACAGCACTCTGACTGATGTGGAGCTACTGTTCTCCATCATTCTATCAGCAGACAACACTCTGACTGATGTGGAGCTACTGTTCTCCATCATTCTATCAGCAGACAGCTCTCTGACTGATGTGGAGCTACTGTTCTCCATCATTCTATCAGCAGACAGCTCTCTGACTGATGTGGAGCTACTGTTCTCCATCATTCTATCAGCAGACAGCTCTCTGACTGATGTGGAGCTACTGTTCTCCATCATTCTATCAGCAGACAGCTCTCTGACTGATGTGGAGCTACTGTTCTCCATCATTCTATCAGCAGACAGCTCTCTGACTGATGTGGAGCTACTGTTCTCCATCATTCTATCAGCAGACAGCACTCTGACTGATGTGGAGCTACTGTTCTCCATCATTCTATCAGCAGACAGCTCTCTGACTGATGTGGAGCTACTGTTCTCCATCATTCTATCAGCAGACAGCACTCTGACTGATGTGGAGCTACTGTTCTCCATCATTCTATCAGCAGACATCACTCTGACTGATGTGGAGCTACTGTTCTCCATCATTCTATCAGCAGACATCACTCTGACTGATGTGGAGCTACTGTTCTCCATCATTCTATCAGCAGACATCACTCTGACTGACGTGGAGCTACTGTTCTCCATCATTCTATCAGCAGACAGCACTCTGACTGACGTGGAGCTACTGTTCTCCATCATTCTATCAGCAGACAGCTCTCTGACTGATGTGGAGCTACTGTTCTCCATCATTCTATCAGCAGACAGCTCTCTGACTGATGTGGAGCTACTGTTCTCCATCATTCTATCAGCAGACAGCACTCTGACTGATGTGGAGCTACTGTTCTCCATCATTCTATCAGCAGACAGCTCTCTGACTGATGTGGAGCTACTGTTCTCCATCATTCTATCAGCAGACAGCGCTACTTTTCTCAGATACTTTTCTCGGTGTAGCCAGCCTATTTTTCTCCAGCAAAATGCAAGATTAACTTTAAGCAAAACATTAATAAATGTAGCTGGCTACATTCTTTCTGTGATAAACCTTAGAAATATACGACAGCCGTCGTTTATACAACAACAACAAAAAATACCTTGATTTTTCATTGTAAGCTCATTTACTTGTGTGGCTGTCAGCCAAATAGCATTGTACATCTGATGAAAATGAGCTGTTTCCTGACGAATGTATTTTCTGTGAAGGAAAACTAAAAGCTGCACGTCCCTGATCGCTTTATTGAAGCAGAAAGAAGCAAACAAACATAGTTGACGTTCAATATAAACTGCGACCCCTGTCAATACACCGCTGTACTCACCTGCTCCCGCTCTCTCCCGCTGTGCTATTTACAAACAACCACGTGACTGGCTCAACAGTTCTACATAAGTTTCATAATGTAAAATAATTAGGAACACAATCTGATTTATCTCCTAACGTATTGCACAAGTTGACTCCAGGTATTAACTTAAAAAGTAGCTACAAATATTAAAACGTATTGAAAAATGTCAAATAAATTGTTTCAACGGTATTGAAAAACCATCCCGTTTGCTATTTCCAAATAGCCCACTATACGGTATATACGGTATACCGCCAGAGCCTAATTTACACAAACCTTGGTTTTCATCTGGAAAATGATGATGGATGTACAGATATGGATTTTGAAGAGAGAGATAAAGCTATTTGTTTGTGTGCATAAACAATAAAACATTTTTGAAAATCACCACACGACTCCGGGAATATAACTAATTCAGGAATGGGATGGATGACCTGTCCTCACATTGTGTGTGTGTGCGTGTGTGCGTGCGTGCGTGCGTGCGTGCGTGTGTGCGTGCGTGTGTGTTTGTGTGTGTTGTGATCACGTAGGCCTACAGTAGGATGAGTTGTTTTTGTTTTTCTGTGTTCTGTTCACATCTGTCAGCCGCCCTCTCCTCAACCCCTCTCTACCACCACACCCCCACCAGCCATACAAAATCCCCTGAAAGCTTTTGATCCTGTATATGTGGAACCCCCCCCCCCGCCCCCCTCTCTATCTCTCTCGCCTCCTCCTCTTTCTCTCTCTCTCTCTCTCTCACGTCCTTCTCTCCCCCCATTTAATTCAATTTCAATTCAATTCAATTCAAAGGGTTTTATTGGCATGGGATACATATGTTAACATTGCCAAAGCAAGTGAAGTAGATAATAAACAAAAGTGAAATAAACAATAAAAAAATGTACAGTAAACATTACACATACAGACATTTAAAATGTCATATTATGTTTATATACAGTGTTGTAACGATGTGCAAATAGTTAAAGTACAAAAGGGAAAATAAATAAACATAAATATGGGTTGTATTTACAATGGTGTTTGTTCTTCACTGGTTGACCTTTTCTTGTGGCAACAGGTCACACATCTTGCTGCTGTGATGGCACACTGTGGTATTTCACCCAGTAGATATGGGAGTAGATATAGATATTTATCAAAATTGGGTTTGTTTAAAAAAAAAATTTGGATCTAATATGGTCATACATTTGGAAGGAGGTTAGGAAGTACAGCTCAGTTTCCATCTCATTTTGTGGGCAGTGACCACATAGCCTGTCTTCTCTTGAGAGCCAGGTCTGTCTGTAGTATACCTTTCTCAATAGCAAGGCTATGCTCACTGAATCTATACATAGTCAAAGCTTTCCTTTCCTTAAGTTTCTCTCTCCCGCTCTTTCCCTCTCTCTCTCTCTCCCTCTACCTCTTCCTGTCTAGATTAGTATAAAGTATAGTAATTACTGTAGTGTTTTTGCAGACTGTAGTATACTGTAGTATTTCCTGTAGTGTTTTTGAAGACTGTAGTATACGGTAGTATTTACGGTAGTGTTTTTGCAGACTGTAGTATACTGTAGTATTTCCTTGACAAAACCTACCAGAGAAATACTAAAATAGCTATTATTTCATAACCTGCATGTAGGTAGGACTGGGTTCTTAACGGAGAGTTCAGAACTCACGCTCTTCTTCTTTAGGGAATACAATATACAGTCTATACTTCACATGTAGGTTTCTCAGTTACGGTTGGCACAAATTGGGATTATGGAGGAGGGGAATGGGCAGGGTATATGCAAATTAAATACTGTAATATTTACTATAGTGTCATCGAGTGTATAAGAGGCGAAGTCAGGTGCAGGAGAGCAGCGTGATGTAAACAGGCGCACTTTTATGTTAGTTCCAAAACGAGAGCCCAACATAAATCAAACACGCTCAAAAACACGGAACATAACAAAAGTAAAGCGCGTAATAAAACACCACAATAACATGAAACAATTACACACAAAACATGATGGGAAACAGAGGGTTAAATACAAGTAGATTGATTGGGGAAATGAAAACCAGGTGTGTATGGAAACAAGACAAGACAAATGGATATACGAAAAATGGAGCGGCGATGGCTAAAAAGCCGGTGACGTCGATCGCCGAACGCCGCCCGAACAAGGAGAGGAGCCGACTTCGGCGGAAGTCGTGACATATATATAATGACGTATATATATATATATGTCATTATATATAATTTCTGTAGTATTTACTGTAGTGTTTTTTTGTGGATAATACTGTAGAATTTACTATAATATTATACAATATACTACAGAATTCTATACTAAGTACTACACATGATCATGGGATACTACAGTACACACACAAACACACGCACGCCACCACATGCACACAAACACAATTAATTTATATATGTAGGCATCCATCCGCCCCACACACACAACACGTTGCTGGAGGATCGTCTGGCCAGAGAGAATCTCTGTTTTCTTGCTGACTGTACCTTTCAATGAGGGAGGATTAATGTCTGTCGCTAAGGGAGTCTGACAAAGAGTTTTCCACATGTTACTATGGTGACAAACAGCCAATGAGAGCTTGGCACAGTAATCTCCAGTCAAAACATTCCACTTTGAGGAAGGAAAATATTATTTTGGGGGGGTTGCAGGTTTAAATGCAAAGTGTTGTTAATAACATGCTGTATCTACACACACACACACACACACACACACAGAAACAGACACACACACACACACAGAGAGAGAGAAACACACACACACACACACACACACACACACACACACACACACACACACACACACACACACACACACACACATACACACATTCATAAACACACACACACACACACACACACACACACACACACAGAAACACATTCATACACATACACACATTCATATACACACACACACACACACACACACACACACACACACACACACACACACACACACACACACACACACACACACACACACACACACACACACACACACACACACACACACACACACACACACACACACACACACACACACACACACACACACACACACACACACACACACAACTCTCATCTCTCCCTCTTTCTCTGTGTCTGAAAGTGACATGAAACAGAAATAGTGTGCAATTACATTCTAATCTCTGGATCTCCAGTCCAGGGCTGTTACCACAGGGCTGTTACCACAGGGCTATTACCACAGGGCTGTTACCACAGGGCTATTACCACAGGGCTATTACCACAGGGCTGTTACCACAGGGCTGTTACCACAGGGCTATTACCACAGGGCTATTACCACAGGGCTATTACCACAGGGCTGTTACCACAGGGCTATTACCACAGGGCTGTTACCACAGGGCTATTACCACAGGGCTGTTACCACAGGGCTATTACCACAGGGCTATTACCACAGGGCTATTACCACAGAGCTATTACCACAGGGCTGTTACCACAGGGCTATTACCAAAGGGCTATTACCACAGGGCTGTTACCACAGGGCTGTTACCACAGGGCTGTTACCACAGGGCTATTACCACAGGGCTATTACCACAGGGCTGTTACCACAGGGCTGTTACCACAGGGCTATTACCACAGGGCTATTACCACAGGGCTATTACCACAGGGCTGTTACCAAAGGGCTGTTACCACAGGGCTATTACCACAGGGCTGTTACCACAGGGCTATTACCACAGGGCTATTACCACAGGGCTGTTACCACAGGGCTATTACCACAGGGCTATTACCACAGGGCTATTACCACAGGGCTATTACCACAGAGCTATTACCACAGGGCTGTTACCACAGGGCTGTTACCACAGGGCTGTTACCACAGGGCTGTTACCACAGGGCTATTACCACAGGGCTGTTACCACAGGGCTGTTACCACAGGGCTATTACCACAGGGCTATTACCACAGGGCTATTACCACAGGGCTGTTACCACAGGGCTATTACCACAGGGCTATTACCACAGGGCTATTACCACAGGGCTGTTACCACAGGGCTGTTACCACAGGGCTATTACCACAGGGCTACTACCACAGGGCTGTTACCACAAGAGAGGATAGGCAGGCTGAGAGAGAGAGAGAGAGAGAGAGAGAGAGAGAGAGAGAGAGAGAGAGAGAGAGAGAGAGAGAGAGAGAGAGAGAGAGAGAGAGAGAGAGAGAGAGAGAGAGAGAGAGAGAGAGAGTGCCTGTGTGTCTGAGTGAGTCTTGGCTACCGTCCCACCTTCCCTACAACCACAGTAACCATAGTAACCAGATCAAAGGAGACACACATCAATCACTCATGGACACATGACAACGCAGTATCAACACCTCTCTAGATCATGTCATGAATTCTCCCTAACCCTGTCATCTCCCTAACCCTGTCATCTGCCTAACCCTGTCATCTCCCTAACCCTGTCATCTCCCTAACCCTGTCATCTCCCTAACCCTGTCATCTCCCTAACCCTGTCGTCTCCCTAACCCTGTCGTCTCCCTAACCCTGTCGTCTCCCTAACCCTGTCACCTCCCTAACCCTGTCACCTCCCTAACCCTGTCGTTTCCCTAACCCTGTCACCTCCCTAACCCTGTCATCTCCCTAACCCTGTCATCTGCCTAACCCTGTCATCTGCCTAACCCTGTCATCTGCCTAACCCTGTCACCTGCCTAACCCTGTCATCTCCCTAACCCTGTCATCTCCCTAACCCTGTCACCTCCCTAACCCTGTCACCTGCCTAACCCTGTCACCTGCCTAACCCTGTCACCTGCCTAACCCTGTCATCTCCCTAACCCTGTCATCTCCCTAACCCTGTCATCTGCCTAACCCTGTCATCTCCCTAACCCTGTCATCTCCCTAACACTGTCACCTGCCTAAACCTGTCACCTGCCTAACCCTGTCACCTGCCTAACCCTGTCACCTGCCTAACCCTGTCATCTCCCTAACCCTGTCATCTCCCTAACCCTGTCACCTCCCTAACCCTGTCATCTGCCTAACCCTGTCGTCTGCCTAACCCTGTCATCTCCCTAGACCTGTCACCTGCCTAACCCTATCATCTCCCTAACCCTGTCATTTCCCTAACCCTGTCATCTCCCTAACCCTGTCACCTGCCTAACCCTGTCATCTCCCTAACCCTGTCATCTCCCTAACCCTGTCATCTCCCTAACCCTGTCATCTCCCTAACCCTAACCCTGTCACCTGCCTAACCCTGTCACCTGCCTAACCCTGTCGTCTCCCTAACCCTGTCGTCTCCCTAACCCTGTCGTCTCCCTAACCCTGTCGTCTCCCTAACCCTGTCGTCTCCCTAACCCTGTCGTCTCCCTAACCCTGTCACCTCCCTAACCCTGTCACCTCCCTAACCCTGTCGTTTCCCTAACCCTGTCACCTCCCTAACCCTGTCATCTCCCTAACCCTGTCATCTGCCTAACCCTGTCATCTGCCTAACCCTGTCATCTGCCTAACCCTGTCACCTGCCTAACCCTGTCATCTCCCTAACCCTGTCACCTCCCTAACCCTGTCACCTGCCTAACCCTGTCACCTGCCTAACCCTGTCACCTGCCTAACCCTGTCATCTCCCTAACCCTGTCATCTCCCTAACCCTGTCATCTGCCTAACCCTGTCATCTCCCTAACCCTGTCATCTCCCTAACACTGTCACCTGCCTAAACCTGTCACCTGCCTAACCCTGTCACCTGCCTAACCCTGTCATCTCCCTAACCCTGTCATCTGCCTAACCCTGTCATCTCCCTAACCCTGTCATCTGCCTAACCCTGTCATCTCCCTAGACCTGTCACCTGCCTAACCCTATCATCTCCCTAACTCTGTGATCTCCCTAACCCTGTCATCTCCCTAACCCTGTCACCTGCCTAACCCTGTCATCTCCCTAACCCTGTCACCTCACTAACCCTGTCATCTCCCTAACCCTGTCATCTGCCTAACCCTGTCGTCTGCCTAACCCTGTCGTCTCCCTAACCCTGTCGTCTCCCTAACCCTGTCACCTGCCGAACCCTGTCATCTGCCTAACCCTGTCACCTGCCTAACCCTGTCATCTCCCTAACACTGTCATCTCCCTAACCCTGTCACCTCCCTAACCCTGTCACCTCCCTAACCCTGTCATCTGCCTAACCCTGTCGTCTGCCTAACCCTGTCGTCTCCCAAACCCTGTCATCTCCCTAACCCTGTCATCTGCCTAACCCTGTCATTTCCCTAACCCTGTCGTCTCCCTAACCCTGTCGTCTCCCTAACCCTGTCATCTGCCTAACCCTGTCATCTCCCTAACCCTGTCATCTCCCTAACCCTGTCATCTCCCTAACCCTAACCCTGTCACCTGCCTAACCCTGTCACCTGCCTAACCCTGTCGTCTCCCTAACCCTGTCGTCTCCCTAACCCTGTCGTCTCCCTAACCCTGTCGTCTCCCTAACCCTGTCACCTCCCTAACCCTGTCGTCTCCCTAACCCTGTCGTCTCCCTAACCCTGTCGTCTCCCTAACCCTGTCGTCTCCCTAACCCTGTCACCTGCCTAACCCTGTCACCTGCCTAACCCTGTCACCTGCCTAACCCTGTCACCTGCCTAACCCTGTCACCTGCCTAACCCTGTCACCTGCCTAACCCTGTCGTCTCCCTAACCCTGTCGTCTCCCTAACCCTGTCGTCTCCCTAACCCTGTCACCTGCCTAACCCTGTCACCTGCCTAACCCTGTCGTCTCCCTAACCCTGTCGTCTCCCTAACCCTGTCGTCTCCCTAACCCTGTGATCTCCCTAACCCTGTCATCTCCCTAACCTTGTCACCTGCCTAACCCTGTCGTCTGCCTAACCCTGTCGTCTCCCTAACCCTGTCGTCTCCCTAACCCTGTCACCTGCCTAACCCTTTCATCTGCCTAACCCTGTCACCTGCCTAACCCTGTCACCTCCCTAACCCTGTCATCTCCCTAACCCTGTCATCTCCCTAACCCTGTCATCTGCCTAACCCTGTCATCTGCCTAACCCTGTCGTCTCCCTAACCCTGTTGTCTCCCTAACCCTGTCACCTGCCGAACCCTGTCATCTGCCTAACCCTGTCACCTCCCTAACCCTGTCGTCTGCCTAACCCTGTCGTCTGCCTAACCCTGTCGTCTGCCTAACCCTGTCGTCTCCCTAACCCTGTCATCTGCCTAACCCTGTCATCTCCCTAACCCTGTCATCTGCCTAACCCTGTCATCTCCCTAACCCTGTCATCTCCCTAACCCTGTCATCTCCCTAACCCTGTCATCTCCCTAACCCTGTCATCTCCCTAACCCTGTCATCTCCCTAACCCTGTCATCTCCCTAACCCTGTCATCTGCCTAACCCTGTCATCTCCCTAACCCTGTCATCTCCCTAACCCTAACCCTGTCATCTCCCTAACCCTGTCATCTGCCTAACCCTGTCACCTGCCTAACCCTGTCATCTCCCTAACCCTGTCACCTCCCTAACCCTGTCGTCTCCCTAACCCTGTCGTCTCCCTAACCCTGTCGTCTCCCTAACCCTGTCGTCTCCCTAACCCTGTCACTTGCCTAACCCAGTCGTCTCCCTAACCCTGTCGTCTCCCTAACCCTGTCGTCTGCCTAACCCTGTCGTCTGCCTAACCCTGTCGTCTGCCTAACCCTGTCGTCTGCCTAACCCTGTCGTCTGCCTAACCCTGTCGTCTCCCTAACCCTGTCGTCTCCCTAACCCTGTCATCTGCCTAACCCTGTCATCTGCCTAACCCTGTCATCTCCCTAACCCTGTCATCTCCCTAACCCTGTCATCTGCCTAACCCTTTCATCTCCCTAACCCTGTCGTCTCCCTAACCCTGTCATCTCCCTAACCCTGTCATCTGCCTAACCCTGTCACCTGCCTAACCCTGTCACCTGCCTAACCCTGTCATCTCCCTAACCCTGTCCTCTCCCTAACCCTGTCATCTCCCTAACCCTGTCATCTCCCTAACCCTGTCCTCTCCCTAACCCTGTCATCTCCCTAACCCTGTCACCTGCCTAACCCTGTCACCTGCCTAACCCTGTCACTTTTTTTTCTTTTTTTTCTCTCAGTTTCCCCGGATTTCAGCCTCAGGCTCTGGACATTTGCACCTTGATTTCGCAGCTAGCTAGCTGCAAACCGTGTGACTATTGGCTTACGTCGATCCCGGAGCAAACTTAACCTGTTGGGGATGAGGGCGCTGTTGTGGCTATTTATGCTAATCGTGTAATTTTTTGAAACGGCTTCCCACAAAGTTCTTGATCGTACAATATGCATATTATTATTATTATTGGATAGAAAACAGTCTATAGTTTCTATAGGAGTTGAAATTTTGTCTCTAAGTGGAACAGAGCCCATTCTACAGCAATTTCCCTGACATGGAGTCAGATTCCAGAAATTTTGGCCACTGGTCTGGAGTCAGTTAAAAGGCCACTGTTATTGCTATGACTATACGGACACTGCTTACGTCTTCCCCTGGATGTCTTTACGTGATGACGATTTGAATCGTGTCGATTGCGCGTTCACAGGCACTATAAATTAAAAAACCCTGAGGCTAATCAGTCTTTCCTTGCTGCGTAACGCGCGTGCTGGACACCGACCCGCTCCTGTTCCAAGCGTTAGTTTAGCCTGTTATATTTCTCCGGTCATCTTTTCACTCGTTATAGGAGTTAAAAACATCATAAGGTAGTTAATTTAAAGCGTTTTATAGCAATTTATATCCGTTTAGTGCGATTTTGGGACATTTATTTTTGCAACGATGTGAAAAGTTGGGCACGCTTTTCAGTTCATCCCGAACGCAGTTGACATTTCCACATGGCAAGAGGACAGCTTTCCACCAAAAGACGATTTCTCCCAAGAAAGGATCCTTTGCCCAAGATACTGATGGAAGAACAGCTCAAGGTAGGACATTTTTATTATGATAAATCGTGTTTCTGTCGAAACATTTTAGTGGCTTCGGACGCCATGTTTTTTGACGTAGCATCGCTTGGCGCAAGCTGTATTGAAAAGTAAGGATAATTTAAAAAATGTAATTCCGCGATTGTATTAAGAATTAAATTGTCTATCAATCCCTGTCCACCCTATATTTTTTAGTCACGTTTATGAGTATTTATGTATAAGAGTAGATCACTGTCTAAGTGGCGCACAGACTTTTTCTGACCAGCTGAGCTACATTCCACATTGTCTAACCATGATTTTGGTGGCTAAATATAAACATTTTCGATCAAACTCTATATGGATTGTGTAATATGATGTTACAGGAGTGTCATCTGAAGAATTCTGAGAAGGTTAGTGAAAAAATTAATATATTTTGGCGATGTTTACTTTTATCGCTCACTTTGGCTAGAATCAATGCTGGGCTGCTATGTGCTATGTGCTATGCTAATATAACGATTTATTGTGTTTTCGCTGTAAGACACTTAGAAAATCTGAAATATTGTCTGTATTCACAGGATCTGTGTCTTTCGATTCGTGTATGCTGTGTATTTTTACGAAATGTTTGATGATTAGTAAGTAGGTAAACACGTTGCTCTAAGTAGTTTGTCTATTCCATTTGTGACGGTGGGTGCAATTGTAACCGATGCCATCTACCTGAAATATGCACTTTTTTCTAACAAAACCTATCCCATACCATAAATATGTTATCAGACTGTCATCTGATTAGTTTTTTTCTTGGTTAGGGGCTATAAATATCTTAGTTTAGCCGAATTGGTGATAGCTACTGGTGTTGGTGGACAAATAAAAGATGGTGGATTATGCTAATGTGTTTTTAGGTGCTAATGTGTACATCTTTACATATTGTGTCTTCCCTGTAAAACATTTAAAAAATCGGACATGTTGACTGGATTCACAAGATCTGCGTCTTTCATTAGCTGTATTGGACTTTAATGTGTGAAAGTTAAATATTTAAAAAAAATATTTTTTTTGAATTTCGCGGCACTGGTTTTTCAGTGGGGGTGGGGGGGGAGTGCCGCTAGCGCCACTCTCATCCTAGACAGGTTAAATTATTCCGGAGCTAGCCAGCTGAGGAGTTCCATCAGCCATTCCTGGGCTACAGTCACCTATCCGGACCCGTTTTTTTTTTGCTGCAGATACGGAGCCCCACCGGGCCTTCACGACTGACTGCCGACGTTATCTGCCCGAGGGAGTTATCCAACTGGCACCTCCGTCGCGACGTTACCTGAACGCTCATCTGGGGCCCGCTAACCGTTAGCTGTCTTATCGGCTGCTATCTGAATAAGTATATCGGACAATTTTTTTTTTCTTGGGTCACTATATCTATTTTGCCAATTGGATTGGTCCCCTCTACCACACGGAACCCCACTAATCTACCGACGGAAATGCACGAGGTGTCTAAAAATAGACCTCCATCCTATGCTATCTTGCTACCGATAGCCATCTACCCGGCCAGCTGTCTGGATCGCCGTGACCCCAACCAACCTCTACTCACTGGACCCTTATTGATCACTCGATTAAGCATGCCTCTCCTTAATGTAAATATGCCTTGTCCATTGCTGTTCTGGTTAGTGTTTATTGGCTTATTTCACTGTAGGGCCTCTAGCCCTGCTCACTATACCATATCCAACCTTTCAGTTCCACCACCCACATATGCGATGACATCACCTGGTTTCAATGATGTTTCTAGAGACAATATCTCTCTCATCATCACTCATTACCTAGGTTTACCTCCACTGTATTCACATCCTACCATACCTTTGTCTGTACATTATTCCTTGAAGCTATTTTATCGCCCCCAGAAACGTCCTTTTACTCTCTGTTCTAGACGTTCTAGACGACCAATTCTCATAGCTTTTAGCAGTACCCTTATCCTACTCCTCCTCTGTTCCTCTGGTGATGTAGAGGTGAATCCAGGCCCTGCAGTACCTAGCTCCACTCCTATTCCCCAGGCGCTCTCTTTTGATGACTTCTGTAACCGTAATAGCCTTGGCTTCATGCATGTTAACATTAGAAGCCTCCTCCCTAAGTTTGTTTTGTTCACTGCTTTAGCACACTCTGCCAACCCGGATGTTTTAGCCGTGTCTGAATCCTGGCTTAGAAAGACCACCAAAAATTCTGACATTTTCATCCCCAACTACAAGATTTTCAGACAAGATAGAACGGCCAAAGGGGGCGGTGTTGCAATCTACTGCAAAGATTGCCTGCAGAGTTCTGTTTTACTATCCAGGTCTGTTCCCAAACAATTTGAACTTCTACTTTTAAAAATCCACCTCTCTAAAAACAAGTCTCTCACTGTTGCCGCCTGCTATAGACCACCCTCTGCCCCCAGCTGTGCTCTGGACACCATATGTGAACTGATTGCCCCCCATCTATCTTCAGAGCTCGTGCTGCTAGGCGACCTAAATTGGAACATGCTTAACACCCCAGCCATCCTACAATCTAAGCTTGATGCCCTCAATCTCACACAAATTATCAATGAACCTACCAGGTACCACCCCAATTCCGTAAACACGGGTACCCTCATAGATATCATCCTAACCAACTTGCCCTCCAAATACACCTCTGCTGTTTTCAACCAAGATCTCAGCGATCACTGCCTCATTGCCTGCATCCGTAATGGGTCAGCGGTCAAACGACCTCCACTCATCACTGTCAAACGCTCCCTGAAACACTTCAGCGAGCAGGCCTTTCTAATCGACCTGGCCGAGGTATCCTGGAAGGATATTGATCTCATCCCGTCAGTAGAGGATGCCTGGATATTTTTTTTAAATGCCTTCCTCACCATCTTGAATAAGCATGCCCCATTCAAGAAATTTTGAACCAGGAACAGATATAGCCCTTGGTTCTCTCCTGACCTGACTGCCCTTAACCAACAGAAAAACATCCTATGGCGTTCTGCATTAGCATCGAACAGCCCCCGTGATATGCAACTTTTCAGGGAAGCTAGAAACCAATATACACAGGCAGTTAGAAAAGCCAAGGCTAGCTTTTTCAAGCAGAAATTTGCTTCCTGCAACACAAATTCAAAAAAGTTCTGGGACACTGTAAAGTCCATGGAGAATAAGAACACCTCCCAGCTTCCAACTGCACTCAAGATAGGAAACACTGTCACCACCGACAAATCCACTATAATTGAGAATTTCAATAAGCATTTTTCTACGGCTGGCCATGCTTTCCACCTGGCTACCCCTACCCCGGTCAACAGCACTGCCCTCCCCTCTGCTACTCGCCCAAGCCTTCCCCATTTCTCTTTCTCCCAAATACAGTCAGCTGATGTTCTGAAAGAGCTGCAAAATCTGGACCCTTACAAATCAGCCGGGCTAGATAATCTGGACCCTTTCTTTCTAAAATTATCTGCTGAAATTGTTGCCACCCCTATTACTAGCCTTTTCAACCTCTCTTTCGTGTCGTCTGAGATTCCCAAAGATTGGAAAGCAGCTGCGGTTATCCCCCTCTTCAAAGGGGGGACACTCTTGACCCTAACAGCTACAGACCTATATCTATCCTACCCTGCCTTTCTAAGGTCTTCGAAAGCCAAGTCAACAAACAGATTACCGACCATTTCGAATCCCACCATACCTTCTCCGCTATGCAATCTGGTTTCAGAGCTGGTCATGGGTGCACCTCAGCCACGCTCAAGGTCATAAACGATATCTTAACCGCCATCGATAGGAAACAATACTGTGCAGCCGTATTCATTGACCTGGCCAAGGCTTTTGAATCTGTCAATCACCACATCCTCATCGGCAGACTCGACAGCCTTGGTTTCTCTAATGATTGCCTCGCCTGGTTCACCAACTACTTCTCTGATCGAGTTCAGTGTGTCAAATCGGAGGGTCTGTTGTCCTGGGCCTCTGGCAGTCTCTATGGGGGTGCCACAGGGTTCAATTCTTGGACCGACTCTCTTCTCTGTATACATCAATGATGTCGCTCTTGCTGCTGGTGATTCTCTGATCCATCTCTACGCAGACGACACTATTCTGTATACTTCTGGCCCTTCTTTTGACACTGTGTTAACAACCCTCCAGGCGAGCTTCAATGCCATAGAACTCTCCTTCCGTGGCCTCCATTTGCTCTTAAATACAAGTAAAACTAAATGCATGCTCTTCAACCGATCGCTGCCTGCACCTGCCCGCCTGTCCAACATCACTACTCTGGACGGCTCTGACTTAGAATATGTGGACAACTACAAATACCTAGGTGTCTGGTTAGACTGTAAACTCTCCTTCCAGACTCACATCAAACATCTCCAATCCAAAGTTAAATCTAGAATTGGCTTCCTATTCCGCAACAAAGCATCCTTCACTCATGCTGCCAAACATACCCTTGTAAAACTGACCATCCTACCAATCCTCGACTTCGGTGATGTCATTTACAAAATAGCCTCCAAAACCCTACTCAATAAATTGGATGCAGTCTATCACAGTGCCATCCGTTTTGCCATCCATCCCTAACCCTGTCACCTGCCTAACCCTGTCATCTCCCTAACCCTTTCACCTCCCTAACCCTGTCATCTCCCTAACCCTGTCACCTGCCTAACCCTGTCATCTCCCTAACCCTGTCATCTCCCTAACCCTGTCACCTGCCTAACCCTGTCATCTCCCTAACCCTGTCATCTCCCTAACCCTGTCATCTCCCTAACCCTGTCACCTGCCTAACCCTGTCATCTCCCTAACTCTGTCATCTCCCTAACCCTGTCACCTGCCTAACCCTGTCATCTCCCTAACCCTGTCATCTCCCTAACCCTGTCATCTGCCTAACCCTGTCATCTCCCTAACCCTGTCACCTGCCTAACCCTGTCATCTCCCTAACCCTGTCATCTCCCTAACCCTGTCACCTGCCTAACCCTGTCATCTCCCTAACCCTGTCATCTCCCTAACCCTGTCATCTCCCTAACCCTGTCATCTGCCTAACCCTGTCATCTGCCTAACCCTGTCATCTCCCTAACCCTGTCATCTCCCTAACCCTGTCATCTGCCTAACCCTGTCATCTCCCTAACCCTGTCATCTCCCTAACCCTGTCACCTGCCTAACCCTGTCATCTCCCTAACCCTTTCACCTCCCTAACCCAGTCATCTCCTAACCCTGTCATCTCCCTAACCCTGTCATCTCCCTAACCCTGTCATCTCCCTAACCCTGTCATCTGCCTAACCCTGTCATCTCCCTAACCCTGTCATCTCCGTAACCCTGTCATCTCCCTAACCCTGTCACCTGCCTAGCCCTGTCATCTCCCTAACCCTGTCATCTCCCTAACCCTGTCACCTGCCTAACCATGTCATCTCCCTAACCCTGTCACCTGCCTAACCCTGTCATCTCTCTAACCCTGTCATCTCCCTAACCCTGTCACCTGCCTAACCCTGTCATCTCCCTAACCCTGTCATCTCCCTAACCCTGTCATCTCCCTAACCCTGTCACCTGCCTAACCCTGTCATCTCCCTAACTCTGTCACCTGCCTAACCCTGTCACCTCCCTAACCCTGTCATCTCTCTAACCCTGTCATCTCCCTAACCCTGTCACCTGCCTAACCCTGTCATCTCCCTAACCCTGTCACCTGCCTAACCCTGTCATCTCCCTAACCCTGTCACCTGCCTAACCCTGTCATCTCCCTAACCCTGTCACCTGCCTAACCCTGTCACCTGCCTAACCCTGTCATCTCCCTAACCCTGTCACCTCCCTAACCCTGTCATCTCCCTAACCCTGTCATCTCCCTACCCCTGTCACCTGCCTAACCCTGTAGACCTTACCGTAAAAGTATTGCTTACAAACCCTTAAACAACAATGCAGTTTTAAGAAGATAAAGTTAAGAAAATATTTACTAAATAAACTAAAGTAAAAAAATAACACAATAAAATAACAATAACGAGGCTATATACAGGTGGTACCGGTACAGAGAGACCATGTCATCTCCACAGGTCATGATCAGATGAGCTCCTGCATTTTTCAGCATGTTCTTAATTTAAAAAAGATAGATTTCGAGTTAGATAAACTTGGATTCTTTTGTCAGGGACATATACAGGATGCTACCCTCCATAACGTAACCTTCACTATGTCACCAGGACATATACAGGATGCTACCCTCCATAACATAACCTTCACTATGTCACCAGGACATATACAGGATGCTACCCTCCATAACGTAACCTTCACTATGTCACCAGGACATATACAGGATGCTACCCTCCATAACATAACCTTCACTATGTCACCAAGACATATACAGGATGCTACCCTCCATAACGTAACCTTCACTATGTCACCAGGACATATACAGGATTCTACCCTCCATAACGTAACCTTCACTCCAAATCAAAACTCAAAACCTACAACCTGATTTTGGACAGAATTACAGAATCACCTGCAAGGCTTACAACTACCAAAGATGATTATTCCAAAGCTACACAGCAAATTCTCTGGAAAACAACAGAAACCTGAAAACACCAACCTGGAACTGAGTGAATAATGTTTAGTCTGAAGCTATATTTTATTTCCAAAAGCCAAGAAGAAAAATACATGACATTACTTTATAAGGACTGGATGCTAAGTTAAGCCTGCCAAGCTTGATACAACTTCAATTAGCACTGAGGTGTCCAGTGAGAGGTGTCAAAGTCCTTCAGCCCAACAATGGCAGGAGAGCCGCACAGTCTACTCCAACCAAATGGAGGCCTTAAAAGCTGCCTCCTGCTGTTCAGAGGTCATTAAAATACAGTGCCCTGTGTATGTAAAGAATGATAAGGCAAGAAAATATCACAAAATTAAGCTCCTTATAGAAAATCAACAGACACTTTTTGCTGACTATTATAAAAATGGGAACAGCAGCAACCTCAGGGAGAGGGTAGGGTTCAGTGCCTTGTCCTCCTTCTCCGACTGCATTCCATCCCCAGGTTCGTACAGATCTTGAACCCATGCATCTCGGCCGTGTCCGTCTCTCTCCAGAGGAGAGACAACAACGAATCGATGCTAGGAGCTGCCTATACTGTGGCCAGGTTGGTCACTTTGTCTCCACTTGTTCCCTGCATCCAGCAAAAGAGGGGGCTCCGCAGTAGTGGGGGATATACTGTTGAGCCAAACCGCCTGCCCATCTTCCCCCAGACCCCTGCTTGAAGGCAACCTTGTGTGTCAGAGCCAGGCCTTTCCTCTGTCTGCTCTCATCGATTCGGGCACCGATGGGAGATTCCTGGACCGAGGTGTCGTTACCCAGTTGGGCGTGGACACTGTCCCACTCAATTCACCCCTCGATGCCAACGCTCTCAATGGACAGCTCCTCGCCTGTGTCTGTGAGAGAACCGTCCCTGTCATCCTGCGTATCTCTGGAAATCACCAGGAAAAGATCAGTTTCCACATAATCGACAGTCCTCCATGGGGAAAGCTACACAACCCACAGATTGACTGGACCACCGGAAATGTAACCACTTGGAGTTCATTTTGTCACTCTAATTGTTTACATTCTGCCCTTTCCCCTGCCTTGTCTGTGCCCCAGTTAATTCCAGAACCTCCGGACCTGTCATCAGTTCCTCTTGAGTTTCACGATCTAGCTCCTGTGTTCAGCAAGCACCACGCCCTGTCGCCTCATCGGCCATACGACTGCGCCATTGACCTCCAGCCTGGAGCTCCTCTCCCCAGTAGCCGGTTGTTTAACCTCTCTGGTCCCGAGCAAGAGGCTATGGAGAGGTACATCCAGGATTCTCTGGCTGCAGGACTTATCAAGCCATCTTCCTCCCCAGTGGATGCTTGGTTTTTCTTTGTGAAGAAGGATGGGTCACTGAGGCTGTGCATAGACTTCCATGGGCTGAATAATATCACTGTTAAGAACAAGTACCCCTTGCCACTCATCAGCTTTGCTTTTGCCTCCCTCCATGGTGCCAAACTCGACCTCCGGAATGCCAAGAACCCCGAGGCTCAACAGCAGCATGTTCGCCAAGTTCTTCAACGGCTGTTGGAGAATAAGCTTTTTGTTAAAGCTGAGAAATGTGAGTTCCATGCTACCACAGTGTCTTTCCTGGGTTATATTATTGCATAGGGACAGTTGCGTATGGACCCCACCAAGGTCATGACAGTCATGGCCTGCACCCTCCAACCTGAAGGAGCTACAACGTTTCCTGGGGGTTGCAAATCTTTACAGACATTTCATCCGCAACTACAGCCTTCTGGCAGCACCTCTCACCACTGTCACCTCCACCTCCACTCTATTCCACTGGACTCCTGAGGCAGAGGCAGCATTCCCGGAACTCAAGCGTTGCTTCACCTCCGCTCCGGTCCTTACTCAGCCCGACCCAGAACTCCAGTTCATCGTGGTTGTGGACGCCTCTGACACCAGGGTAGGTTCTGTTCTGTCTCATCGTTCCCCCTCTGATCAGAAGGTCCACCCATGTGCATTCTTTTCCCGTAAGCTCTCACCTGCAGAGAGGAATTTTGACATCGGAAACCGGGAACTCCTGGCAGTTAAGCTGGCTCTGGAGGAATGACGTCACTGGCTGGAGGGCTCTGTACTCCCCTTCATCGTGTGGACTGACCATAAAAACCTGTCATACATCCAGACCGCCAAACGTCTGAACTCCCGGCAAGCCAGGTGGGCCTTGTTTTTCGGTAGATTCAATTTCACACTCACTTATCGCCCCGGTTGAAGAATACCAAGCCTGATGCCCTCTCTCGCCAGTTCACCACCGACAACATGGGTACCGAGCCAGAAACCATTGTGCCATCCACCTGCATCATTGCCGCCGTCCCCTGGGAGATCGAGTCTCGTATCTGCCAGGCTCAGCAGAACCAGCCTGACCCGGGTAATGCTCTGTTTGTTCCAGAATGTGATCGCGCTGATGTTCTTCAGTGTTGTCATTCTACCCACCTCACCTGTCACCCTGGTATGAACCGGACCCTCGCCTTCCTGATTCAGCGCTTTTGGCCCACCATGGAGAGAGATGTCCGGGAGTTCGTCTCAGCCTGTTCGGTTTGTGCTCGGAACAAAACCTCCACTAAACCCACTTCCGGTCTGCTCCACCCTCTTCCCATACCCAGTCGCCCCTGGTCACACATGGCTCTGGACTTTGTCACTGGCCTTCCCCCATCTGACGGTAACTCTGTCATCCTCACAGGTTTTACAAAATGGCTCACTTCATACCCCTCTCCAAGCTCCCGTCCCCCAGGGAGACTGTGGACCTGTTAGTATCCCATGTGTTTCGTCTGCATGGCATCCCCACTGACATCGTTTCTGACAGAGGACCCCAGTTTACCTCCCAGGTGGTTAGATCCTTCTGTTCAGATCTTGGTATCAATGTCAGTCTTTCTTCTGAATACCACCCCCAGACCAACGGCCAGACCGAACGGGCCAATAAGGAGTTGGAGACTGCCCTACGCTGCGTGACTTCTGCTAACCCGTCGTCTTGGACCGCTCATCTCATGCCCACAACACCCTCACCAGGTATGTCACCCTTTGAGTGTGCTTTGGGTTACCAACCCACCTTGTTCCCCGCCCAAGAGGTTGAGGTTCCCTCTGTCCAGGACCATCTGCGCCATTGTCACCGTACCTGGAGGAAGGCCCGGGCTGTCCTGCTTTGTGCCTCCGACAGGACCCAGTCCCAAGCCAACAGTCGCCGGGCCTCAGCTCCAGTCTACACCCCAGGTCAAAGGGTATGGCTCTCATCAAAGGACCTGCCATTGAAGGTGGCATCGAAGAAACTTTCCCTCCAATTCATTGATCCCTTTGAAATTGACCGTGTCATTAACCCCTCTGCGGTGCGCCTGAAACTCCCAGCCTCTCTCAGGATCCATCCTACTTTCCATGTATGCATGATTAATCTTGTTTACTCCAGTCCCCTGTCTCCTCCTGCAGCAGCTCCTCCACCCCCTCGACTCATCAATGACCATCCTACCTATACCGTCCGGCGACTTCTGGACGAACGCCTTTGGGGACATGGATGGCTGAGAGGGATATGGGCCTGAGGAGCGCTGCTGCGTGCCCCGCCGTCACTTTCTGGACCCCTCCCTCTTATGGGATTTCTATACCTCACACCCAGATAAGCCTGGTCGGGCGCCAGGTGGCGCCCATAGAAGGGGGGGGGTACTGTCACATCTGCTCCTGCAACACCCTCTACTGCTCATTCTGTGTCTCCTTGACTTGTCGCCACTCCCCCAGTTCTCTCTCCTTCTCCCTCTGTGTGTGTGTGTGTGTGTGTGTGTGTGTGTGTGTGTGTGTGTGTGTGTGTGTGTGTGTGTGTGTGTGTGTGTGTGTGTGTGTGTGTGTGTGTGTGTGTGTGTGTGTGTGTGTGTGTGTGTGTGTGTGTGTGGGCTAAGACAGGTGTGCTGGAGTCAGAGCAGATAACCACGAGCTGCAACCTGTTCCATAATCAAGACCTCTACAAATACTCAGCCCTGCCACTTCCACACTGCCAGATCGTAATCTTGTTCAGTCAGGTTACATTTCTAGCTGTTTGTTACTATTAGGATAACAGATCCTGTTATCCTGTTGTGCCTGTTTTCCTTGCCTGGCGCTGTTTTCCTCTCCTCTACAGTTCTGCCCGCTCTGACTCTGGTCCCTATCTCCAGTCCCACGTCTCGTCATCCTGCTAGTCTGTCCTGGATTCCCCACTCTACTACTCCCTTGGATTCCCCTCCGGACCTGCTTACCCTGTCTCAACCCCTCTCGCTCCAGCCTCAGCCTCCGCACCTGGTTTCCAGCAACCCGCCTGAGCTTCCCCTGGCCTGCACTCCATCTCCCCCTTGTGTGTCAATAAATACCTTGGTTACTTCATCCCAGTCTCCTCGTCTGAGTCTGCTCTTGGGTCCCTCTGTTCCACTCTGCGTAACACTTTCACCTAATCAAAGAATTAGCTCAGCAGGAGAAGCTCTCCCTTGAGGAAGATACCCCCACCCCGAGCAGGTCAGACCAGACCTCTTCATTTCATAACCCCACAGCAACCCCAAGCGGAAAGTCAACCTCCCAGCACAGAGTACTACTCCCTCATTGAAATGAAGGATACATTTACCCAGCTGGAGGTAAGGCATGTGGAGCTGGAACACCAGATGATTACACTCCAGTCAGCACAGACCCACACAACAGTCCAGCTCAACAACACCCCCTTAAACAGACTTGGAGTGCTGGAGGGGGAAAGAGCGGGACAGACAAATGAAGAACCCCAAGCACAGGGATCTCACCCCCTCTGAGCACCTCCCCCCCCCCTGTCAGCCACCCTGATAGCCCCCCTGACAACCCCCCCCCATACCCACTGAGAACATACACAAGACACAGACTTCCCAAACAGTGTGTCTAAACTCTGGTGTCCAAACACCCAGCGCACCCTAGACCTTCTGTCTGAGGACCAACTAGGTTCACCCAGCCACATAATAATACACACACAGGCACAAACGACCTGAGAACACAGCAGGAAAGGGTGAGATAGAAAAAGCTCTACTTCTACTTTTCCCAACGCACAAGTGGTTACATCCACCCTGCTACCACGAAAATACTTCCACCCTGCTACCATACAGCGGGTAAACGCAAGTATTTCCCGTGACTGTGCCTCAAAACTAAATGTTTACCTGGCCCACCACTCCACCCTGGACTTGAACAGCCTTTACGACCAGGTCCACCTATACAAGGCAGCGGTGCCCACCTTTGCCCAGAACCTAAAGGACATCACTCTCAAATGCAGCCCCAACACTTCACACAGGAGCAACAGATCAATAGACACCCCGCCCAGACCAGCGAGACCCCCTCCTGGATCTACACATAGAGGACCCACGCCGAGAGGACCTACATCCAGACCACAACACCACCAGCCACACCCCCACCCCAACCAATCAACACCCCCCCAAGTCAACCACCCCTTTTAGGCCCCCTTAGATCAGACCTATGCCCCTCCTGCCCACCCCATGCACCCCACCCCTGCAAAGAGGGCCTCAACATGGATGTCACAGACACGCCCAGGCTGTGAGCAGGCAAACAGGCCCAACCCCCACTCTTACGCTATCCCAAGCCAATGGCATGTACCAGATGATCAGCAGGCTCTGCTCACACTTACCGGTCTGAGGACAAACCACACGACCAACAACATTGGACACTTTATGGAACACAAAGCCTTCACTATCTTCCTGGAATAGCCAAGGCCTGAGGTCATATGCCGTTGGCCTAAAGAGCAGGAACCTGGATTTAATCAAAGAAATTGTAAATATAGACATTGTCATCCTACAAGAAACATGGTATAGAGGAGATGGACCCACTGGTTGCCCTCTAGGTTACAGAGAGCTGGTAGTCCCATCCACCAAACTACCAGGTGTGAAACAGGGAAGGGACTCAGGATGTATGCTAATTAGGTATAGAGCAGTCCTAACTCACGCTATTGAAATAATCAAAACAGGAACATTTTACATCTGGCTAGAAATGAATAAGGAAATTATCTCAACAGACAAAAATGTTCTCAATGTGTGCTAACTATATCCCCCCAATAGAATCCTCATACTTTAATAACGATGGCAGCTTCTCCATCCTAGAGGGGGATATCAACAATTTCCAGGCTCAGGGACATGTATTAGTCTGTGGTGACCTAAATGCCAGAACCGGACAAGAACCTGACACCCTCAGCACACAGGGGAACAAACACCTACCTGGAGGTGACAGCATTCCCTCCCCCATATGCCCCCCTAGACACAACTACGACAACATAACCAACAAAAACGGGTCACAACTCCTGCAGCTCTGTTGGACGCTGGGTATGTACATAGTCAATGGTAGGCTTTGAGGGGACTCCTATGGTAGGTACACCTATAGCTCATCTCTTGGCAGTAGTACTGTTGACTACCTAATCACTCACCTCAAACAAGAGTCTCTAAGAGTGTTCAGTCATTCTACTGACACCCTGATCTGTTTCACCTGTCTTTGTGATTGTCTCCACCCACCTCCAGATATCACCTGGTCCCTGCTTGTCTGTTGCCCGTTCGTCTTATTTGTCAAGTCAACCAGCGTGTTTTTTTACGTTCTCCTGCTTTTTCCTTCTCTCTGTTTTTGCTAGCCCTCCCGGTTTTGACCCTTGCCTGTCTGGACTCTGTACCCGCCTGCCTGACCATTCTGCCTGCCTGCCTGCCTGCAGGACTCTGGACTCCTGGACTCTGACCTGGTTTTGATCTTTTGCCTGTCCACGACCATTCTCTTGCCTACCCTTTGGATTATAATAAATATCAGAGACTCAAACCATCTGTCTCCCGTGTCTGCATCTGGGTCTCGCCTTGTGCCCTTATACCCCTATCAGATCACACTACTTGAATAGCGCTATGCTCAATCATGAGGCATCAAAGCTAAAGGAACTGAAAAACATTAAGAAATGCTATAGAGGGAAGGAAAATAGTGTGAAAATCTACCAAAAAACAATTATGCAACAACAAATTAAATCCCCTCAAGACAATTTCCTGGACAAAATGTTTCACTTTAATAGTGAATGTGTGAACTTGGCAGTAGAACACTTTACAGTATATTTAACCTCTCAGCTTCCCAAATCTAAAAAATGTCAAGCAGACAACCTTAAAAAATTACAACAATGACAAATGGTTTGGTGAAGAATGCAAAAACTTAAAAGAAATTGAGAAACCTATCCAACCAAAAACATAGAGACCCAGAAACCCTGAGCCTACGCCTTCACTATGGTGAATCACTAAAACAATTCAGAAATACCCTATGGAAAAAGAAGGAACAGCATGTCAGAAATCAGCTCAATGTAATTGAAGAATCCATAGAATCTAACAAATTCTGGGAAAATTGGGAAACTCGAAACCAACAACAACACGAAGAGTTATCTATCCAAAACAGAGATGTATGGATAAACCACTTCTCCAATCTTTTTGGCTCTATAACAAAGAACAAACAGCAAAAACATATACATGATCAAATACACATCTTAGAATCAACTATTAAAAACTAACATAACCCATTGGATTCTCCAATTAAATTGAATGAACTACAGGACAAAATTCCAATTGGCTATACTTAAACACTTTAACATCATCATCAGCTCTGGCATCTTCCCCAATATTTGGAGCCAAGAACTGATCACCTCAATCAACAAAAGTGGAGACAAATTTCACCCCAATAACTTCCGGGGATATGCGCCAACAGCAACCTTGGGAAAATCCCCTGCATTATCATTAACAGCAGACTTGTGAATTTCCTCAGCGAAAAACAATGTACTGAGCAAATGTCAAACTGTCTTTTTACCAAATTAACATAAAACAGACCACGTACTCACCCTGCACGCTCTAAATGACAAACAAACAAACCAAAAGAAAGGTAAAGTCTTCTCATGCTTTGTTGATTTCAAAAAAGCTTCTGACTCAATTTGGCATGAGGGTCTGCTGTACAAATTGATGGAAAATGGTGTTGGGGAAAAACATACCGCATTATAAAATCCATGTACTTAAACAACAAGTGTGCGGTCAAAATTGGCAAAAACACAGACATTTCTTTCCACAGGGCTGGGGGGTGAGACAGGGATGCAGCTTAAGCCCTACCCTGTTCAACAAACAGTACCAGTCAAAAGTTTGGACACAATTCCAATCTTTAATCAATTGAATTTACCACAGGTGGACTCCAATCAAGTTGTAGAAACATCTCAAGGATGATCAATGGAAACATAATGCACCTGAACTCAATTTCGAGTCTCATAGCAAAGGGTCTGAATACTTGCACGACCGGATAAAAGTTTTAGAACACCTACTCACTTAAGGGTTTTTATTTATTTGTACTATTTTCTATATTGTAGAATAATAGTGAAGACATCAAAACTATGAAATAACACCAATGTAATCATGTATTAACCAAAAAAGTGTAAAACAAATCATTAAAAAATATATATTTTAGATTCTTCAAAGTAGCCACCCTTTGCATTGATGACAGTTTTACACACCCTGCGGTCCAACTCATCCCAAACCATCTTAATTGTGTTGAGGTCAGGTGATTGTGGAGGACAGGTCATCTGATGAAGCACTTCGTTACTCTCCCTCTTGGTCAAATAGCCCTTACACATCCTGGAGGTGTGTTGGGTCATTGTCCTGTTGAAAAACAAATGATAGTCCCACTAAGTGCAAACCAGATGGGATGGCGTATTGCTGCAGAATGCTGTGGTAACCATGCAGGTTAAGTGTGCCTTGAATTTGAAATAAATCACAGTGTCACCAGCAAAGCACACACACACCATCACACCTCCTCCTCCATGCTTCACAGTGGGAACCACACATGTGGAGATCATCCGTTCACCTACACTGCATCTCACAAAGACACAGCGGTTGTAACCCAAAAAATATAAAATATGGACTTATCAGACCAAAGGACAGATTTCCACCGGTCTAATGTCCATTGCTCGTGTTTCTTGGCCCAAGCAAGTCTCTTCTTCTTATTGGTGTCCTTTAGTAGTGGTTTCTTTGCAGCAGTTCAACCATGAAGACCTGATTCACACAGTCTCCTCTGAACAGTTGATGTTGAGATGTGTCTGTTATTTGAACTCTGTGTGGCATGTATTTGGGCTACAATAAGTGATGATCTGGTTCTTCTGTCTCCAACCAAGGAGGGCCTACAGCAGCACCAAGATCTTCTGCACAGATTCTGCACAGATTCTGCACAGATTCTGTCAGGCCTGGACCCTGACAGACCTGGACCCTGTCAGACCTGGACCCTGACAGACCTGGACCCTATCAGACCTGGACCCTATCAGACCTGGACCCTGACAGACCTGCACCCTGTCAGACCTGGACCCTGTCAGACCTGGACCCTGTCAGACCTGGACCCTGTCAGACCTGGACCCTGACAGACCTGGACCCTATCAGACCTGGACCCTGTCAGACCTGGACCCTGTCAGACCTGGACCCTGTCAGACCCGGACCCTGTCAGACCTGGACCCTGACAGACCTGGACCCTGACAGACCTGGACCCTGTCAGACCTGGACCCTGTCAGACCTGGACCCTGACAGACCTGGACCCTGTCAGACCTGGACCCTATCAGACCTGGACCCAGTAAATCTCAATAAGACAAAGATAATGGTGTTCCAAAAAATGCCCAGTTGCCAGGACAAATTCCATCTAGACACTGTTGCACACACAAAACTATAAATACAGTTGAAGTCGGAAGTTTACATACACTTAGGTTGGAGTCATATAAAACTCGTTTTTCAACCACTCCACAAATTTCTTGTTAACAAACTATAGTTTTGGCAAGTCGGTTAGGACATCTACTTTGTGCAAGACACAAGTAATTTTTCTAACAATTGTTTACAGACAGATTATTTCACTTATAATTCACTATATCACAATTCCAGTGGGTCAGAAGGTTACATACACTAAGTTGACTGTGCCTTTAAACAGCTTGGAAAATTCCAGAAAATTATGTCATGGCTTTAGAAGTTTCTGTTTGGCTGATTGACATCATTTGAGTCAATTGGACGTGTAGCTGTGGATATTTTTTATTTTGCTTGACATCATGGGAAAATCAAAAGAAATCAGCCAAGACCTCAGAAAAAAAATGTAGACCTCCACAAGTCTGGTTCATCCTTGGGAGCAATTTCCAAACACCTGAAGGTACCACGCTCATCTGTACAAACAATAGTACGCAAGTATAAACACCATGGGACCACGCAGCCGTCATACCGCTCAGGAAGGAGACGCGTTCTGTCTCCTAGAGATGAATGTACTTTGGTGCGAAAAGTGCAAATCAATCCCAGAACAACAGCAAAAGACCTTGTGAAGATGCTGGAGGAAACAGGTACAAAAGTATCTATATCCACAGTAAAATGAGTCCTATATTGACATAACATTAAAGGCCGCTTAACAAGGAAGAAGCCACTGCTCCAAAACCGCCATAAAAAAGCCAGACTACGGTGTGCAACTGCACATGGGGACAAAGATCGTACTTTTTGGAGAAATGTCCTCTGGTCTGATGAAACAAAAATAGAACTGTTTGGCCATAATGACCATCGTTATGTTTGGAGGAAAAAAGGGGGAGGCTTGCAAGCCGAAGAACACCATCCCAACCGTGAAGCACAGGGGTGGCAGCATCATGTTGTGGGGGTGCTTTGCTGCAGGAGGGACTGGTGCACTTCACAAAATAGATGGCATCATGAGGCAGGAAGATTATGTGGATATATTGAAGCAACATCTCAAGACATCAGTCAGGAAGTTAAAGCTTGGTCGCAAATGGGTCTTCCAAATGGACAATGACCCCAAGCATACTTCCAAAGTTGTGGCAAAATGGTTTAAGCACAACAAAGTCAAGATATTGGAGTGGCCATCACAAAGCCCTGACCTCAAACCTATAGAAAATGTGTGGGAAGAACTGAAAAAGTGTGTGCGAGCAAGGAGGCCTACAAACCTGACTCCTTTACACCAGCTCTGTCAGGAGGAACGGGCCAACATTCACCCAACTTATTGTGGGAAGCTTGTGGAAGGCTACCCAAAACGATTGACCCAAGTTAAACAATTTAATGGCAATGCTACCAGATACTAATTGAATGTATGTAAACGTCTGACCCACTGGGAATGTGATGAAAGAAATAAAAGCTGAAATAAATCATTTTCTCTACTATTATTCTGACATTTCACATTCTTAAAATAAAGTGGTGATCCTAACTGACCTAAGACAGGGATTTTTTTACTAGGATTAAATGTCAGGAATTGTGAAAAACTGAGTTTAAATGTATTTGGCTGAGGTGTATGTAAACTTCCGACTTCAACTGTACTTCGGCATTCTATACAATCAAAAGGAACATAAAATTCAACATACCAATAGGATCTGGCTAAAAATACTTAAATCGGTTATAGAACCCATTGCCCTTCATGGTTGTGAGGTCTACCAACCAAGAATTCACAAAATGGGACCAACACCAAATTGAGAATCTGCATGCAGAATACTGCAAAAACGCCAAATAATCAGAGCTGTTTTAGGCCAATACCTGCTAAAAGTCCAAATTCAGAAAAGAGACGTTATATTCTACAACCACCTAAAAGTATTCCCAAACCTTCCATAACAAAGCCATCACCTACAGAGAGATAAACCTGGAGAAGAGCCCCCTAAGCAAGCTGGTCCTGGGGCTCTGTTCATAAACACAAACAGACCTCACAGGGCCCCAGGACAGCAACACAATTAGACCCAACCAAATCATGAGGAAACCAAAATATTTTCTTGACACATTGGAAAGAGTTTATTAAAAAACAGAGCAAACTAGAATGTTATTTGGCCCTAAACAGAGAGTACACAGTGGCAGAATACCTGACCACTGTGACTGACCCAAAATGAAGGAAAGCTTTGACTATGTACAGACTCAGTGAGCATAGCCACAAGAAAAGGGTAACCAGTGAAGAACTAACCACTCTAAATGGAACCAATATTTATGTTTACTTTATTTTCCCTTTCTACATCACTGTATCATTGTATATATACATAATATGACATTTGAAATGTCTTTATTCTTTTGGAACTTTTGTGAGTGTAATGTTTACTGCTCGTTTTTTATTGTTTATTTCACTTTTGTTTATTTTATTTTTCACTTGCATTGGCAATGTAAACATATGTTTACATTGCCAATGCCAATAAAGCCTCTGAAATTGAATTGAACTAGAGAATGGGATAGAGAAAGAGAGGGAGAGCGAGAGCGAGAGAGGGAGAGTGGGAGAGAGAGAGAGAGAGAGAGAGAGAGAGAGAGAGAGAGAGAGAGAGAGAGAGAGTGAGAGAGAGAGAGAGAGAGAGAGAGAGAGAGAGAGTGGGAGAGGGAGAGAGAGAGAGAGAGAGAGAGAGAGGGAGAGGGAGAGAGAGAGAGGGAGAGGGAGAGAGGGAGAGTGGGAGAGTGAGAGAGTGAGAGAGTGAGAGAGTGAGAGTGAGAGAGTGAGAGAGTGAGAGAGAGAGAGAGAGAGAGAGATTGTTTATTTCACTTTTGTTTATTATCTACTTCACTTGCTTTGGCAATGTTAGCATGTTTTCCATGCCAATAAAGCCCTTAAATTGAACTGCGAGAGAGAGAGAGAGAGAGAGAGAGAGAGAGAGAGAGAGAGAGAGAGAGAGAGAGAGAGAGAGAGAGAGAGAAAGAGAGAGAGAGAGAAAGAGAGAGAGAGAGAGAGTTCAGTTCAGTTCAGTTCAGTTCAGTTCAGTTCAGTCCAGTCCAGTCCAGTCCAGACCCAGTTCAGTCCAGTCCAGACCCAGTCCAGACCCAGTCCAGACCCAGTCCAGACCCAGTCCAGTTCAGTCCAGACCCAGTCCAGACCCAGTCCAGTCCCAGTCCAGACCCAGTCCAGACCCAGTCCAGACCCAGACCAGACCCAGTCCAGTCCCAGTCCAGACCAGTCCAGACCCAGTCCAGACCCAGTCCAGTCCCAGTCCAGACCCAGTCCAGACCCAGACCAGACCCAGTCCAGACCCAGTCCAGTCCCAGTCCAGACCCAGTCCAGTCCCAGTCCAGACCCAGTCCAGACCCAGTCCAGACCCAGTCCAGTCCAGTCCCAGTCCAGACCCAGTCCAGACCCAGTCCAGACCCAGTCCAGTCCCAGTCCAGACCCAGTCCAGACCCAGTCCAGACCCAGTCCAGTCCCAGTCCAGACCCAGTCCAGACCCAGTCCAGTCCAGTCCAGTCCCAGTCCAGACCCAGTCCAGTCCCAGTCCAGACCCAGTCCAGACCCAGTCCAGTCCAGTCCAGTCCCAGTCCAGACCCAGTCCAGACCCAGTCCAGTCCCAGTCCAGACCCAGTCCAGACCCAGTCCAGTCCAGTCCAGACCCAGTCCAGACCCAGTCCAGTCCCAGTCCAGACCCAGTCCAGACCCAGTCCAGTCCAGTCCAGTCCCAGTCCAGACCCAGTCCAGTCCAGTCCAGTCCAGTCCAGTCCCAGTCCAGACCCAGTCTCGATAGACCAGAATAGGACATGTAGAGAGACTGATAACAGTTTTCCAAAAACAACACACAATTTCAGCCTGTGATTTCAGCCTGTGATTTCAGCCTGTGATTTCAGCCTGTGATTGTCCTGCCAAGAAAGACCCAATTAACTCAGCGCAGTTCTTCGTTCAACCACAACAATTTAAAGATGACCTAGAGCACTCGATGGGAACAGTACAATGGCTGAAAATGAATCCAGTGAGAACTCAACAAAACTGCCATCAAAACACAATTACTAGTTTCTCAGAGAGGGTGCTGTGTGTTGTTTGTGTTGTCCTCAACTATATAATGGCTTGGAATTGTTGTGAATGCCTGCAGATAACCAAAGTCATTGTTATAAGAAGGTAGTTTAGTTGGTAGGGAGGGAGGGAGGGAGGGAGGGAGGGAATGCCTGCAGATATCCCCAGTCATTGTTATAAGAATGTAGTTTAGTTGGTAGGGAGGGAGGGAGGGCCTGCAGATATCCCCAGTCATTGTTATAAGAAGGTAGTTTAGTTGGTAGGGAGGGAGGGAGGGCCTGCAGATATCCCCAGTCATTGTTATAAGAAGGTAGTTTAGTTGGTAGGGAGGGAGGGAGGGAGGGAGGGAGGGAATGCCTGCAGATATCCCCAGTCATTGTTATAAGAAGGTAGTTTAGTTGGCCTTGTAACGAGAACAAGGAAAGAGAAAGAGACACGCTCATGGTCAACGATGGAAAAAATAGAAAAGCTCAAAATAAAAATAGGTGTCGACTCACATACCTGATCTCATTTTGTTGACTCACATACCTCTCTCTAATATCAATATGCCTCGTCCCTTACTGTCCTGGTTAGTGATTACTGTCTTATTTCACTGTAGAGGCACTAGCCCTGCTCAATATGCCTTAACCAACCATGTTGTTCCACCTCCTACATATGCGATGACATCACCTGGTTTAAACGTCTCTAGAGACCATATCTATCTCATCATTACTCAATGCCTAGGATTACCTCCAATGTACTCACATCCTACCTTACCTTTGTCTTTACACTATGCCTTGAATCTATGCTATCGTGCCCAGAAACCTACTCCCTTTACTCTCTGTTCGTGCTAGACGGCCAGTTCTTATAGCCTTTAGCCGTACCCTTATCCTGCTTCTCCTCTGTTCCTCTGGTGATGTAGAGGTTAATCCAGGTCCTGCAGTGCTTAGGCCCACTCCCACTCCCCAGGTGCTCTCATTTGTTGACTTCTGTAACCGTATAAGCCTTGGTTTCATGCATGTTAACATCAGAAGCCTACTCCCTAAGTTTGCTTTATTCACTGCTTTAGCCCATTCTGCCAACCCGGATGTCTTAGCCGTGTCTGAATCCTGGCTTAAGAAAACCACCAAAAACCCTGAAATCTCCATCGCTAACTACAACATTTTCTGCCAAGATAGAACTGCCAAAGGGGGCGGTGTTGCAATCTACTGCAAAGATAGCCTGCAGAGTTCTGTATTACTATCCAAGTCTGTACCCAAACAATTCAAGCTTCTACTTCTAAAAATTCACCTTTCCAGAAACAAGTCTTTCACTGTTGCCGCTTGCTATAGACCTCCCTCTGTCCCCAGCTGTGCCCTCGATACCATATGTGAATTGATTGCCCCCCATCTATCTTCTGAGCTCGTGCTACTAGGTAACCTAAACTGGGACATGCTTAACTTTTTAGGGATAGGGGGCAGCATTTTCACTTAGGATGAAGCCGGTTGATGTTAAACTCATCATCTATTCACATCCCAGTAAGATATGGATCTGTTTGCACCTACGCCTTCCACTAGATGTCAACAGTCAATAGGACGTGGAATGAAGCCTCTAGTGTGATGTGGGGCCGGATGGCAGCTATTTGAGTCAGTGGTCTGGCAGAATGCTAGTTCCTGGTCACGCGCACTAGTCATGATATGGCCATGCGTTCCATTACTCTGTAGACAAAAACGAATGCTCCGGTTGGAACTTTATTGGATACATATGATAACATCCTGAAGATTGATTCTCTACTTAATTTGACCAGTTTATTCGACCTGGAATATAACTTTTTGAAGTTTTCGCCCGAGTTCGCCTGGACCGGCGCCAGCGTTTGGACATGTGAACTAAGCGTGCTAGCAAAAGTAGCTGATTGGACACTAGTAATGGACATTATCGAACAAAACAACGATTTATTGTGGAACTAGGATTCCTGGCACTGCATTCTGATGAAAGATCATCAAAGGTAAGGGAATATTTATGATGTAATTTCGTATTTCTGTTGACTCCAACATGGCGGAGAAATGTTGTGTATTTCTGAGCGCCGTCTCAGATTATTGCATGGTATGCTTTTTCCGTAAAGTTTAAAAAAAATCTGACACAGCAGTTGCATTAAGGACAAGTGTATCTTTAATTATATGTAAAACATATATCTTTCATCAAAGTTTATGATGACTATTTCTGTTATTTGACGTGGCTCTCTGTAATTACTCCTGATTTTTTTGAGGCATTTCTGAACATGGCGCCAATGTAAACCGAGATTTGTGGATATAAATATGCACATTATCGAACAAAACATAAATGTATTGTGTAACATGATGTCCTATGAGTGTCATCTGATGAATATTATCAAAGGTTAGTGATTCATTTTATCTCTATTTCTGCTTTTGTGACTATCTTTGGCTGGGAAAAATGGCTGTGTGTTTTTTGGATTTGGTGGTGATCCAACATAAATATATGTTGTGTTTTCGCTGTAAAACATTTAAAAAATCGGACACGATGGGTAGATTAACTTCTTTCAGCTAGGGGGCAGAATTTTTATGTTTGGAAAAATAACGTTCCCAAGGTAAACGGACTATTTCTCAGGCTCAGATATTAGAATATGCATATAATTAACAGATTAGGATAGAAAACACTCTAAAGTTTCCAAAACTGTCAAAATATTGTCTGTGAGTATAACAGAACTGATTTTGCAGGCGAAAACCTGAGGAACTCCAACCCGGAAGTGCTTTTTTTTTTTTTTATCCCTGTTCCATTGCTTGCCCCTCCTCCATTTAAAGGGGTATCAACCAGATTCCTTTTCCAATGGCTTCCTCAGGCTGTGGGCCAGGCTTTAGACATAGTTTCAAGCTTTTATTTTGAAAAATGAGCGAGATTTATCAAAACGTGTCAGGTGTTCTTTGATTAGTTCCTGCGCAGGAGAGACGTGGCTCGACATTTTCTTTCTCTGTAGTATTGAATAGTTTACCGTCCGGTTGAAATATGATCGATTATGTATGTTAAAAACAACCTGAGGATCGATTATAAAAAACCTTTGACATGTTTCTATGAACATTACGGATACTTTTTGGAATTTTCGTCTGCCATTCAGTACCGAAACGAGCTTGTGGTTTTCTGAACATAACGTGCAAACCAAATGGCGGTTTTTGGTTATAAAACTAATCTTTATCGAACAAAAATAACATTTATTGTGTAACTGGGAGTCTCGTGAGTGCAAACATCTGAAGATTATCAAAGGTAAGCGATTAATTTAATTGCTTTTCTGACTTTCGTGACCAAGCTAATTTAAGGCTAGCTGTTCTAGCAGTGATTGATACACTCACAAACACTTGGATTGCTTTTGCTGTAAAGCATATTTTCAAAATCTGACACGATAGGTGGATTAACAACAAGCTAAGCTGTGTTTTGGTATATTTCACTTGTGATTCCATGATTATAAATATTTTTAGTAATATTTTGCGTTCTGCAATTCAGCGGTTGTTTAGGAAAATGATCCCGTAAAAGGGATCCGTAGCGCAGAGAAGTTAAATAAAGGTGAAATAAAAAATAAAATAAACTGATCTTTTTTGTTGACTAACATACCTGATCTCCTGTTGTTAACTCACATACCTGATCTTCTTTTGTTAACTCACATACCTGATCTCCTTTTGTTAACTCACATACATGATCTAATTTTGGCGACTAACATACCTGATCTCCTTTTGTTAACTCACATACCTGATCTCCTTTTGTCGACTAACATACCTGATCTAATTTTGTCGACTAACATACCTGATCTCCTTTTGTCGACTAACATACCTGATCTCATTTTGTCGACTAACATACCTGATCTCCTTTTGTCGACTAACATACCTGATCTCATTTTGTCGACTAACATACCTGATCTAATTTTGTCTACTAACATACCTGATCTAATTTTGTCGACTAACATACCTGATCTAATTTTGTCGACTAACATACCTGATCTCCTTCTGTCGACTAACATACCTGATCTCATTTTGTCGACTAACATACCTGATCTCATTTTGTCGACTAACATACCTGATCTCATTTTGTTAACTCACATACATGATCTCCTTTTGTCGACTAACATACCTGATCTCATTTTGTCGACTAACATACCTGATCGAATTTTGTCGACTAACATACCTGATCTCATTTTGTTAACTCACATACATGATCTCCTTTTGTCGACTAACATACCTGATCTCATTTTGTCGACTAACATACCTGATCTCATTTTGTCAACTAACATACCTGATCTAATTTTGTCGACTAACATACCTGATCTCCTTTTGTTAACTCACATACCTGATCTAATTTTGTCGACTAACATACCTGATCTCATTTTGTCGACTAACATACCTGATCTCATTTTGGCGACTAACATACCTGATCTCCTTTTGTTAACTCACATACCTGATCTAATTTTGTTCACTAACATACCTGATCTAATTTTGTTGACTAACATACATGATCTAATTTTGTCGACTAACATACCTGATCTCCTTGTGTCTATAGGGATGACAATCTGTTGTTCTTGTCCAAGCAGTGGTAGTGAACAAACGGTGTGTGATCATGTGATAATGTGTTTTTCATTATGGAAATATCATGGGGAAAAAGAGTGTATGTTCATTTGTTTTTCAAAAGCTAGCGGATATGTTCAATTCACACACACACACACACACACACACACACACACACACACACACACACACACACACACACACACACAGACACACACACACACACACACACACACACACAGACACACGAACGCACACACGCACACACACAGACACACACACACGAACGCACACACGCACACAAACGCACACAGACACACACACACACACAGACACACACACACACACACACACACATGCACACAAACGCACACAGACACACACACACACACAGACACACACACACACACACACACACACACACACACACACACACACACACACACACACACACACACACACACACACACACACACACACAGACACACACACACACACAGACACACGAACGCACACACGCACACACACACACACACAGACACACGAACGCACACACGCACACAAACGCACACAGACACACACACACACACAGACACACACACACACACACACACACACACAGACACACACACAGACACACGCAGACACGCACAAACGCACGCACACACACACACAGACACACACACGCACACAGACGCACAGACGCACACATGCACACACGCAGACACGCACAAACACACACAAGCACAGACAGACACACGCACAAACGCACGCACGCACACAGACACACACACAGACACGCACGCACACAGACACACACACAGACACACACACACACAGACGCACAAACACACGCACTAACGCACGCGCACACAGTTATAAGGACATGGTTGTCAGAGGTTAGAGAGAGAAGCACACACATACAAACACAAAGAGAGCTCAGTCTAACAGGGCGTTATTCAAAACTGAGACTCGGGAAGAGGGTGAGCTGAGAGATGGAGAAGAGGGGGAGTAGAGAGAAGAGGAAGAAGAGGGGAGGAGAGAGAAGAGTTAGAGGAGGGGGGTAGGGAGAAGATGGAAAGAAGAGGGAGAAGATGGAGAGAAGAGGGAGAAAAGAGGGAGAAGAGGGAGAAGAGGGGGGAGGGGGAGAAAAGGGAGGGGGGAGGGGGAGAAAAGGGAGAGAAGAGGGAGAGAAGAGGGAGAAGAGGAGGAAGAGGGAGAAAAGGGAGAGAAGAGGGAGAGAAGAGGGAGAAGAGGGAGTGAAGAGGGAGAGGAAGAAGAGTAGAGAAGAGGGAGAAAAGGGAGAGAAGAGGGAGTGGAAGGAGAGTAGAGAAGAGGGAGAAAAGGGAGAGAAGAGGGAGAGAAGAGGAGGAAGAGGGGGAGTAGAGAGAAGAGGGAGAAGAGGAGGAAGAGGGGGAGTAGAGAGAAGAGGGAGAAGAGGGGGAAGAGGGGAGTAGAGAGAAGAGGGGGAAGAAGAGAGAAGAAGGGGGAGTAGAGAGAAGAGGGGAGTAGAGAGAAGAGGGGAAGAGGGGGAGTAGAGAGAAGAGGGGAAGAGGGGGAGTAGAGAGAAGAAGGGGAAGAGGAGTTGTAGAGAAAAGAGGGGGAAGAGGGGGAGTAGAGAGAAGAGGGAGAAGAGGGGGAGTAAAGAAAAGAGGAGGAAGAGGGGGAGTAGAGAGAAGAGGGGGGAGAGGAGTTGTAGAGAGAAGGGGGAGAAGAGGGGGAGTAGAGAGAAGTGGGGGAAGAGGAGGAGTAGAGAGAAGAGGAGGAGTAGAGAGAAGAGGAGGAGTAGAGAGAAGAGGGGGAGTAGAGAGAGTTTTATGAACTCCACTGGGTTTCTCTAGTCAGAGTCTTTCTGTGTGTGTGTGTGTGTGTGTGTATGCGTGTGTGCGTGTGTGTGTGTGTGTGTGCAGAAGCCATATTGGGAAAACTGCCCAGCAACACTTTGAGATGAAAATAATTGATAAGAGAACAGAGGTAAATACACTGAGTGTACAAAACATTAAGAACACCTGCTCTTTCCATGACATAGACTGACCAGGTGAAAGCTATGATCCCTTGTTGAGGTCACTAGTTAAACCCACTTCAATAAGGGGGAGGAGACATGTTAAAGAAGGATTTTTAAGCCTTGATACAGTAATTGTTCCGAGGGCAAAAAGTGGTTTAACTTCTTGGAACTATAGGGGGTGCTGTTCCGCATTAGCATATTTGTGTCTCCAAATTAAACTGCCTCGTGCTAAATTCTTGATCGTACAATATGCATATTATTGTTATTATTGGATAGAAAACACCTTCTAGTTTCTATAGAAGTTGGAATTTTGTCTCTGAGTGGTACAGAACAATTTCTACAGCACTTTTCATGACAGGGTTCAGATTTCAGAAATTTTTACCTCTGATCTGGGGTCTGTTTTTAAGGCGACAGTGAATGCTATGAAGAAACCGACACTGCCTACGTCTTCCTCTGGGTGTCTGTACGTCATCACGTTTTCAATGAAATCGATGGGACATTCACAGCCATTATAAAAGACCAAAATGTACAGAGACCCCCCTTTCTCATCGTGCGCCTGAAGCGTGAAGGACATCGGACCTGCCTCGTTCCAAATCGTTTTCTAACCAGCAATATTTCTCCGGTCATGTTTTCAGTCGTTATAGTTGTTAAAAACATCATAATGTAGTTAATTTGAACCGTTTTATAGCAATTTATATCCGTTTAGTGCGATTTTGAGGAATTTCTTTGTCGTGCCCTTTTTAGCTTTGGAAACGTTTCGGGGTGTCGGTCGTTGGTGGTGGACATTTCGAAGGACAGAGGACATCTATCGACCAAAAGACGTTTATAACATAGAAAGGATACATTGCCCAAGAATATGATGGAAGAACAGCTCAAAGTAAGCAATATTTAATATGATAAATCGTGTTTCTGTCGAAATATTTTAAACGCATATTTCGCCATTTTGTTTGGTATAGCTTCACTTGGCGAACCCTGTATTGAAAAGTAAGGATAATTTTAAAAATGTAAATCAGCGGTTGCATTAAGAACTCATTTGTCTTTCGATTGCTGTCAACCCTGTATTTTTTAGTCAAGTATATGATTAGCTTTCAATTAAACTAGATCACTCTGATAGATGACGTCAGACATATTGAGGCTTGATTTCCTAGTATTTTTATTGTGTAACCACGGTTTTGTATGGCTAAATATGCACCTTTTCGAACAAACTGTATATGTATGTTGTAAAATGATGTTACAGGAGTGTCATCGGAAGAATTCTGAGAAGGTTAGTGAAAAAATTAATATCTTTTGGCGGTGATTACGTTATAGCGCTCTTTGGCTGGAATCGATGCTCTGGTAACGTTTGCACATGTAGTATGCTAACTTATCGATTTATTGTGTTTTCGCTGAAAAACGCTTAGAAAATCTGAAATATGGTCTGAAATCACAAGAACTGGGTCTTTCCATTGCTATGCTTTGTCTATTTTTATGAAATGTTTTATGATGAGTAAATTGGTCATACACGTTGCTCTATCTAGTAATTCTAGTCGATTTGTGATGGTCGGTGCAATTGTAAACTGTGATTTCTACCTGAAATATGCACTTTTTTCTAACAAAAACTATCCTATACCATGAATATGTTATCAGACTGTCATCTGATGGTTTTTTTTATAGGTTATTGGCTATCAATATCTTAGTTGAGCCGAATTGGTGATAGCACCTGAAGGAGTAAGAAACTGATGGAGTTAGAATAGTGGTGTATTTTGCTAACGTGTTTAGCTAATAGATTTACATATTTTGTCTTCCCTGTAAAACATTTTAAAAATCTGAAATGGTGGCTTTATTCACAAGATCTGTATCTTTCATCTGGTGTCTTGGACTTGTGATTTAATGATATTTAGATGCTACTATCTACTTGTGAAGCTATGCTAGCTATGCTAATCAGTGTGTGGGGGGTGGGGGGTGCTCCCGGATCCGGGGTTAGTAGCCGTGAAAGGTTAACTCAATTTTAGTAAGGTGTTCCTAATGTTTTGTACACTCAGTATAGAATATTAATGTATTAACGGTTATAGCTTAACTTGTGTATGTCTCCACCACCATCTTGCCCAAGCTAAAAGAGAATAACACACACACACACGCACGCACACACACACACACACGCACGCGCACGCACACACACACACACTGGTGATTTTGTCCTTCTCCACCCAGGGATTAAGTGATTCCATATTTCATGCTTTCTAAATAAAATGTGTTTGTGTTCCAGCTGGTGTGTGTGTGATGGTTGGAGAGAAGGGAGGAGGGAGAGAGAGAGAGAAGGGAGGAGGGAGAGAGAAGGGAGGAGGGAGAGAGAGAGAGAAGGGATGATGGGGGAGAGAGAGAAGGGAGGAGTGAGAGAGAAGGGAGGATGGGGGAGAGAGAGAAGGGAGGAGTGAGAGAGAGAGAAGGGAGGAGTGAGAGAGAAGGGAGGATGGGGGAGAGAGAGAAGGGAGGAGTGAGAGTGAGAGAAGGGAGGAGGGAAAGAGAGAAAGAAGGGAGTAGGGAGAGAGAACGGAGGAGGGAGAGAGAGAGAAGGGAGGAGGGAGAGAGAGAGAGAAGGGAGGAGGGAGAGAGAGAGAAGGGAGAGAGAGAGAGAAGGGAGGATGGGAGAGAGAAGGGAGAGAGAGAGAGAAGGGATGAGGGAGAGAGAGAGAAGGGAGGAGGGAGAGAGAGAGAAGGGAGGAGATGAGTCATTTAGTTCTGACTCCCCCCATTTAACTGGAATCAAGTAGCGATATGAGTCGTTTAGTGCTGACTCCACCCATTTAACTGGAATCAAGTAGCGATATGAGTCGTTTAGTGCTGACTCCACCCATTTAACTGGAATCAAGTAGCGATATGAGTCGTTTAGTTCTGACTCCACCCATTTAACTGGAATCAAGTAGCGATATGAGTCGTTTAGTTCTGACTCCACCCATTTAACTGGGATCAAGTAGCGATATGAGTCGTTTAGTTCTGACTCCACCCATTTAACTGGAATCAAGTAGCGATATGAGTCGTTTAGTTCTGACTCCACCCATTTAACTGGGATCAAGTAGCGATATGAGTCGTTTAGTTCTGACTCCACCCATTTAACTGGAATCAAGTAGCGATATGAGTCGTTTAGTGCTGACTTCAACCATTTAACTGGAGTCAAGTAAATAGATGAGTCGTTTAGTACTGACTTCAACCATTTAACTGGAGTCAAGTAAATAGATGAGTCGTTTAGTACTGACTCCACCCATTTAACTGGAATCTTGTAGCGATATGAGTCGTTTAGTTCTGACTCCACCCATTTAACTGGAATCTTGTAGCTAGGTGAGTCGTTTAGTTCTGACTCCACCCATTTAACAAGAGTCAAGTAGCTGGATGAGTCATTTAGTTGACTCCACCCATTTAACTGGGATCAAGTAGCTATTTTGGGACTGGTTTGAGATTAAATAAAACCCTCATTGACTGACTGACTGTATTTTTTCTTTGTCTCAAATCCCTTTCTAAATATGGACTTGAATAAAATAGAACCAGCTAGTGTATTTAGAGAATTCAACCCAATCTGCATATTCATTAGAATTCATACATTTTCTCTCAATTGCCTTTGTATATTTCTGTCTGTTCTTCTCCTTTATCCCGAGAGGCGTCAAAGATAATGGATTCAGTGATCAGAGTGAAACACACACACCCAAAACTGTGTGCACGAGCACACACGCACATCAACACGCACACACACACACACACTCTCGCTCACACGTGTATACGTACACACACAGGCGAGCACACACACAAACACACACACACATTGTCTTGTCAGCATTAGCTCTCTATCATGTAGGAAACTACTGATGAGTTATCTTGGCTCTTTATGTCCATATCAGACATCTCTAGTGTTGCTTCCTCGTTGATGTCTACGGTCCCCTGCCTCATACACAATACCCGAGTCTGCTAATTGTCTAAGACGGAAGATCTGTCAGTCTACCCCCCCCCCCCCCCCCGCCCCACACGATCCACTAATGAAATGTGAGCAGAGAAGTGAAGAGAGAGAAAGAGAGAGTAGACAGGTTGTGTTAGAAATTGTTGGATAATTATTTTATATATAAATATGGTCCGTACATCATCACTAAATTCCCAGGAGATTTTGACAGAAAAACATCCAAAAAGTGTTGAAAGAGAAATCCGACAGATTAACCGAACGAGAGTTTAGACGAAGGAAAAGACTTGTGCATTCAGGGTAACGACAGCGCAGAGGGGTCTGTCTGGTTCCTGTGTGGATATTGACTGTCCGTGTTAAATAGCCATACTTGCATCCTGAATAGTAGGTCATTTGAGTATGCGAATAATTAACGTTTAATAGTACGTGACATTCTTTACATGTCCAGATGTTAAACTCATTTCGGCTTTGATGACATCAACAGCTAGATATGGTGATGTGATACGGAGATCAACAGCTAGATATGGTGATGTGATACGGAGATCAATAGTTAGATATGGTGATGTGATACGGAGATCAATAGTTAGATATGGTGATGTGATACGGAGATCAACAGCTAGATATGGTGATGTGATACGGAGATCAACAGCTAGATATGGTGATGTGATACGGAGATCAATAGTTAGATATGGTGATGTGATACAGAGATCAACAGCTAGATATGGTGATGTGATACGGAGATCAACAGTTAGATATGGTGATGTGTTACTGAGATCAACAGTTAGATATGGTGATGTGTTACAGAGATCAACAGCTAGATATGGTGATGTGATACAGAGATCAACAGCTAGATATGGTGATGTGATACGGAGATCAACAGTTAGATATGGTGATGTGTTACTGAGATCAACAGTTATATATGGTGATGTGTTACTGAGATCAACAGTTATATATGGTGATGTGTTACTGAGATCAACAGTTATATATGGTGATGTGTTACTGAGATCAACAGTTATATATGGTGATGTGATACGGAGATCAACAGCTAGATATGGTGATGTGATACTGAGATCAACAGTTATATATGGTGATGTGTTACGGAGATCAACAGTTAGATATGGTGATGTGATACTGAGATCAACAGCTAGATATGGTGATGTGATACGGAGATCAACAGTTATATATGGTGATGTGATACGGAGATCAACAGTTAGATATGGTTATGTGTTACTGAGATCAACAGTTATATATGGTGATGTGTTACTGAGATCAACAGTTATATATGGTGATGTGATACGGAGATCAACAGCTAGATATGGTGATGTGTTACTGAGATCAACAGTTATATATGGTGATGTGATACTGAGATCAACAGTTATATATGGTGATGTGATACGGAGATCAACAGCTAGATATGGTGATGTGATACGGAGATCAACAGTTAGATATGGTGATGTGATACTGAGATCAACAGCTAGATATGGTGATGTGATACTGAGATCAATAGTTAGATATGGTGATGTGATACGGAGATCAACAGTTAGATATGGTGATGTGATACGGAGATCAACAGTTAGATATGGTGATGTGATACGGAGATCAACAGTTAGATATGGTGATGTGATACGGAGATCAACAGTTAGATATGGTGATGTGATACGGAGATCAACAGTTAGATATGGTGATGTGATACTGAGATCAACAGCTAGATATGGTGATGTGATACGGAGATCAACAGTTAGATATGGTGATGTGATACGGAGATCAACAGCTAGATATGGTGATGTGATACTGAGATCAATAGTTAGATATGGTGATGTGATACGGAGATCAACAGTTAGATATGGTGATGTGATACGGAGATCAACAGTTAGATATGGTGATGTGATACGGAGATCAACAGTTAGATATGGTGATGTGATACGGAGATCAACAGCTAGATATGGTGATGTGATACGGAGATCAACAGTTATATATGGTGATGTGATACGGAGATCAACAGTTAGATATGGTGATGTGATACTGAGATCAACAGCTAGATATGGTGATGTGATACAGAGATCAACAGTTATATATGGTGATGTGTTACTGAGATCAACAGTTAGATATGGTGATGTGATACTGAGATCAACAGTTAGATATGGTGATGTGATACTGAGATCAACAGCTAGATATGGTGATGTGATACGGAGATCAACAGTTAGATATGGTGATGTGTTACTGAGATCAACAGTTATATATGGTGATGTGTTACTGAGATCAACAGTTATATATGGTGATGTGATACGGAGATCAACAGCTAGATATGGTGATGTGATACTGAGATCAACAGTTAGATATGGTGATGTGATACGGAGATCAACAGTTATATATGGTGATGTGATACTGAGATCAACAGTTATATATGGTGATGTGATACGGAGATCAACAGTTATATATGGTGATGTGATACGGAGATCAACAGTTATATATGGTGATGTGTTACTGAGATCAACAGTTATATATGGTGATGTGATACGGAGATCAACAGCTAGATATGGTGATGTGATACGGAGATCAACAGCTAGATATGGTGATGTGAAACTGAGATCAACAGTTATACAGTGGGGCAAAAAGGTATTTAGTCAGCCACCAATTGTGCAAGTTCTCCCACTTAAAAAGATGAGAGGCCTGTAATTTTCATCATAGGTACACTTCAACTATGACAGACAAAATGAGAAAAGAAAATCCATGTATATAGAAAGAAAAATGTATATAGCACTTTGATCATCTTCATCAGAATGCACTCCCAGGAATCCTAGTTCCACAATAAATCGTTGTTTTGTTCGATAATGTCCATTACTTATGTCTAAGTAGCTACTTTTGCTAGCATGTTTAGTGCACATGTCCAAACGCTCGCGCAGATGCAAGCGAACTCGGACGAAAACTTCAAAAAGTTATATAACAGGTCGAATAAACTGGTCAAACTAAGTAGAGAATCAATCTTCAGGATGTTATCATATACTGTATATCCAATAACGTTCCAACCGGAGCATTCCTTGTTGTCTGTAGAAGTTATGGAACGCATATCATGAGGAAAGCGCGTGACCAGGAACTGGCATTCTGTCAGACCAATGACTGAAACACCTCCCATCCGGCCCCACATCACACTAGAGGCTTCATTCCACGTTCTACAGACTGTTGACATCTAGTGGAAGGCATAGGAAGTGCAAACAAATCCATATCTTACAGGGAATTGAATCGGCGATGAGTTGAACATTGACCAGTCTCAGAATTCTCACTTCCTGTTTGGATTTTTTCTCAGGTTTTTGCCCGCCATATGAATTCTGTTATACTTACAGACATCATTCAAACAGTTTTAGAAACTTCAGAGTGTTTTATATCCAATAGTAATAATAATATGCATATATTAGCATCTGGGACATAGTAGGAGGCAGTTCACTATGGGCATAAGGTACGAGCTCTATACGCATAGGTCCTCAATCAATACTTTAAATGGTTCCAGCAGTATGGTATATTAAAAGTAAAAGAGGATTTACCTAGTTCGGTGGAGACCCGAGGAACCTCAAGAGTTACACAACCCTGTGAACGGATTTGGTAACTTGTGTTTTTTTTTACCAGGGAAGTTGACTGAGAACAGATTCTCATTTACAACAACAACCTGGGGAATACACTCTTAGAAAAACATTGTTCCAAAAGGGTTCTATGTAGAACCCTCTGTGGAAAAGGTTGTACATGGAACCCCAAAGGGTTCTACCTGGAACCAAAATGGTTCTACCTGGAACCAAAATGGTTCTACCTGGAACCAAAATGGTTTTACCTGGAACCAAAAAGGGTTCTTCAATGGGTTTTCCTATGGGGACAGCCGAAGAACCCTTTTAGGTTCTTGATAACACTTTTTGATTTTCTAACAGGGTAGTTACAGGGAAGATGAAAGAGCCAATTGGAAGTTGGGGATGATTAAGTGGCCGTGATGGTATGAAGGTCAGATTGGGAATTTAGCCAGAACACCCCTACTCTTACGATAAGTGTCATGGGTTCTTTAGTGACCACAGAGAGCAAGGACACCCATTTAACGTCCCATCAAAAAAAGAGCAACTTGCACAGGGCAATGTCCCCAATCACTGCACGGGGATATACACTGCTCAAAAAAATAAAGGGAACACTTAAACAACACAATGTAACTCCAAGTCAATCACACTTCTGTGAAATCAAACTGTCCACTTAGGAAGCAACACTGATTGACAATAAATTTCACATGCTGTTGTGCAAATGGAATAGACAAAAGGTGGAAATTATAGGCAATTAGCAAGACACCCCCAATAAAGGAGTGGTTCTGCAGGTGGTGACCACAGACCATTTCTCAGTTCCTATGCTTCCTGGCTGATGTTTTGGTCACTTTTGAATGCTGGCGGTGCTTTCACTCTAGTGGTAGCATGAGACGGAGTCTACAACCCACACAAGTGGCTCAGGTAGTGCAGCTCATCCAGGATGGCACATCAATGCGAGATGTGGCAAAAAGGTTTGCTGTGTCTGTCAGCGTAGTGTCCAGAGCATGGAGGCGCTACCAGGAGACAGGCCAGTACATCAGGAGACGTGGAGGAGGCCGTAGGAGGGCAACAATCCAGCAGCAGGACCGCTACCTCCGCCTTTGTGCAAGGAGGAGCACTGCCAGAGCCCTGCAAAATGACCTCCAGCAGGCCACAAATGTGCATGTGTCTGGTCAAACGGTCAGAAACAGACTCCATGAGGGTAGTATGAGGGCCCGACGTCCACAGGTGGGGGTTGTGCTTACAACCCAGCACCGTGCAGGACGTTTGGCATTTGCCAGAGAACACCAAGATTAGCAAATTTGCCACTGGCGCCCTGTGCTCTTCACAGATGAAAGCAGGTTCACACTGAGCACATGAGCACATGTGACAGACGTGACAGAGTCTGGAGACGCCGTGGAGAACGTTCTGCTGCCTGCAACATCCTCCAGGATGATCGGTTTGGCGGTGGGTCAGTCATGGTGTGCGGTGGCATTTCTTTGTGGGGCCGCACAGCCCTCCATGTGCTCGCCAGTAGAATGTCAAGATAACACAGTAGAATGTCAAGATAACACAGTAGAATGTCAAGATAACATACAGTAGAATGTCAAGATAACACACAGTAGAATGTCAAGATAACATACAGTAGAATGTCAAGATAACACAGTAGAATGTCAAGATAACACACAGTAGAATGTCAAGATAACACACAGTAGAATGTCAAGATAACATACAGTAGAATGTCAAGGTAACACAAAGTTGAATGTCAAGATAACACAGTAGAATGTCAAGATAACACAGTAGAATGTCAAGATAACACACAGTAGAATGTCAAGATAACACAGTAGAATGTCAAGATAGCATACAGTAGAATGTCAAGATAACATACAGTAGAATGTCAAGATAGCATACAGTAGAATGTCAAGATAACATACAGTAGAATGTCAAGATAACATACAGTAGAATGTCAAGATAACACTGTAGAATGTCAAGATAACACACAGTAAAATGTCAAGGTAACATACAGTGGAATATCAAGATAACACGCAGTAGAATGTCAAGATAACACACAGTAGAATATCAAGATAACACACAGTAGAATGTCAAGATAGCATACAGAAGAATGTCAAGATAACACAGTAGAATGTCAAGATAACATACAGTAGAATGTCAAGATAACACAGTAGAATGTCAATATAACACAGTGGAATGTCAAGATAACACAGTGGAATGTCAAGATAACATACAGTAGAATGTCAAGATAACACACAGTAGAATGTCAAGATAACATACAGTAGAATATCAAGATAACACACAGTAGAATATCAAGATAACACACAGTAGAATGTCAAGATAACACTGTAGAATGTCAAGCTAACACACAGTAGAATATCAAGATAACACAGTAGAATATCAAGATAACACAATAGAATGTCAAAATAATACAGTAGAATATCAAGATAACACACAGTAGAATGTCAAGATTACACACAGTAGAATGTCAAGATAACACACAGTAGATTATCAAGATAACACACAGTAGAATGTCAAGATAACACACAGTAGAATGTCAAGATAACACACATTAGAATGTCAAGGTAACACCGTAGAATATCAAGATAACACAGTAGAATATCAAGGTAACACAGTAGAATATCAAGATAACACACAGTAGAATGTCAAGATAACATACAGTAGAATGTCAAGATAACACAGTAGAATGTCAAGATAACACACAGTAGAATGTCAAGATAACACACAGTAGAATGTCAAGATAACATACAGTAGAATGTCAAGGTAACACACAGTAGAATGTCAAGATAACACAGTAGAATGTCAAGATAACACAGTAGAATGTCAAGATAACACAGTAGAATGTCAAGATAACACACAGTAGAATGTCAAGATAACACAGTAGAATGTCAAGATAGCATACAGTAGAATGTCAAGATAACATACAGTAGAATGTCAAGATAACATACAGTAGAATGTCAAGATAACACTGTAGAATGTCAAGATAACACACAGTAAAATGTCAAGGTAACATACAGTAGAATATCAAGATAACACGCAGTAGAATGTCAAGATAACACACAGTAGAATATCAAGATAACACACAGTAGAATGTCAAGATAGCATACAGAAGAATGTCAAGATAACACAGTAGAATGTCAAGATAACATACAGTAGAATGTCAAGATAACACAGTAGAATGTCAATATAACACAGTGGAATGTCAAGATAACACAGTGGAATGTCAAGATAACATACAGTAGAATGTCAAGATAACACACAGTAGAATGTCAAGATAACATACAGTAGAATATCAAGATAACACACAGTAGAATATCAAGATAACACACAGTAGAATGTCAAGATAACACTGTAGAATGTCAAGCTAACACACAGTAGAATATCAAGATAACACAGTAGAATATCAAGATAACACACAGTAGAATGTCAAGATTACACACAGTAGAATATCAAGATAACACACAGTAGAATGTCAAGATTACACACAGTAGAATGTCAAGATAACACACAGTAGATTATCAAGATAATACACAGTAGAATGTCAAGATAACACACAGTAGAATGTCAAGATAACACACAGTAGAATGTCAAGGTAACACCGTAGAATATCAAGATAACACACAGTAGAATGTCAAGGTAACACCGTAGAATATCAAGATAACACAGTAGAATATCAAGGTAACACAGTAGAATATCAAGATAACACACAGTAGAATGTCAAGATAACATACAGTAGAATGTCAAGATAACATACAGTAGAATGTCAAGATAACACACAGTAGAATGTCAAGATAACACAAAGTAGAATGTCAAGATAGCACACAGTAGAATGTCAAGATACCACACAGTAGAATGTCAAGGTAACACACAGTAGAATATCAAGATAACACACAGTAGAATGTCAAGATAACACAGTAGAATATCAAGATAACACACAGTATAACATCAAGGTAACATACAGTAGAATGTCAAGATAACACAGTAGAATATCAAGATAACACACAGTAGAATGTCAAGATGACACACAGTAGAATGTCAAGATAACACACAGTAGAATGTCAAGGTAACACCGTAGAATATCAAGATAACACACAGTAGAATGTCAAGGTAACACCGTAGAATATCAAGATAACACAGTAGAATATCAAGGTAACACAGTAGAATATCAAGATAACACACAGTAGAATGTCAAGATAACATACAGTAGAATGTCAAGATAACATACAGTAGAATGTCAAGATAACACACAGTAGAATGTCAAGATAACACAAAGTAGAATGTCAAGATAGCACACAGTAGAATGTCAAGATACCACACAGTAGAATGTCAAGGTAACACACAGTAGAATATCAAGATAACACACAGTAGAATGTCAAGATAACACAGTAGAATATCAAGATAACACACAGTATAACATCAAGGTAACATACAGTAGAATGTCAAGATAACACAGTAGAATATCAAGATAACACACAGTAGAATGTCAAGATGACACACAGTAGAATGTCAAGATAACACACAGTAGAATGTCAAGATTGTTAACACACAGTAGAATGTCAAGATAACACACAGTAGAATGTCAAGATTGTTAACACACAGTAGAATGTCAAGATAACACACAGTAGAATGTCAAGATTGTTAACACACAGTAGAATGTCAAGATAACACACAGTAGAATATAAAGATAACACAGTAGAATGTCAAGATAACACAGTAGAATATCAAGATAACACAGTAGAATGAAAGATAACACAGTAGAATATCAAGGTAACACACAGTAGAATATCAAGATAACATACAGTAGAATATCAAGATAACACAGTAGAATATCAAGATAACACACAGTAGAATATCAAGATAACATACAGTAGAATGTCAAGATAACATACAGGAGAATGTCAAGATAACATACAGGAGAATGTCAAGATAACATACAGTAGAATGTCAAGATAACACACAGTAGAATGTCAAGATAACACACAGTAGAATGTCAAGATAACACACAGTAGAATGTCAAGATAACACACAGTAGAATATCAAGGTAACACCGTAGAATATCAAGATAACACAGTAGAATATCAAGGTAACACAGTAGAATATCAAGTTAACACAGTAGAATGTCAAGATAACACACAGTAGAATGTCAAGATAACACACAGTAGAATGTCAAGATAACACACAGTAGAATGTCAAGATAACATACAGTAGAATGTCAAGATAACACACAGTAGAATGTCAAGATAACAAACAGTAGAATGTCAAGATAACATACAGTAGAATGTCAAGATAACACACAGTAGAATATCAAGATAACATACAGTAGAATGTCAAGATAACAAAGTAGAATGTCAAGATAACACACAGTAGAATATCAAGATAACACACAGTAGAATGTCAAGATAACACAGTAGAATATCAAGATAACACACAGTAGAATGTCAAGATAACACAATAGAATATCAAGATAACACACAGTAGAATATCAAGATAACACACAGTAGAATATCAAGATAACACACAGTAGAATATCAAGATAACATACAGTAGAATGTCAAGATAACACAGTAGAATGTCAAGATAACATACAGTAGAATGCCAAGTTAACATACAGTAGAATGTCAAGATAACACAGTAGAATGTTAAGATAACATACAGTAGAATGTCAAGATAACACACAGTAGAATGTCAAGATAACACTGTAGAATGTCAAGCTAACACACAGTAGAATATCAAGATAACACAGTAGAATATCAAGATAACACAATAGAATGTCAATATAATACAGTAGAATATCAAGATAACACACAGTAGAATGTCAAGATAACACACAGTAGAATGTCAAGATAACATACAGTAGAATGTCAAGATAGCACACAGTAGAATGTCAAGATACCACACAGTAGAATGTCAAGGTAACACACAGTAGAATGTCAAGATAACACACAGTAGAATGTCAAGATAACACAGTAGAATGTCAAGATAACACAGTAGAATATCAAGATAACACAGTAGAATGTCAAGGTAACATACAGTAAAATGTCAAGATAACACACAGTAGAATGTCAAGATAACATACAGTAGAATATCAAGATAACACAGTAGAATGTCAAGATAACACAGTAGAATGTCAAGATAACACAGTAGAATATCAAGATAACACAGTAGAATATCAAGATAACACACAGTAGAATATCAAGATTGTTAACACACAGTAGAATGTCAAGATTGTTAACACACAGTAGAATGTCAAGATTGTTAACACACAGTAGAATGTCAAGATAACACACAGTAGAATGTCAAGATTGTTAACACACAGTAGAATGTCAAGATAACACAGTAGAATGTCAAGATAACACAGTAAAATGTCAAGATAACACAGTAGAATGTCAAGATAACACACAGTAGAATGTCAAGATAACACAGTAGAATGTCAAGATAGCATACAGTAGAATGTCAAGATAACATACAGTAGAATGTCAAGATAACATACAGTAGAATGTCAAGATAACACTGTAGAATGTCAAGATAACACACAGTAAAATGTCAAGGTAACATACAGTAGAATATCAAGATAACACGCAGTAGAATGTCAAGATAACACACAGTAGAATATCAAGATAACACACAGTAGAATGTCAAGATAGCATACAGAAGAATGTCAAGATAACACAGTAGAATGTCAAGATAACATACAGTAGAATGTCAAGATAACACAGTAGAATGTCAATATAACACAGTGGAATGTCAAGATAACACAGTGGAATGTCAAGATAACATACAGTAGAATGTCAAGATAACACACAGTAGAATGTCAAGATAACATACAGTAGAATATCAAGATAACACACAGTAGAATATCAAGATAACACACAGTAGAATGTCAAGATAACACTGTAGAATGTCAAGCTAACACACAGTAGAATATCAAGATAACACAGTAGAATATCAAGATAACACACAGTAGAATGTCAAGATTACACACAGTAGAATATCAAGATAACACACAGTAGAATGTCAAGATTACACACAGTAGAATGTCAAGATAACACACAGTAGATTATCAAGATAATACACAGTAGAATGTCAAGATAACACACAGTAGAATGTCAAGATAACACACAGTAGAATGTCAAGGTAACACCGTAGAATATCAAGATAACACACAGTAGAATGTCAAGGTAACACCGTAGAATATCAAGATAACACAGTAGAATATCAAGGTAACACAGTAGAATATCAAGATAACATACAGTAGAATGTCAAGATAACATACAGTAGAATGTCAAGATAACACACAGTAGAATGTCAAGATAACACAAAGTAGAATGTCAAGATAGCACACAGTAGAATGTCAAGATACCACACAGTAGAATGTCAAGGTAACACACAGTAGAATATCAAGATAACACACAGTAGAATGTCAAGATAACACAGTAGAATATCAAGATAACACACAGTATAATATCAAGGTAACATACAGTAGAATGTCAAGATAACACAGTAGAATATCAAGATAACACACAGTAGAATGTCAAGATGACACACAGTAGAATGTCAAGATAACACACAGTAGAATGTCAAGATTGTTAACACACAGTAGAATGTCAAGATAACACACAGTAGAATGTCAAGATTGTTAACACACAGTAGAATGTCAAGATAACACACAGTAGAATGTCAAGATTGTTAACACACAGTAGAATGTCAAGATAACACACAGTAGAATATAAAGATAACACAGTAGAATGTCAAGATAACACAGTAGAATATCAAGATAACACAGTAGAATGAAAGATAACACAGTAGAATATCAAGGTAACACACAGTAGAATATCAAGATAACATACAGTAGAATATCAAGATAACACAGTAGAATATCAAGATAACACACAGTAGAATATCAAGATAACATACAGTAGAATGTCAAGATAACATACAGGAGAATGTCAAGATAACATACAGGAGAATGTCAAGATAACATACAGTAGAATGTCAAGATAACACACAGTAGAATGTCAAGATAACACACAGTAGAATGTCAAGATAACACACAGTAGAATGTCAAGATAACACACAGTAGAATATCAAGGTAACACCGTAGAATATCAAGATAACACAGTAGAATATCAAGGTAACACAGTAGAATATCAAGTTAACACAGTAGAATGTCAAGATAACACACAGTAGAATGTCAAGATAACACACAGTAGAATGTCAAGATAACACACAGTAGAATGTCAAGATAACATACAGTAGAATGTCAAGATAACACACAGTAGAATGTCAAGATAACAAACAGTAGAATGTCAAGATAACATACAGTAGAATGTCAAGATAACACACAGTAGAATTTCAAGATAACACACAGTAGAATGTCAAGATAACATACAGTAGAATGTCAAGATAACACACAGTAGAATATCAAGATAACATACAGTAGAATGTCAAGATAACAAAGTAGAATGTCAAGATAACACACAGTAGAATATCAAGATAACACACAGTAGAATGTCAAGATAACACAGTAGAATATCAAGATAACACACAGTAGAATGTCAAGATAACACAGTAGAATATCAAGATAACACACAGTAGAATATCAAGATAACACACAGTAGAATATCAAGATAACACACAGTAGAATATCAAGATAACATACAGTAGAATGTCAAGATAACACAGTAGAATGTCAAGATAACATACAGTAGAATGCCAAGTTAACATACAGTAGAATGTCAAGATAACACAGTAGAATGTTAAGATAACATACAGTAGAATGTCAAGATAACACACAGTAGAATATCAAGATAACACACAGTAGAATGTCAAGATAACACTGTAGAATGTCAAGCTAACACACAGTAGAATATCAAGATAACACAGTAGAATATCAAGATAACACAATAGAATGTCAATATAATACAGTAGAATATCAAGATAACACACAGTAGAATGTCAAGATAACACACAGTAGAATGTCAAGATAACATACAGTAGAATGTCAAGATAGCACACAGTAGAATGTCAAGATACCACACAGTAGAATGTCAAGGTAACACACAGTAGAATGTCAAGATAACACACAGTAGAATGTCAAGATAACACAGTAGAATGTCAAGATAACACAGTAGAATATCAAGATAACACAGTAGAATGTCAAGGTAACATACAGTAAAATGTCAAGATAACACACAGTAGAATGTCAAGATAACATACAGTAGAATATCAAGATAACACAGTAGAATATCAAGATAACACAGTAGAATGTCAAGATAACACAGTAGAATATCAAGATAACACAGTAGAATATCAAGATAACACACAGTAGAATGTCAAGATAACACACAGTAGAATGTCAAGATTGTTAACACACAGTAGAATGTCAAGATAACACACAGTAGAATGTCAAGATAACACACAGTAGAATGTCAAGATTGTTAACACACAGTAGAATGTCAAGATAACACACAGTAGAATATCAAGATAACACAGTAGAATGTCAAGATAACACAGTAGATATCAAGATAACACAGTACAATGTCAAGATAACACAGTAGAATATCAAGGTAACACACAGTAGAATATCAAGATAACATACAGTAGAATATCAAGATAACACAGTAGAATGTCAAGATAACACAGTAGAATATCAAGGTAACACACAGTAGAATGTCAAGATAACACAGTAGAATATCAAGATAACACACAGTAGAATGTCAAGATAACACACAGTAGAATGTCAAGATAACACACAGTAGAATGTCAAGATAACACACAGTAGAATGTCAAGATAACACAGTAGAATGTCAAGATAACATACAGTAGAATGTCAAGATAACATACAGGAGAATGTCAAGATAACATACAGTAGAATGTCAAGATAACATACAGTAGAATGTCAAGATAACATACAGGAGAATGTCAAGATAACATACAGTAGAATGTCAAGAGAACACACAGTAGAATGTCAAGATAACATACAGTAGAATGTCAAGATAACACACAGTACAATGTCAAGATAACACACAGTAGAATATCAAGGTAACACCGTAGAATATCAAGATAACACAGTAGAATATCAAGGTAACACAGTAGAATATCAAGGTAACACAGTAGAATGTCAAGATAACACACAGTAGAATGTCAAGATAACACACAGTAGAATGTCAAGATAACACACAGTAGAATGTCAAGATAACATACAGTAGAATGTCAAGATAACACACAGTAGAATGTCAAGATAACACACAGTAGAATGTCAAGATAACATACAGTAGAATGTCAAGATAACACACAGTAGAATGTCAAGATAACACACAGTAGAATGTCAAGATAACATACAGTAGAATGTCAAGATAACACACAGTAGAATATCAAGATAACATACAGTAGAATGTCAAGATAACAAAGTAGAATGTCAAGATAACACACAGTAGAATATCAATATAACACACAGTAGAATGTCAAGATAACACAGTAGAATATCAAGATAACACACAGTAGAATGTCAAGATAACACAGTAGAATATCAAGATAACACACAGTAGAATGTCAAGATAACATACAGTAGAATGTCAAGATAACATACAGTAGAATGTCAAGATAACACACAGTAGAATGTCAAGATAACACACAGTAGAATGTCAAGATAACATACAGTAGAATGTCAAGATAACACACAGTAGAATGTCAAGATAACACACAGTAGAATGTCAAGATAACATACAGTAGAATGTCAAGATAACACACAGTAGAATGTCAAGATAACACACAGTAGAATGTCAAGATAACACACAGTAGAATATCGAGATAACATACAGTAGAATGTCAAGATAACAAAGTAGAATGTCAAGATAACACACAGTAGAATATCAAGATAACACACAGTAGAATGTCAAGATAACACAGTAGAATATCAAGATAACACACAGTAGAATGTCAAGATAACACAGTAGAATATCAAGATAACACACAGTAGAATATCAAGATAACACACAGTAGAATATCAAGATAACATACAGAAGAATGTCAAGATAACACAGTAGAATGTCAAGATAACATACAGTAGAATGCCAAGTTAACATACAGTAGAATGTCAAGATAACACAGTAGAATGTCAAGATAACACACAGTAGAATGTCAAGATAACATACAGTAGAATGTCAAGATAACACAGTAGAATATCAAGATAACACACAGTAGAATGTCAAGATAACACAGTAGAATATCAAGATAACACACAGTAGAATATCAAGATAACAAAGTAGAATGTCAAGATAACACACAGTAGAATATCAAGATAACACACAGTAGAATGTCAAGATAACACAGTAGAATATCAAGATAACACACAGTAGAATGTCAAGATAACACAGTAGAATATCAAGATAACACACAGTAGAATATCAAGATAACACACAGTAGAATATCAAGATAACACACAGTAGAATATCAAGATAACATACAGTAGAATGTCAAGATAACACAGTAGAATGTCAAGATAACATACAGTAGAATGCCAAGTTAACATACAGTAGAATGTCAAGATAACACAGTAGAATGTTAAGATAACATACAGTAGAATGTCAAGATAACACAGTAGAATGTTAAGATAACATACAGTAGAATGTCAAGATAACATACAGTAGAATATCAAGATAACACACAGTAGAATATCAAGATAACACACAGTAGAATGTCAAGATAACACTGTAGAATGTCAAGCTAACACACAGTAGAATATCAAGATAACACAGTAGAATATCAAGATAACACAATAGAATGTCAATATAATACAGTAGAATATCAAGATAACACACAGTAGAATGTCAAGATAACACACAGTAGAATGTCAAGATAACATACAGTAGAATGTCAAGATAGCACACAGTAGAATGTCAAGATACCACACAGTAGAATGTCAAGGTAACACACAGTAGAATGTCAAGATAACACACAGTAGAATGTCAAGATAACACAGTAGAATGTCAAGATAACACAGTAGAATATCAAGATAACACAGTAGAATGACAAGGTAACACACAGTAGATTATCAAGATAATACACAGTAGAATGTCAAGATAACACACAGTAGAATGTCAAGATAACACACAGTAGAATGTCAAGGTAACACCGTAGAATATCAAGATAACACACAGTAGAATGTCAAGGTAACACCGTAGAATATCAAGATAACACAGTAGAATATCAAGGTAACACAGTAGAATATCAAGATAACATACAGTAGAATGTCAAGATAACATACAGTAGAATGTCAAGATAACACACAGTAGAATGTCAAGATAACACAAAGTAGAATGTCAAGATAGCACACAGTAGAATGTCAAGATACCACACAGTAGAATGTCAAGGTAACACACAGTAGAATATCAAGATAACACACAGTAGAATGTCAAGATAACACAGTAGAATATCAAGATAACACACAGTAGAATGTCAAGATTACACACAGTAGAATGTCAAGATAACACACAGTAGAATGTCAAGATAACACACAGTAGAATGTCAAGATAACACACAGTAGAATATCAAGATAACACACAGTAGAATGTCAAGATAACACACAGTAGAATGTCAAGATAACACACAGTAGAATGTCAAGATAACACACAGTAGAATGTCAAGATTACACACAGTAGAATGTCAAGATAACACACAGTAGATTATCAAGATAATACACAGTAGAATGTCAAGATAACACACAGTAGAATGTCAAGATAACACACAGTAGAATGTCAAGGTAACACCGTAGAATATCAAGATAACACACGGTAGAATGTCAAGGTAAACCGTAGAATATCAAGATAACACAGTAGAATATCAAGGTAACACAGTAGAATATCAAGATAACATACAGTAGATTGTCAAGATAACATACAGTAGAATGTCAAGATAACACACAGTAGAATGTCAAGATAACACAAAGTAGAATGTCAAGATAGCACACAGTAGAATGTCAAGATACCACACAGTGGTATGTCAAGGTAACACACAGTAGAATATCAAGATAACACACAGTAGAATGTCAAGATAACATACAGTAGAATGTCAAGATAGCACACAGTAGAATGTCAAGATACCACACAGTAGAATGTCAAGGTAACACACAGTAGAATGTCAAGATAACACACAGTAGAATGTCAAGATAACACAGTAGAATGTCAAGATAACACAGTAGAATATCAAGATAACACAGTAGAATGTCAAGGTAACATACAGTAAAATGTCAAGATAACACACAGTAGAATGTCAAGATAACATACAGTAGAATATCAAGATAACACAGTAGAATATCAAGATAACACAGTAGAATGTCAAGATAACACAGTAGAATATCAAGATAACACAGTAGAATATCAAGATAACACACAGTAGAATGTCAAGATAACACACAGTAGAATGTCAAGATTGTTAACACACAGTAGAATGTCAAGATAACACACAGTAGAATGTCAAGATAACACACAGTAGAATGTCAAGATTGTTAACACACAGTAGAATGTCAAGATAACACACAGTAGAATATCAAGATAACACAGTAGAATGTCAAGATAACACACAGTAGAATGTCAAGATAACACACAGTAGAATGTCAAGGTAACACCGTAGAATATCAAGATAACACACAGTAGAATGTCAAGGTAACACCGTAGAATATCAAGATAACACAGTAGAATATCAAGGTAACACAGTAGAATATCAAGATAACATACAGTAGAATGTCAAGATAACATACAGTAGAATGTCAAGATAACACACAGTAGAATGTCAAGATAACACAAAGTAGAATGTCAAGATAGCACACAGTAGAATGTCAAGATACCACACAGTAGAATGTCAAGGTAACACACAGTAGAATATCAAGATAACACACAGTAGAATGTCAAGATAACACAGTAGAATATCAAGATAACACACAGTAGAATGTCAAGATTACACACAGTAGAATGTCAAGATAACACACAGTAGAATGTCAAGATAACACACAGTAGAATGTCAAGATAACACACAGTAGAATATCAAGATAACACACAGTAGAATGTCAAGATAACACACAGTAGAATGTCAAGATAACACACAGTAGAATGTCAAGATAACACACAGTAGAATGTCAAGATTACACACAGTAGAATGTCAAGATAACACACAGTAGATTATCAAGATAATACACAGTAGAATGTCAAGATAACACACAGTAGAATGTCAAGATAACACACAGTAGAATGTCAAGGTAACACCGTAGAATATCAAGATAACACACGGTAGAATGTCAAGGTAAACCGTAGAATATCAAGATAACACAGTAGAATATCAAGGTAACACAGTAGAATATCAAGATAACATACAGTAGATTGTCAAGATAACATACAGTAGAATGTCAAGATAGCACACAGTAGAATGTCAAGATACCACACAGTGGTATGTCAAGGTAACACACAGTAGAATATCAAGATAACACACAGTAGAATGTCAAGATAACATACAGTAGAATGTCAAGATAGCACACAGTAGAATGTCAAGATACCACACAGTAGAATGTCAAGGTAACACACAGTAGAATGTCAAGATAACACACAGTAGAATGTCAAGATAACACAGTAGAATGTCAAGATAACACAGTAGAATATCAAGATAACACAGTAGAATGTCAAGGTAACATACAGTAAAATGTCAAGATAACACACAGTAGAATGTCAAGATAACATACAGTAGAATATCAAGATAACACAGTAGAATATCAAGATAACACAGTAGAATGTCAAGATAACACAGTAGAATATCAAGATAACACAGTAGAATATCAAGATAACACACAGTAGAATGTCAAGATAACATACAGTAGAATATCAAGATAACACACAGTAGAATATCAAGATAACACACAGTAGAATGTCAAGATAACACTGTAGAATGTCAAGCTAACACACAGTAGAATATCAAGATAACACAGTAGAATATCAAGATAACACAATAGAATGTCAATATAATACAGTAGAATATCAAGATAACACACAGTAGAATGTCAAGATAACACACAGTAGAATGTCAAGATAACATACAGTAGAATGTCAAGATAGCACACAGTAGAATGTCAAGATACCACACAGTAGAATGTCAAGGTAACACACAGTAGAATGTCAAGATAACACACAGTAGAATGTCAAGATAACACAGTAGAATGTCAAGATAACACAGTAGAATATCAAGATAACACAGTAGAATGACAAGGTAACACACAGTAGATTATCAAGATAATACACAGTAGAATGTCAAGATAACACACAGTAGAATGTCAAGATAACACACAGTAGAATGTCAAGGTAACACCGTAGAATATCAAGATAACACACAGTAGAATGTCAAGGTAACACCGTAGAATATCAAGATAACACAGTAGAATATCAAGGTAACACAGTAGAATATCAAGATAACATACAGTAGAATGTCAAGATAACATACAGTAGAATGTCAAGATAACACACAGTAGAATGTCAAGATAACACAAAGTAGAATGTCAAGATAGCACACAGTAGAATGTCAAGATACCACACAGTAGAATGTCAAGGTAACACACAGTAGAATATCAAGATAACACACAGTAGAATGTCAAGATAACACAGTAGAATATCAAGATAACACACAGTAGAATGTCAAGATTACACACAGTAGAATGTCAAGATAACACACAGTAGAATGTCAAGATAACACACAGTAGAATGTCAAGATAACACACAGTAGAATATCAAGATAACACACAGTAGAATGTCAAGATAACACACAGTAGAATGTCAAGATAACACACAGTAGAATGTCAAGATAACACACAGTAGAATGTCAAGATTACACACAGTAGAATGTCAAGATAACACACAGTAGATTATCAAGATAATACACAGTAGAATGTCAAGATAACACACAGTAGAATGTCAAGATAACACACAGTAGAATGTCAAGGTAACACCGTAGAATATCAAGATAACACACGGTAGAATGTCAAGGTAAACCGTAGAATATCAAGATAACACAGTAGAATATCAAGGTAACACAGTAGAATATCAAGATAACATACAGTAGATTGTTTAGATAACATACAGTAGAATGTCAAGATAACACACAGTAGAATGTCAAGATAACACAAAGTAGAATGTCAAGATAGCACACAGTAGAATGTCAAGATACCACACAGTGGTATGTCAAGGTAACACACAGTAGAATATCAAGATAACACACAGTAGAATGTCAAGATAACATACAGTAGAATGTCAAGATAGCACACAGTAGAATGTCAAGATACCACACAGTAGAATGTCAAGGTAACACACAGTAGAATGTCAAGATAACACACAGTAGAATGTCAAGATAACACAGTAGAATGTCAAGATAACACAGTAGAATATCAAGATAACACAGTAGAATGTCAAGGTAACATACAGTAAAATGTCAAGATAACACACAGTAGAATGTCAAGATAACATACAGTAGAATATCAAGATAACACAGTAGAATATCAAGATAACACAGTAGAATGTCAAGATAACACAGTAGAATATCAAGATAACACAGTAGAATATCAAGATAACACACAGTAGAATGTCAAGATAACACACAGTAGAATGTCAAGATTGTTAACACACAGTAGAATGTCAAGATAACACACAGTAGAATGTCAAGATAACACACAGTAGAATGTCAAGATTGTTAACACACAGTAGAATGTCAAGATAACACACAGTAGAATATCAAGATAACACAGTAGAATGTCAAGATAACACAGTAGATATCAAGATAACACAGTACAATGTCAAGATAACACAGTAGAATATCAAGGTAACACACAGTAGAATATCAAGATAACATACAGTAGAATATCAAGATAACACAGTAGAATGTCAAGATAACACAGTAGAATATCAAGGTAACACACAGTAGAATGTCAAGATAACACAGTAGAATATCAAGATAACACACAGTAGAATGTCAAGATAACACACAGTAGAATGTCAAGATAACACACAGTAGAATGTCAAGATAACACACAGTAGAATGTCAAGATAACACAGTAGAATGTCAAGATAACATACAGTAGAATGTCAAGATAACATACAGGAGAATGTCAAGATAACATACAGTAGAATGTCAAGATAACATACAGTAGAATGTCAAGATAACATACAGGAGAATGTCAAGATAACATACAGTAGAATGTCAAGAGAACACACAGTAGAATGTCAAGATAACATACAGTAGAATGTCAAGATAACACACAGTACAATGTCAAGATAACACACAGTAGAATATCAAGGTAACACCGTAGAATATCAAGATAACACAGTAGAATATCAAGGTAACACAGTAGAATATCAAGGTAACACAGTAGAATGTCAAGATAACACACAGTAGAATGTCAAGATAACACACAGTAGAATGTCAAGATAACACACAGTAGAATGTCAAGATAACATACAGTAGAATGTCAAGATAACACACAGTAGAATGTCAAGATAACACACAGTAGAATGTCAAGATAACATACAGTAGAATGTCAAGATAACACACAGTAGAATGTCAAGATAACACACAGTAGAATGTCAAGATAACATACAGTAGAATGTCAAGATAACACACAGTAGAATATCAAGATAACATACAGTAGAATGTCAAGATAACAAAGTAGAATGTCAAGATAACACACAGTAGAATATCAAGATAACACACAGTAGAATGTCAAGATAACACAGTAGAATATCAAGATAACACACAGTAGAATGTCAAGATAACACAGTAGAATATCAAGATAACACACAGTAGAATGTCAAGATAACATACAGTAGAATGTCAAGATAACATACAGTAGAATGTCAAGATAACACACAGTAGAATGTCAAGATAACACACAGTAGAATGTCAAGATAACATACAGTAGAATGTCAAGATAACACACAGTAGAATGTCAAGATAACACACAGTAGAATGTCAAGATAACATACAGTAGAATGTCAAGATAACACACAGTAGAATGTCAAGATAACACACAGTAGAATGTCAAGATAACACAAAGTAAAATATCAAGATAACATACAGTAGAATGTCAAGATAACAAAGTAGAATGTCAAGATAACACACAGTAGAATATCAAGATAACACACAGTAGAATGTCAAGATAACACAGTAGAATATCAAGATAACACACAGTAGAATGTCAAGATAACACAGTAGAATATCAAGATAACACACAGTAGAATATCAAGATAACACACAGTAGAATATCAAGATAACATACAGAAGAATGTCAAGATAACACAGTAGAATGTCAAGATAACATACAGTAGAATGCCAAGTTAACATACAGTAGAATGTCAAGATAACACAGTAGAATGTCAAGATAACACACAGTAGAATGTCAAGATAACATACAGTAGAATGTCAAGATAACACAGTAGAATATCAAGATAACACACAGTAGAATGTCAAGATAACACAGTAGAATATCAAGATAACACACAGTAGAATATCAAGATAACAAAGTAGAATGTCAAGATAACACACAGTAGAAGTCGCTCTGGATAAGAGCGTCTGCTAAATGACTTAAATGTAAATGTAAATGTAAATATCAAGATAACACACAGTAGAATGTCAAGATAACACAGTAGAATATCAAGATAACACACAGTAGAATGTCAAGATAACACAGTAGAATATCAAGATAACACACAGTAGAATATCAAGATAACACACAGTAGAATATCAAGATAACACACAGTAGAATATCAAGATAACATACAGTAGAATGTCAAGATAACACAGTAGAATGTCAAGATAACATACAGTAGAATGCCAAGTTAACATACAGTAGAATGTCAAGATAACACAGTAGAATGTCAAGATAACACAGTAGAATGTTAAGATAACATACAGTAGAATGTCAAGATAACATACAGTAGAATATCAAGATAACACACAGTAGAATATCAAGATAACACACAGTAGAATGTCAAGATAACACTGTAGAATGTCAAGCTAACACACAGTAGAATATCAAGATAACACAGTAGAATATCAAGATAACACAATAGAATGTCAATATAATACAGTAGAATATCAAGATAACACACAGTAGAATGTCAAGATAACACACAGTAGAATGTCAAGATAACATACAGTAGAATGTCAAGATAGCACACAGTAGAATGTCAAGATACCACACAGTAGAATGTCAAGGTAACACACAGTAGAATGTCAAGATAACACACAGTAGAATGTCAAGATAACACAGTAGAATGTCAAGATAACACAGTAGAATATCAAGATAACACAGTAGAATGTCAAGGTAACACACAGTAGATTATCAAGATAATACACAGTAGAATGTCAAGATAACACACAGTAGAATGTCAAGATAACACACAGTAGAATGTCAAGGTAACACCGTAGAATATCAAGATAACACACAGTAGAATGTCAAGGTAACACCGTAGAATATCAAGATAACACAGTAGAATATCAAGGTAACACAGTAGAATATCAAGATAACATACAGTAGAATGTCAAGATAACATACAGTAGAATGTCAAGATAACACAAAGTAGAATGTCAAGATAGCACACAGTAGAATGTCAAGATACCACACAGTAGAATGTCAAGGTAACACACAGTAGAATATCAAGATAACACACCGTAGAATGTCAAGATAACACAGTAGAATATCAAGATAACACACAGTAGAATGTCAAGATTACACACAGTAGAATGTCAAGATAACACAAAGTAGAATGTCAAGATAGCACACAGTAGAATGTCAAGATACCACACAGTAGAATGTCAAGGTAACACACAGTAGAATATCAAGATAACACACAGTAGAATGTCAAGATAACACAGTAGAATATCAAGATAACACACAGTAGAATGTCAAGATTACACACAGTAGAATGTCAAGATAACACACAGTAGAATGTCAAGATAACACACAGTAGAATGTCAAGATAACACACAGTAGAATATCAAGATAACACACAGTAGAATGTCAAGATAACACACAGTAGAATGTCAAGATAACACACAGTAGAATATCAAGATAACACACAGTAGAATGTCAAGATAACACACAGTAGAATGTCAAGATAACACACAGTAGAATGTCAAGATAACACACAGTAGAATGTCAAGATTACACACAGTAGAATGTCAAGATAACACACAGTAGATTATCAAGATAATACACAGTAGAATGTCAAGATAACACACAGTAGAATGTCAAGATAACACACAGTAGAATGTCAAGGTAACACCGTAGAATATCAAGATAACACAGTAGAATATCAAGGTAACACAGTAGAATATCAAGATAACATACAGTAGAATGTCAAGATAACATACAGTAGAATGTCAAGATAACACACAGTAGAATGTCAAGATAACACAAAGTAGAATGTCAAGATAGCACACAGTAGAATGTCAAGATACCACACAGTGGTATGTCAAGGTAACACACAGTAGAATATCAAGATAACACACAGTAGAATGTCAAGATAACACAGTAGAATATCAAGATAACACACAGTATAATATCAAGGTAACATACAGTAGAATGTCAAGATAACACAGTAGAATATCAAGATAACACACAGTAGAATGTCAAGATGACACACAGTAGAATGTCAAGATAACACACAGTAGAATGTCAAGATTGTTAACACACAGTAGAATGTCAAGATAACACACAGTAGAATGTCAAGATTGTTAACACACAGTAGAATGTCAAGATAACACACAGTAGAATGTCAAGATTGTTAACACACAGTAGAATGTCAAGATAACACACAGTAGAATATAAAGATAACACAGTAGAATGTCAAGATAACACAGTAGAATATCAAGATAACACAGTAGAATGAAAGATAACACAGTAGAATATCAAGGTAACACACAGTAGAATATCAAGATAACATACAGTAGAATATCAAGATAACACAGTAGAATATCAAGATAACACACAGTAGAATATCAAGATAACATACAGTAGAATGTCAAGATAACATACAGGAGAATGTCAAGATAACATACAGGAGAATGTCAAGATAACATACAGTAGAATGTCAAGATAACACACAGTAGAATGTCAAGATAACACACAGTAGAATGTCAAGATAACACACAGTAGAATGTCAAGATAACACACAGTAGAATATCAAGGTAACACCGTAGAATATCAAGATAACACAGTAGAATATCAAGGTAACACAGTAGAATATCAAGTTAACACAGTAGAATGTCAAGATAACACACAGTAGAATGTCAAGATAACACACAGTAGAATGTCAAGATAACACACAGTAGAATGTCAAGATAACATACAGTAGAATGTCAAGATAACACACAGTAGAATGTCAAGATAACACACAGTAGAATTTCAAGATAACACACAGTAGAATGTCAAGATAACATACAGTAGAATGTCAAGATAACACACAGTAGAATATCAAGATAACATACAGTAGAATGTCAAGATAACAAAGTAGAATGTCAAGATAACACACAGTAGAATATCAAGATAACACACAGTAGAATGTCAAGATAACACAGTAGAATATCAAGATAACACACAGTAGAATGTCAAGATAACACAGTAGAATATCAAGATAACACACAGTAGAATATCAAGATAACACACAGTAGAATATCAAGATAACACACAGTAGAATATCAAGATAACATACAGTAGAATGTCAAGATAACACAGTAGAATGTCAAGATAACATACAGTAGAATGCCAAGTTAACATACAGTAGAATGTCAAGATAACACAGTAGAATGTTAAGATAACATACAGTAGAATGTCAAGATAACACACAGTAGAATATCAAGATAACACACAGTAGAATGTCAAGATAACACTGTAGAATGTCAAGCTAACACACAGTAGAATATCAAGATAACACAGTAGAATATCAAGATAACACAATAGAATGTCAATATAATACAGTAGAATATCAAGATAACACACAGTAGAATGTCAAGATAGCACACAGTAGAATGTCAAGATACCACACAGTAGAATGTCAAGGTAACACACAGTAGAATGTCAAGATAACACACAGTAGAATGTCAAGATAACACAGTAGAATGTCAAGATAACACAGTAGAATATCAAGGTAACACACAGTAGAATGTCAAGATAACACACAGTAGAATATCAAGATAACACACAGTAGAATGTCAAGATAACACTGTAGAATGTCAAGCTAACACACAGTAGAATATCAAGATAACACAGTAGAATATCAAGATAACACAATAGAATGTCAATATAATACAGTAGAATATCAAGATAACACACAGTAGAATGTCAAGATAGCACACAGTAGAATGTCAAGATACCACACAGTAGAATGTCAAGGTAACACACAGTAGAATGTCAAGATAACACACAGTAGAATGTCAAGATAACACACAGTAGAATGTCAAGATAACACACAGTAGAATATCAAGGTAACACCGTAGAATATCAAGATAACACAGTAGAATATCAAGGTAACACAGTAGAATATCAAGTTAACACAGTAGAATGTCAAGATAACACACAGTAGAATGTCAAGATAACACACAGTAGAATGTCAAGATAACACACAGTAGAATGTCAAGATAACATACAGTAGAATGTCAAGATAACACACAGTAGAATGTCAAGATAACACACAGTAGAATTTCAAGATAACACACAGTAGAATGTCAAGATAACATACAGTAGAATGTCAAGATAACACACAGTAGAATATCAAGATAACATACAGTAGAATGTCAAGATAACAAAGTAGAATGTCAAGATAACACACAGTAGAATATCAAGATAACACACAGTAGAATGTCAAGATAACACAGTAGAATATCAAGATAACACACAGTAGAATGTCAAGATAACACAGTAGAATATCAAGATAACACACAGTAGAATATCAAGATAACACACAGTAGAATATCAAGATAACACACAGTAGAATATCAAGATAACATACAGTAGAATGTCAAGATAACACAGTAGAATGTCAAGATAACATACAGTAGAATGCCAAGTTAACATACAGTAGAATGTCAAGATAACACAGTAGAATGTTAAGATAACATACAGTAGAATGTCAAGATAACACACAGTAGAATATCAAGATAACACACAGTAGAATGTCAAGATAACACTGTAGAATGTCAAGCTAACACACAGTAGAATATCAAGATAACACAGTAGAATATCAAGATAACACAATAGAATGTCAATATAATACAGTAGAATATCAAGATAACACACAGTAGAATGTCAAGATAGCACACAGTAGAATGTCAAGATACCACACAGTAGAATGTCAAGGTAACACACAGTAGAATGTCAAGATAACACACAGTAGAATGTCAAGATAACACAGTAGAATGTCAAGATAACACAGTAGAATATCAAGATAACACAGTAGAATGTCAAGGTAACATACAGTAAAATGTCAAGATAACACACAGTAGAATGTCAAGATAACATACAGTAGAATATCAAGATAACACAGTAGAATATCAAGATAACACAGTAGAATGTCAAGATAACACAGTAGAATATCAAGATAACACAGTAGAATATCAAGATAACACACAGTAGAATGTCAAGATAACACACAGTAGAATGTCAAGATAACACACAGTAGAATGTCAAGATAACACACAGTAGAATGTCAAGATAACACACAGTAGAATGTCAAGATTGTTAACACACAGTAGAATGTCAAGATAACACACAGTAGAATATCAAGATAACACCGTAGAATATCAAGATAACACAGTAGAATATCAAGGTAACACAGTAGAATATCAAGTTAACACAGTAGAATGTCAAGATAACACACAGTAGAATGTCAAGATAACACACAGTAGAATGTCAAGATAACACACAGTAGAATGTCAAGATAACATACAGTAGAATGTCAAGATAACACACAGTAGAATGTCAAGATAACACACAGTAGAATTTCAAGATAACACACAGTAGAATGTCAAGATAACATACAGTAGAATGTCAAGATAACACACAGTAGAATATCAAGATAACATACAGTAGAATGTCAAGATAACAAAGTAGAATGTCAAGATAACACACAGTAGAATATCAAGATAACACACAGTAGAATGTCAAGATAACACAGTAGAATATCAAGATAACACACAGTAGAATGTCAAGATAACACAGTAGAATATCAAGATAACACACAGTAGAATATCAAGATAACACACAGTAGAATATCAAGATAACACACAGTAGAATATCAAGATAACATACAGTAGAATGTCAAGATAACACAGTAGAATGTCAAGATAACATACAGTAGAATGCCAAGTTAACATACAGTAGAATGTCAAGATAACACAGTAGAATGTTAAGATAACATACAGTAGAATGTCAAGATAACACACAGTAGAATATCAAGATAACACACAGTAGAATGTCAAGATAACACTGTAGAATGTCAAGCTAACACACAGTAGAATATCAAGATAACACAGTAGAATATCAAGATAACACAATAGAATGTCAATATAATACAGTAGAATATCAAGATAACACACAGTAGAATGTCAAGATAACACACAGTAGAATGTCAAGATAACATACAGTAGAATGTCAAGATAGCACACAGTAGAATGTCAAGATACCACACAGTAGAATGTCAAGGTAACACACAGTAGAATGTCAAGATAACACACAGTAGAATGTCAAGATAACACAGTAGAATGTCAAGATAACACAGTAGAATATCAAGATAACACAGTAGAATGTCAAGGTAACATACAGTAAAATGTCAAGATAACACACAGTAGAATGTCAAGATAACATACAGTAGAATATCAAGATAACACAGTAGAATATCAAGATAACACAGTAGAATGTCAAGATAACACAGTAGAATATCAAGATAACACAGTAGAATATCAAGATAACACACAGTAGAATGTCAAGATAACACACAGTAGAATGTCAAGATTGTTAACACACAGTAGAATGTCAAGATAACACACAGTAGAATGTCAAGATAACACACAGTAGAATGTCAAGATTGTTAACACACAGTAGAATGTCAAGATAACACACAGTAGAATATCAAGATAACACAGTAGAATGTCAAGATAACACAGTAGATAAAGATAACAGTACAATGTCAAGATAACACAGTAGAATATCAAGGTAACACACAGTAGAATATCAAGATAACATACAGTAGAATATCAAGATAACACAGTAGAATGTCAAGATAACACAGTAGAATATCAAGGTAACACACAGTAGAATGTCAAGATAACACAGTAGAATATCAAGATAACACACAGTAGAATGTCAAGATAACACACAGTAGAATGTCAAGATAACACACAGTAGAATGTCAAGATAACACACAGTAGAATGTCAAGATAACACAGTAGAATGTCAAGATAACATACAGTAGAATGACAAGATAACACACAGTACAATGTCAAGATAACACACAGTAGAATATCAAGGTAACACCGTAGAATATCAAGATAACACAGTAGAATATCAAGGTAACACAGTAGAATATCAAGGTAACACAGTAGAATGTCAAGATAACACACAGTAGAATGTCAAGATAACACACAGTAGAATGTCAAGATAACACACAGTAGAATGTCAAGATAACATACAGTAGAATGTCAAGATAACACACAGTAGAATGTCAAGATAACACACAGTAGAATGTCAAGATAACATACAGTAGAATGTCAAGATAACACACAGTAGAATGTCAAGATAACACACAGTAGAATGTCAAGATAACATACAGTAGAATGTCAAGATAACACACAGTAGAATATCAAGATAACATACAGTAGAATGTCAAGATAACAAAGTAGAATGTCAAGATAACACACAGTAGAATATCAAGATAACACACAGTAGAATGTCAAGATAACACAGTAGAATATCAAGATAACACACAGTAGAATGTCAAGATAACACAGTAGAATATCAAGATAACACACAGTAGAATGTCAAGATAACATACAGTAGAATGTCAAGATAACATACAGTAGAATGTCAAGATAACACACAGTAGAATGTCAAGATAACACACAGTAGAATGTCAAGATAACATACAGTAGAATGTCAAGATAACACACAGTAGAATGTCAAGATAACACACAGTAGAATGTCAAGATAACATACAGTAGAATGTCAAGATAACACACAGTAGAATGTCAAGATAACACACAGTAGAATGTCAAGATAACACACAGTAGAATATCAAGATAACATACAGTAGAATGTCAAGATAACAAAGTAGAATGTCAAGATAACACACAGTAGAATATCAAGATAACACACAGTAGAATGTCAAGATAACACAGTAGAATATCAAGATAACACACAGTAGAATGTCAAGATAACACAGTAGAATATCAAGATAACACACAGTAGAATATCAAGATAACACACAGTAGAATATCAAGATAACATACAGAAGAATGTCAAGATAACACAGTAGAATGTCAAGATAACATACAGTAGAATGCCAAGTTAACATACAGTAGAATGTCAAGATAACACAGTAGAATGTCAAGATAACACACAGTAGAATGTCAAGATAACATACAGTAGAATGTCAAGATAACACAGTAGAATATCAAGATAACACACAGTAGAATGTCAAGATAACACAGTAGAATATCAAGATAACACACAGTAGAATATCAAGATAACAAAGTAGAATGTCAAGATAACACACAGTAGAATATCAAGATAACACACAGTAGAATGTCAAGATAACACAGTAGAATATCAAGATAACACACAGTAGAATGTCAAGATAACACAGTAGAATATCAAGATAACACACAGTAGAATATCAAGATAACACACAGTAGAATATCAAGATAACACACAGTAGAATATCAAGATAACATACAGTAGAATGTCAAGATAACACAGTAGAATGTCAAGATAACATACAGTAGAATGCCAAGTTAACATACAGTAGAATGTCAAGATAACACAGTAGAATGTTAAGATAACATACAGTAGAATGTCAAGATAACACAGTAGAATGTTAAGATAACATACAGTAGAATGTCAAGATAACATACAGTAGAATATCAAGATAACACACAGTAGAATATCAAGATAACACACAGTAGAATGTCAAGATAACACTGTAGAATGTCAAGCTAACACACAGTAGAATATCAAGATAACACAGTAGAATATCAAGATAACACAATAGAATGTCAATATAATACAGTAGAATATCAAGATAACACACAGTAGAATGTCAAGATAACACACAGTAGAATGTCAAGATAACATACAGTAGAATGTCAAGATAGCACACAGTAGAATGTCAAGATACCACACAGTAGAATGTCAAGGTAACACACAGTAGAATGTCAAGATAACACACAGTAGAATGTCAAGATAACACAGTAGAATGTCAAGATAACACAGTAGAATATCAAGATAACACAGTAGAATGTCAAGGTAACATACAGTAAAATGTCAAGATAACACACAGTAGAATGTCAAGATAACATACAGTAGAATATCAAGATAACACAGTAGAATATCAAGATAACACAGTAGAATGTCAAGATAACACAGTAGAATATCAAGATAACACAGTAGAATATCAAGATAACACACAGTAGAATATCAAGATTGTTAACACACAGTAGAATGTCAAGATTGTTAACACACAGTAGAATGTCAAGATTGTTAACACACAGTAGAATGTCAAGATTGTTAACACACAGTAGAATGTCAAGATACCACACAGTAGAATATCAAGATAACACAGTAGAATGTCAAGATAACACAGTAGATATCAAGATAACACAGTACAATGTCAAGATAACACAGTAGAATATCAAGGTAACACACAGTAGAATATCAAGATAACATACAGTAGAATATCAAGATAACACAGTAGAATGTCAAGATAACACAGTAGAATATCAAGGTAACACACAGTAGAATGTCAAGATAACACAGTAGAATATCAAGATAACACACAGTAGAATGTCAAGATAACACACAGTAGAATGTCAAGATAACACACAGTAGAATGTCAAGATAACACAGTAGAATGTCAAGATAACATACAGTAGAATGTCAAGATAACATACAGGAGAATGTCAAGATAACATACAGTAGAATGTCAAGATAACATACAGTAGAATGTCAAGATAACATACAGGAGAATGTCAAGATAACATACAGTAGAATGTCAAGAGAACACACAGTAGAATGTCAAGATAACATACAGTAGAATGTCAAGATAACACACAGTACAATGTCAAGATAACACACAGTAGAATATCAAGGTAACACCGTAGAATATCAAGATAACACAGTAGAATATCAAGGTAACACAGTAGAATATCAAGGTAACACAGTAGAATGTCAAGATAACACACAGTAGAATGTCAAGATAACACACAGTAGAATGTCAAGATAACACACAGTAGAATGTCAAGATAACATACAGTAGAATGTCAAGATAACACACAGTAGAATGTCAAGATAACACACAGTAGAATGTCAAGATAACATACAGTAGAATGTCAAGATAACACACAGTAGAATGTCAAGATAACACACAGTAGAATGTCAAGATAACATACAGTAGAATGTCAAGATAACACACAGTAGAATATCAAGATAACATACAGTAGAATGTCAAGATAACAAAGTAGAATGTCAAGATAACACACAGTAGAATATCAAGATAACACACAGTAGAATGTCAAGATAACACAGTAGAATATCAAGATAACACACAGTAGAATGTCAAGATAACACAGTAGAATATCAAGATAACACACAGTAGAATGTCAAGATAACATACAGTAGAATGTCAAGATAACACACAGTAGAATGTCAAGATAACACACAGTAGAATGTCAAGATAACACACAGTAGAATGTCAAGATAACATACAGTAGAATGTCAAGATAACACACAGTAGAATGTCAAGATAACACACAGTAGAATGTCAAGATAACATACAGTAGAATGTCAAGATAACACACAGTAGAATGTCAAGATAACACACAGTAGAATGTCAAGATAACATACAGTAGAATGTCAAGATAACACACAGTAGAATATCAAGATAACATACAGTAGAATGTCAAGATAACAAAGTAGAATGTCAAGATAACACACAGTAGAATATCAATATAACACACAGTAGAATGTCAAGATAACACAGTAGAATATCAAGATAACACACAGTAGAATGTCAAGATAACACAGTAGAATATCAAGATAACACACAGTAGAATATCAAGATAACACACAGTAGAATATCAAGATAACATACAGAAGAATGTCAAGATAACACAGTAGAATGTCAAGATAACATACAGTAGAATGCCACGTTAACATACAGTAGAATGTCAAGATAACACAGTAGAATGTCAAGATAACATACAGTAGAATGTCAAGATAACACAGTAGAATATCAAGATAACACACAGTAGAATGTCAAGATAACACAGTAGAATATCAAGATAACACACAGTAGAATATCAAGATAACACACAGTAAAATATCAAGATAACATACAGTAGAATGTCAAGATAACACAGTAGAATGTCAAGATAACATAGAGTAGAATGCCAAGTTAACATACAGTAGAATGTCAAGATAACACAGTAGAATGTTAAGATAACATACAGTAGAATGTCAAGATAACACAGTAGAATGTTAAGATAACACACAGTAGAATGTCAAGATAACACACAGTAGAATGTCAAGATAACATACAGTAGAATGTCAAGATAGCACACAGTAGAATTTCAAGATACCACACAGTAGAATGTCAAGGTAACACACAGTAGAATGTCAAGATAACACACAGTAGAATGTCAAGATAACACAGTAGAATGTCAAGATAACACAGTAGAATATCAAGATAACACAGTAGAATGTCAAGGTAACATACAGTAAAATGTCAAGATAACACACAGTAGAATGTCAAGATAACATACAGTAGAATATCAAGATAACACAGTAGAATATCAAGATAACACAGTAGAATGTCAAGATAACACAGTAGAATATCAAGATAACACAGTAGAATATCAAGATAACACACAGTAGAATATCAAGATTGTTAACACACAGTAGAATGTCAAGATTGTTAACACACAGTAGAATATCAAGATTGTTAACACACAGTAGAATGTCAAGATAACACACAGTAGAATGTCAAGATTGTTAACACACAGTAGAATGTCAAGATAACACACAGTAGAATATCAATATAACACACAGTAGAATGTCAAGATAACACAGTAGAATATCAAGATAACACACAGTAGAATGTCAAGATAACACAGTAGAATATCAAGATAACACACAGTAGAATATCAAGATAACATACAGAAGAATGTCAAGATAACACAGTAGAATGTCAAGATAACATACAGTAGAATGCCACGTTAACATACAGTAGAATGTCAAGATAACACAGTAGAATGTCAAGATAACACACAGTAGAATGTCAAGATAACATACAGTAGAATGTCAAGATAACACAGTAGAATATCAAGATAACACACAGTAGAATGTCAAGATAACACAGTAGAATATCAAGATAACACACAGTAGAATATCAAGATAACACACAGTAGAATATCAAGATAACATACAGTAGAATGTCAAGATAACACAGTAGAATGTCAAGATAACATAGAGTAGAATGCCAAGTTAACATACAGTAGAATGTCAAGATAACACAGTAGAATGTTAAGATAACATACAGTAGAATGTCAAGATAACACAGTAGAATGTTAAGATAACACACAGTAGAATGTCAAGATAACACACAGTAGAATGTCAAGATAACATACAGTAGAATGTCAAGATAGCACACAGTAGAATTTCAAGATACCACACAGTAGAATGTCAAGGTAACACACAGTAGAATGTCAAGATAACACACAGTAGAATGTCAAGATAACACAGTAGAATGTCAAGATAACACAGTAGAATATCAAGATAACACAGTAGAATGTCAAGGTAACATACAGTAAAATGTCAAGATAACACACAGTAGAATGTCAAGATAACATACAGTAGAATATCAAGATAACACAGTAGAATATCAAGATAACACAGTAGAATGTCAAGATAACACAGTAGAATATCAAGATAACACAGTAGAATATCAAGATAACACACAGTAGAATATCAAGATTGTTAACACACAGTAGAATGTCAAGATTGTTAACACACAGTAGAATATCAAGATTGTTAACACACAGTAGAATGTCAAGATAACACACAGTAGAATGTCAAGATTGTTAACACACAGTAGAATGTCAAGATAACACACAGTAGAATATCAAGATAACACAGTAGAATGTCAAGATAACACAGTAGATATCAAGATAACACAGTACAATGTCAAGATAACACAGTAGAATATCAAGGTAACACACAGTAGAATATCAAGATAACATACAGTAGAATATCAAGATAACACAGTAGAATGTCAAGATAACACAGTAGAATATCAAGGTAACACACAGTAGAATGTCAAGATAACACAGTAGAATATCAAGATAACACACAGTAGAATGTCAAGATAACACACAGTAGAATGTCAAGATAACACACAGTAGAATGTCAAGATAACACAGTAGAATGTCAAGATAACATACAGTAGAATGTCAAGATAACATACAGGAGAATGTCAAGATAACATACAGTAGAATGTCAAGATAACATACAGTAGAATGTCAAGATAACATACAGGAGAATGTCAAGATAACATACAGTAGAATGTCAAGAGAACACACAGTAGAATGTCAAGATAACATACAGTAGAATGTCAAGATAACACACAGTACAATGTCAAGATAACACACAGTAGAATATCAAGGTAACACCGTAGAATATCAAGATAACACAGTAGAATATCAAGGTAACACAGTAGAATATCAAGGTAACACAGTAGAATGTCAAGATAACACACAGTAGAATGTCAAGATAACACACAGTAGAATGTCAAGATAACACACAGTAGAATGTCAAGATAACATACAGTAGAATGTCAAGATAACACACAGTAGAATGTCAAGATAACACACAGTAGAATGTCAAGATAACATACAGTAGAATGTCAAGATAACACACAGTAGAATGTCAAGATAACACACAGTAGAATGTCAAGATAACATACAGTAGAATGTCAAGATAACACACAGTAGAATATCAAGATAACATACAGTAGAATGTCAAGATAACAAAGTAGAATGTCAAGATAACACACAGTAGAATATCAAGATAACACACAGTAGAATGTCAAGATAACACAGTAGAATATCAAGATAACACACAGTAGAATGTCAAGATAACACAGTAGAATATCAAGATAACACACAGTAGAATGTCAAGATAACACACAGTAGAATGTCAAGATAACACACAGTAGAATGTCAAGATAACATACAGTAGAATGTCAAGATAACACACAGTAGAATATCAAGATAACATACAGTAGAATGTCAAGATAACAAAGTAGAATGTCAAGATAACACACAGTAGAATATCAATATAACACACAGTAGAATGTCAAGATAACACAGTAGAATATCAAGATAACACACAGTAGAATGTCAAGATAACACAGTAGAATATCAAGATAACACACAGTAGAATATCAAGATAACACAGTAGAATATCAAGATAACATACAGAAGAATGTCAAGATAACACAGTAGAATGTCAAGATAACATACAGTAGAATGCCACGTTAACATACAGTAGAATGTCAAGATAACACAGTAGAATGTCAAGATAACATACAGTAGAATGTCAAGATAACACAGTAGAATATCAAGATAACACACAGTAGAATGTCAAGATAACACAGTAGAATATCAAGATAACACACAGTAGAATATCAAGATAACACACAGTAGAATATCAAGATAACATACAGTAGAATGTCAAGATAACACAGTAGAATGTCAAGATAACATAGAGTAGAATGCCAAGTTAACATACAGTAGAATGTCAAGATAACACAGTAGAATGTTAAGATAACATACAGTAGAATGTCAAGATAACACAGTAGAATGTTAAGATAACACACAGTAGAATGTCAAGATAACACACAGTAGAATGTCAAGATAACATACAGTAGAATGTCAAGATAGCACACAGTAGAATTTCAAGATACCACACAGTAGAATGTCAAGGTAACACACAGTAGAATGTCAAGATAACACACAGTAGAATGTCAAGATAACACAGTAGAATGTCAAGATAACACAGTAGAATATCAAGATAACACAGTAGAATGTCAAGGTAACATACAGTAAAATGTCAAGATAACACACAGTAGAATGTCAAGATAACATACAGTAGAATATCAAGATAACACAGTAGAATATCAAGATAACACAGTAGAATGTCAAGATAACACAGTAGAATATCAAGATAACACAGTAGAATATCAAGATAACACACAGTAGAATATCAAGATTGTTAACACACAGTAGAATGTCAAGATTGTTAACACACAGTAGAATATCAAGATTGTTAACACACAGTAGAATGTCAAGATAACACACAGTAGAATGTCAAGATTGTTAACACACAGTAGAATGTCAAGATAACACACAGTAGAATATCAATATAACACACAGTAGAATGTCAAGATAACACAGTAGAATATCAAGATAACACACAGTAGAATGTCAAGATAACACAGTAGAATATCAAGATAACACACAGTAGAATATCAAGATAACACACAGTAGAATATCAAGATAACATACAGAAGAATGTCAAGATAACACAGTAGAATGTCAAGATAACATACAGTAGAATGCCACGTTAACATACAGTAGAATGTCAAGATAACACAGTAGAATGTCAAGATAACACACAGTAGAATGTCAAGATAACATACAGTAGAATGTCAAGATAACACAGTAGAATATCAAGATAACACACAGTAGAATGTCAAGATAACACAGTAGAATATCAAGATAACACACAGTAGAATATCAAGATAACACACAGTAGAATATCAAGATAACATACAGTAGAATGTCAAGATAACACAGTAGAATGTCAAGATAACATAGAGTAGAATGCCAAGTTAACATACAGTAGAATGTCAAGATAACACAGTAGAATGTCAAGATAACATACAGTAGAATGTCAAGATAACATACAGGAGAATGTCAAGATAACATACAGTAGAATGTCAAGATAACATACAGTAGAATGTCAAGATAACATACAGGAGAATGTCAAGATAACATACAGTAGAATGTCAAGAGAACACACAGTAGAATGTCAAGATAACATACAGTAGAATGTCAAGATAACACACAGTACAATGTCAAGATAACACACAGTAGAATATCAAGGTAACACCGTAGAATATCAAGATAACACAGTAGAATATCAAGGTAACACAGTAGAATATCAAGGTAACACAGTAGAATGTCAAGATAACACACAGTAGAATGTCAAGATAACACACAGTAGAATGTCAAGATAACACACAGTAGAATGTCAAGATAACATACAGTAGAATGTCAAGATAACACACAGTAGAATGTCAAGATAACACACAGTAGAATGTCAAGATAACATACAGTAGAATGTCAAGATAACACACAGTAGAATGTCAAGATAACACACAGTAGAATGTCAAGATAACATACAGTAGAATGTCAAGATAACACACAGTAGAATATCAAGATAACATACAGTAGAATGTCAAGATAACAAAGTAGAATGTCAAGATAACACACAGTAGAATATCAAGATAACACACAGTAGAATGTCAAGATAACACAGTAGAATATCAAGATAACACACAGTAGAATGTCAAGATAACACAGTAGAATATCAAGATAACACACAGTAGAATGTCAAGATAACATACAGTAGAATGTCAAGATAACACACAGTAGAATGTCAAGATAACACACAGTAGAATGTCAAGATAACACACAGTAGAATGTCAAGATAACATACAGTAGAATGTCAAGATAACACACAGTAGAATGTCAAGATAACACACAGTAGAATGTCAAGATAACATACAGTAGAATGTCAAGATAACACACAGTAGAATGTCAAGATAACACACAGTAGAATGTCAAGATAACATACAGTAGAATGTCAAGATAACACACAGTAGAATATCAAGATAACATACAGTAGAATGTCAAGATAACAAAGTAGAATGTCAAGATAACACACAGTAGAATATCAATATAACACACAGTAGAATGTCAAGATAACACAGTAGAATATCAAGATAACACACAGTAGAATGTCAAGATAACACAGTAGAATATCAAGATAACACACAGTAGAATATCAAGATAACACAGTAGAATATCAAGATAACATACAGAAGAATGTCAAGATAACACAGTAGAATGTCAAGATAACATACAGTAGAATGCCACGTTAACATACAGTAGAATGTCAAGATAACACAGTAGAATGTCAAGATAACATACAGTAGAATGTCAAGATAACACAGTAGAATATCAAGATAACACACAGTAGAATGTCAAGATAACACAGTAGAATATCAAGATAACACACAGTAGAATATCAAGATAACACACAGTAGAATATCAAGATAACATACAGTAGAATGTCAAGATAACACAGTAGAATGTCAAGATAACATAGAGTAGAATGCCAAGTTAACATACAGTAGAATGTCAAGATAACACAGTAGAATGTTAAGATAACATACAGTAGAATGTCAAGATAACACAGTAGAATGTTAAGATAACACACAGTAGAATGTCAAGATAACACACAGTAGAATGTCAAGATAACATACAGTAGAATGTCAAGATAGCACACAGTAGAATTTCAAGATACCACACAGTAGAAGGTCAAGGTAACACACAGTAGAATGTCAAGATAACACACAGTAGAATGTCAAGATAACACAGTAGAATGTCAAGATAACACAGTAGAATATCAAGATAACACAGTAGAATGTCAAGGTAACATACAGTAAAATGTCAAGATAACACACAGTAGAATGTCAAGATAACATACAGTAGAATATCAAGATAACACAGTAGAATATCAAGATAACACAGTAGAATGTCAAGATAACACAGTAGAATATCAAGATAACACAGTAGAATATCAAGATAACACACAGTAGAATATCAAGATTGTTAACACACAGTAGAATGTCAAGATTGTTAACACACAGTAGAATATCAAGATAACACACAGTAGAATGTCAAGATTGTTAACACACAGTAGAATGTCAAGATAACACACAGTAGAATATCAAGATAACACAGTAGAATGTCAAGATAACACAGTAGATATCAAGATAACACAGTACAATGTCAAGATAACACAGTAGAATATCAAGGTAACACACAGTAGAATATCAAGATAACATACAGTAGAATATCAAGATAACACAGTAGAATGTCAAGATAACACAGTAGAATATCAAGGTAACACACAGTAGAATGTCAAGATAACACAGTAGAATATCAAGATAACACACAGTAGAATGTCAAGATAACACACAGTAGAATGTCAAGATAACACACAGTAGAATGTCAAGATAACACAGTAGAATGTCAAGATAACATACAGTAGAATGTCAAGATAACATACAGGAGAATGTCAAGATAACATACAGTAGAATGTCAAGATAACATACAGTAGAATGTCAAGATAACATACAGGAGAATGTCAAGATAACATACAGTAGAATGTCAAGAGAACACACAGTAGAATGTCAAGATAACATACAGTAGAATGTCAAGATAACACACAGTACAATGTCAAGATAACACACAGTAGAATATCAAGGTAACACCGTAGAATATCAAGATAACACAGTAGAATATCAAGGTAACACAGTAGAATATCAAGGTAACACAGTAGAATGTCAAGATAACACACAGTAGAATGTCAAGATAACACACAGTAGAATGTCAAGATAACACACAGTAGAATGTCAAGATAACATACAGTAGAATGTCAAGATAACACACAGTAGAATGTCAAGATAACACACAGTAGAATGTCAACATAACATACAGTAGAATGTCAAGATAACACACAGTAGAATGTCAAGATAACACACAGTAGAATGTCAAGATAACATACAGTAGAATGTCAAGATAACACACAGTAGAATATCAAGATAACATACAGTAGAATGTCAAGATAACAAAGTAGAATGTCAAGATAACACACAGTAGAATATCAAGATAACACACAGTAGAATGTCAAGATAACACAGTAGAATATCAAGATAACACACAGTAGAATGTCAAGATAACACAGTAGAATATCAAGATAACACACAGTAGAATGTCAAGATAACATACAGTAGAATGTCAAGATAACACACAGTAGAATGTCAAGATAACACACAGTAGAATGTCAAGATAACACACAGTAGAATGTCAAGATAACATACAGTAGAATGTCAAGATAACACACAGTAGAATGTCAAGATAACACACAGTAGAATGTCAAGATAACATACAGTAGAATGTCAAGATAACACACAGTAGAATGTCAAGATAACACACAGTAGAATGTCAAGATAACATACAGTAGAATGTCAAGATAACACACAGTAGAATATCAAGATAACATACAGTAGAATGTCAAGATAACAAAGTAGAATGTCAAGATAACACACAGTAGAATATCAAGATAACACACAGTAGAATGTCAAGATAACACAGTAGAATATCAAGATAACACACAGTAGAATGTCAAGATAACACAGTAGAATATCAAGATAACACACAGTAGAATATCAAGATAACACACAGTAGAATATCAAGATAACATACAGAAGAATGTCAAGATAACACAGTAGAATGTCAAGATAACATACAGTAGAATGCCAAGTTAACATACAGTAGAATGTCAAGATAACACAGTAGAATGTCAAGATAACACACAGTAGAATGTCAAGATAACATACAGTAGAATGTCAAGATAACACACAGTAGAATTTCAAGATAACACACAATAGAATGTCAAGATAACATACAGTAGAATGTCAAGATAACACACAGTAGAATATCAAGATAACATACAGTAGAATGTCAAGATAACAAAGTAGAATGTCAAGATAACACACAGTAGAATATCAAGATAACACACAGTAGAATGTCAAGATAACACAGTAGAATATCAAGATAACACACAGTAGAATGTCAAGATAACACAGTAGAATATCAAGATAACACACAGTAGAATGTCAAGATAACATACAGTAGAATATCAAGATAACACAGTAGAATATCAAGATAACACAGTAGAATGTCAAGATAACACAGTAGAATATCAAGATAACACAGTAGAATATCAAGATAACACACAGTAGAATATCAAGATTGTTAACACACAGTAGAATGTCAAGATTGTTAACACACAGTAGAATATCAAGATTGTTAACACACAGTAGAATGTCAAGATAACACACAGTAGAATGTCAAGATTGTTAACACACAGTAGAATGTCAAGATAACACACAGTAGAATATCAATATAACACACAGTAGAATGTCAAGATAACACAGTAGAATATCAAGATAACACACAGTAGAATGTCAAGATAACACAGTAGAATATCAAGATAACACACAGTAGAATATCAAGATAACACACAGTAGAATATCAAGATAACATACAGTAGAATGTCAAGATAACACAGTAGAATGTCAAGATAACATAGAGTAGAATGCCAAGTTAACATACAGTAGAATGTCAAGATAACACAGTAGAATGTTAAGATAACATACAGTAGAATGTCAAGATAACACAGTAGAATGTTAAGATAACACACAGTAGAATGTCAAGATAACACACAGTAGAATGTCAAGATAACATACAGTAGAATGTCAAGATAGCACACAGTAGAATTTCAAGATACCACACAGTAGAATGTCAAGGTAACACACAGTAGAATGTCAAGATAACACACAGTAGAATGTCAAGATAACACAGTAGAATGTCAAGATAACACAGTAGAATATCAAGATAACACAGTAGAATGTCAAGATAACACAGTAGAATATCAAGATAACACACAGTAGAATGTCAAGATAACACAGTAGAATATCAAGATAACACACAGTAGAATATCAAGATAACACACAGTAGAATATCAAGATAACATACAGTAGAATGTCAAGATAACACAGTAGAATGTCAAGATAACATAGAGTAGAATGCCAAGTTAACATACAGTAGAATGTCAAGATAACACAGTAGAATGTTAAGATAACATACAGTAGAATGTCAAGATAACACAGTAGAATGTTAAGATAACACACAGTAGAATGTCAAGATAACACACAGTAGAATGTCAAGATAACATACAGTAGAATGTCAAGATAGCACACAGTAGAATTTCAAGATACCACACAGTAGAATGTCAAGGTAACACACAGTAGAATGTCAAGATAACACACAGTAGAATGTCAAGATAACACAGTAGAATGTCAAGATAACACAGTAGAATATCAAGATAACACAGTAGAATGTCAAGGTAACATACAGTAAAATGTCAAGATAACACACAGTAGAATGTCAAGATAACATACAGTAGAATATCAAGATAACACAGTAGAATATCAAGATAACACAGTAGAATGTCAAGATAACACAGTAGAATATCAAGATAACACAGTAGAATATCAAGATAACACACAGTAGAATATCAAGATTGTTAACACACAGTAGAATGTCAAGATTGTTAACACACAGTAGAATATCAAGATAACACACAGTAGAATGTCAAGATTGTTAACACACAGTAGAATGTCAAGATAACACACAGTAGAATATCAAGATAACACAGTAGAATGTCAAGATAACACAGTAGATATCAAGATAACACAGTACAATGTCAAGATAACACAGTAGAATATCAAGGTAACACACAGTAGAATATCAAGATAACATACAGTAGAATATCAAGATAACACAGTAGAATGTCAAGATAACACAGTAGAATATCAAGGTAACACACAGTAGAATGTCAAGATAACACAGTAGAATATCAAGATAACACACAGTAGAATGTCAAGATAACACACAGTAGAATGTCAAGATAACACACAGTAGAATGTCAAGATAACACAGTAGAATGTCAAGATAACATACAGTAGAATGTCAAGATAACATACAGGAGAATGTCAAGATAACATACAGTAGAATGTCAAGATAACATACAGTAGAATGTCAAGATAACATACAGGAGAATGTCAAGATAACATACAGTAGAATGTCAAGAGAACACACAGTAGAATGTCAAGATAACATACAGTAGAATGTCAAGATAACACACAGTACAATGTCAAGATAACACACAGTAGAATATCAAGGTAACACCGTAGAATATCAAGATAACACAGTAGAATATCAAGGTAACACAGTAGAATATCAAGGTAACACAGTAGAATGTCAAGATAACACACAGTAGAATGTCAAGATAACACACAGTAGAATGTCAAGATAACACACAGTAGAATGTCAAGATAACATACAGTAGAATGTCAAGATAACACACAGTAGAATGTCAAGATAACACACAGTAGAATGTCAACATAACATACAGTAGAATGTCAAGATAACACACAGTAGAATGTCAAGATAACACACAGTAGAATGTCAAGATAACATACAGTAGAATGTCAAGATAACACACAGTAGAATATCAAGATAACATACAGTAGAATGTCAAGATAACAAAGTAGAATGTCAAGATAACACACAGTAGAATATCAAGATAACACACAGTAGAATGTCAAGATAACACAGTAGAATATCAAGATAACACACAGTAGAATGTCAAGATAACACAGTAGAATATCAAGATAACACACAGTAGAATGTCAAGATAACATACAGTAGAATGTCAAGATAACACACAGTAGAATGTCAAGATAACACACAGTAGAATGTCAAGATAACACACAGTAGAATGTCAAGATAACATACAGTAGAATGTCAAGATAACACACAGTAGAATGTCAAGATAACACACAGTAGAATGTCAAGATAACATACAGTAGAATGTCAAGATAACACACAGTAGAATGTCAAGATAACACACAGTAGAATGTCAAGATAACATACAGTAGAATGTCAAGATAACACACAGTAGAATATCAAGATAACATACAGTAGAATGTCAAGATAACAAAGTAGAATGTCAAGATAACACACAGTAGAATATCAAGATAACACACAGTAGAATGTCAAGATAACACAGTAGAATATCAAGATAACACACAGTAGAATGTCAAGATAACACAGTAGAATATCAAGATAACACACAGTAGAATATCAAGATAACACACAGTAGAATATCAAGATAACATACAGAAGAATGTCAAGATAACACAGTAGAATGTCAAGATAACATACAGTAGAATGCCAAGTTAACATACAGTAGAATGTCAAGATAACACAGTAGAATGTCAAGATAACACACAGTAGAATGTCAAGATAACATACAGTAGAATGTCAAGATAACACACAGTAGAATTTCAAGATAACACACAATAGAATGTCAAGATAACATACAGTAGAATGTCAAGATAACACACAGTAGAATATCAAGATAACATACAGTAGAATGTCAAGATAACAAAGTAGAATGTCAAGATAACACACAGTAGAATATCAAGATAACACACAGTAGAATGTCAAGATAACACAGTAGAATATCAAGATAACACACAGTAGAATGTCAAGATAACACAGTAGAATATCAAGATAACACACAGTAGAATGTCAAGATAACATACAGTAGAATATCAAGATAACACAGTAGAATATCAAGATAACACAGTAGAATGTCAAGATAACACAGTAGAATATCAAGATAACACAGTAGAATATCAAGATAACACACAGTAGAATATCAAGATTGTTAACACACAGTAGAATGTCAAGATTGTTAACACACAGTAGAATATCAAGATTGTTAACACACAGTAGAATGTCAAGATAACACACAGTAGAATGTCAAGATTGTTAACACACAGTAGAATGTCAAGATAACACACAGTAGAATATCAAGATAACACAGTAGAATATCAAGATAACACAGTAGAATGTCAAGATAACACAGTAGAATATCAAGATAACACAGTAGAATATCAAGATAACACACAGTAGAATATCAAGATTGTTAACACACAGTAGAATGTCAAGATTGTTAACACACAGTAGAATATCAAGATAACACACAGTAGAATGTCAAGATTGTTAACACACAGTAGAATGTCAAGATAACACACAGTAGAATATCAAGATAACACAGTAGAATGTCAAGATAACACAGTAGATATCAAGATAACACAGTACAATGTCAAGATAACACAGTAGAATATCAAGGTAACACACAGTAGAATATCAAGATAACATACAGTAGAATATCAAGATAACACAGTAGAATGTCAAGATAACACAGTAGAATATCAAGGTAACACACAGTAGAATGTCAAGATAACACAGTAGAATATCAAGATAACACACAGTAGAATGTCAAGATAACACACAGTAGAATGTCAAGATAACACACAGTAGAATGTCAAGATAACACAGTAGAATGTCAAGATAACATACAGTAGAATGTCAAGATAACATACAGGAGAATGTCAAGATAACATACAGTAGAATGTCAAGATAACATACAGTAGAATGTCAAGATAACATACAGGAGAATGTCAAGATAACATACAGTAGAATGTCAAGAGAACACACAGTAGAATGTCAAGATAACATACAGTAGAATGTCAAGATAACACACAGTACAATGTCAAGATAACACACAGTAGAATATCAAGGTAACACCGTAGAATATCAAGATAACACAGTAGAATATCAAGGTAACACAGTAGAATATCAAGGTAACACAGTAGAATGTCAAGATAACACACAGTAGAATGTCAAGATAACACACAGTAGAATGTCAAGATAACACACAGTAGAATGTCAAGATAACATACAGTAGAATGTCAAGATAACACACAGTAGAATGTCAAGATAACACACAGTAGAATGTCAACATAACATACAGTAGAATGTCAAGATAACACACAGTAGAATGTCAAGATAACACACAGTAGAATGTCAAGATAACATACAGTAGAATGTCAAGATAACACACAGTAGAATATCAAGATAACATACAGTAGAATGTCAAGATAACAAAGTAGAATGTCAAGATAACACACAGTAGAATATCAAGATAACACACAGTAGAATGTCAAGATAACACAGTAGAATATCAAGATAACACACAGTAGAATGTCAAGATAACACAGTAGAATATCAAGATAACACACAGTAGAATGTCAAGATAACATACAGTAGAATGTCAAGATAACACACAGTAGAATGTCAAGATAACACACAGTAGAATGTCAAGATAACACACAGTAGAATGTCAAGATAACATACAGTAGAATGTCAAGATAACACACAGTAGAATGTCAAGATAACACACAGTAGAATGTCAAGATAACATACAGTAGAATGTCAAGATAACACACAGTAGAATGTCAAGATAACACACAGTAGAATGTCAAGATAACATACAGTAGAATGTCAAGATAACACACAGTAGAATATCAAGATAACATACAGTAGAATGTCAAGATAACAAAGTAGAATGTCAAGATAACACACAGTAGAATATCAAGATAACACACAGTAGAATGTCAAGATAACACAGTAGAATATCAAGATAACACACAGTAGAATGTCAAGATAACACAGTAGAATATCAAGATAACACACAGTAGAATATCAAGATAACACACAGTAGAATATCAAGATAACATACAGAAGAATGTCAAGATAACACAGTAGAATGTCAAGATAACATACAGTAGAATGCCAAGTTAACATACAGTAGAATGTCAAGATAACACAGTAGAATGTCAAGATAACACACAGTAGAATGTCAAGATAACATACAGTAGAATGTCAAGATAACACACAGTAGAATTTCAAGATAACACACAATAGAATGTCAAGATAACATACAGTAGAATGTCAAGATAACACACAGTAGAATATCAAGATAACATACAGTAGAATGTCAAGATAACAAAGTAGAATGTCAAGATAACACACAGTAGAATATCAAGATAACACACAGTAGAATGTCAAGATAACACAGTAGAATATCAAGATAACACACAGTAGAATGTCAAGATAACACAGTAGAATATCAAGATAACACACAGTAGAATATCAAGATAACACACAGTAGAATATCAAGATAACACACAGTAGAATATCAAGATAACATACAGTAGAATGTCAAGATAACACAGTAGAATGTCAAGATAACATACAGTAGAATGCCAAGTTAACATACAGTAGAATGTCAAGATAACACAGTAGAATGTTAAGATAACATACAGTAGAATGTCAAGATAACACAGTAGAATGTTAAGATAACATACAGTAGAATGTCAAGATAACACAATAGAATGTCAAGATAACACACAGTAGAATGTCAAGATAACACACAGTAGAATGTCAAGATAACACACAGTAGAATGTCAAGATAACATACAGTAGAATATCAAGATAACACACAGTATAATATCAAGATAACACACAGTAGAATGTCAAGATAACACTGTAGAATGTCAAGCTAACACACAGTAGAATATCAAGATAACACAGTAGAATATCAAGATAACACAATAGAATGTCAATATAATACAGTAGAATATCAAGATAACACACAGTAGAATGTCAAGATAACACACAGTAGAATGTCAAGATAACATACAGTAGAATGTCAAGATAGCACACAGTAGAATGTCAAGATACCACACAGTAGAATGTCAAGGTAACACACAGTAGAATGTCAAGATAACACACAGTAGAATGTCAAGATAACACAGTAGAATGTCAAGATAACACAGTAGAATATCAAGATAACACAGTAGAATGTCAAGGTAACATACAGTAAAATGTCAAGATAACACACAGTAGAATGTCAAGATAACATACAGTAGAATATCAAGATAACACAGTAGAATGTCAAGATAACAGTAGAATATCAAGATAACACAGTAGAATATCAAGATAACACACAGTAGAATATCAAGATTGTTAACACACAGTAGAATGTCAAGATTGTTAACACACCGTAGAATGTCAAGATTGTTAACACACAGTAGAATGTCAAGATAACACACAGTAGAATGTCAAGATTGTTAACACACAGTAGAATGTCAAGATAACACACAGTAGAATATCAAGATAACACAGTAGAATGTCAAGATAACACAGTAGATATCAAGATAACACAGTAGAATGTCAAGATAACACAGTAGAATATCAAGGTAACACACAGTAGAATATCAAGATAACATACAGTAGAATATCAAGATAACACAGTAGAATGTCAAGATAACACAGTAGAATATCAAGGTAACACACAGTAGAATGTCAAGATAACACAGTAGAATATCAAGATAACACACAGTAGAATGTCAAGATAACACACAGTAGAATGTCAAGATAACATACAGTAGAATGTCAAGATAACATACAGGAGAAGGTCAAGATAACATACAGTAGAATGTCAAGATAACATACAGGAGAATGTCAAGATAACATACAGTAGAATGTCAAGATAACACACAGTAGAATGTCAAGATAACACACAGTAGAATGTCAAGATAACACACAGTACAATGTCAAGATAACACACAGTAGAATATCAAGGTAACACCGTAGAATATCAAGATAACACAGTAGAATATCAAGGTAACACAGTAGAATATCAAGGTAACAAAGTAGAATGTCAAGATAACACACAGTAGAATATCAAGATAACACACAGTAGAATGTCAAGATAACACAGTAGAATATCAAGATAACACACAGTAGAATGTCAAGATAACACAGTAGAATATCAAGATAACACACAGTAGAATATCAAGATAACACACAGTAGAATATCAAGATAACATACAGAAGAATGTCAAGATAACACAGTAGAATGTCAAGATAACATACAGTAGAATGCCAAGTTAACATACAGTAGAATGTCAAGATAACACAGTAGAATGTCAAGATAACACACAGTAGAATGTCAAGATAACACACAGTAGAATGTCAAGATAACATACAGTAGAATATCAAGATAACACACAGTAGAATATCAAGATAACACACAGTAGAATATCAAGATAACACACAGTAGAATATCAAGATAACACAGTAGAATGTCAAGATAACACACAGTAGAATATCAAGATAACACAGTAGAATATCAAGATAACACAGTAGAATATCAAGATAACACACAGTAGAATATCAAGATAACACACAGTAGAATATCAAGATACCACAGTAGAATATCAAGATAGCACATAGTAGAATATCAAGGTAACACACAGTAGAATGTCAAGATAACACACAGTAGAATATCAAGATAACACAGTAGAATATCAAGATAACACACAGTAGAATATCAAGATAACACACAGTAGAATATCAAGATAACACAGTAGAATATCAAGATAACACACAGTAGAATATCAAGGTAACACACAGTAGAATGTCAAGATAACACACAGTAGAATGTCAAGATAACATACAGTAGAATGTCAAGATAACATACAGGAGAATGTCAAGATAACATACAGTAGAATGTCAAGATAACATACAGGAGAATGTCAAGATAACATACAGTAGAATGTCAAGATAACACACAGTAGAATGTCAAGATAACACACAGTAGAATGTCAAGATAACACACAGTACAATGTCAAGATAACACACAGTAGAATATCAAGGTAACACCGTAGAATATCAAGATAACACAGTAGAATATCAAGGTAACACAGTAGAATATCAAGGTAACAAAGTAGAATGTCAAGATAACACACAGTAGAATATCAAGATAACACACAGTAGAATGTCAAGATAACACAGTAGAATATCAAGATAACACACAGTAGAATGTCAAGATAACACAGTAGAATATCAAGATAACACACAGTAGAATATCAAGATAACACACAGTAGAATATCAAGATAACATACAGAAGAATGTCAAGATAACACAGTAGAATGTCAAGATAACATACAGTAGAATGCCAAGTTAACATACAGTAGAATGTCAAGATAACACAGTAGAATGTCAAGATAACACACAGTAGAATGTCAAGATAACACACAGTAGAATGTCAAGATAACATACAGTAGAATATCAAGATAACACACAGTAGAATATCAAGATAACACACAGTAGAATATCAAGATAACACACAGTAGAATATCAAGATAACACAGTAGAATGTCAAGATAACACACAGTAGAATATCAAGATAACACAGTAGAATATCAAGATAACACAGTAGAATATCAAGATAACACACAGTAGAATATCAAGATAACACACAGTAGAATATCAAGATACCACAGTAGAATATCAAGATAGCACATAGTAGAATATCAAGGTAACACACAGTAGAATGTCAAGATAACACACAGTAGAATATCAAGATAACACAGTAGAATATCAAGATAACACACAGTAGAATATCAAGATAACACACAGTAGAATATCAAGATAACACAGTAGAATATCAAGATAACACACAGTAGAATATCAAGGTAACACACAGTAGAATGTCAAGATAACAAACAGTAGAATATCAAGATAACACAGTAGAATATCAAGGTAACACAGTAGAATATCAAGATAACACAGTAGAATATCAAGATAACACAGTAGAATATCAAGATAACACACAGTAGATTATCAAGATAACACAGTAGAATATCAAGATAACACACAGTAGAATATCAAGATAACACACAGTGGCGTAACATGTATTTTTCCTTATGGTTCTCCCAGGTCTGTTTCAGCCATGCAGGTGACAGCTGCATGGCAGCTTTTTAATTATTTTCTTAAAACTGCATTGTTGGTTAAGGGCTTGTAAGTAAGCATTTCACTGTAAAGTCTACACCTGTTGTATTCGGTGCGTGTGACAAATACAATTTGATTTGATTTGATATCTCAAACCTTAACCATTCAGTATGAGTGTCTAAACTGAACGTTTTAACCCAAAAACTGAACCCTTAACCTTCTAAACTTGACATTTGGATTATCTTGAAAATGTGAAGTTTGTTGAAATGTAACGATACTGGACAGGCAGAGTCAAGCCAAACAATTAGAAATTTGACATTTGGAGATACGTGGATAAGTGTTTAATTCTGCAGTGAGAGCTTGTTTTGTATGTTTGACGCTGAACGCTCCCCCCCCACCAGAGTCACCACGGAGGGAGTGGAGGCCACAGCCACATCCTGGAAGTGGTAGGCGGTTATGGATGAGACGCTGCAGTGGCTCCAACTCCCACCCAGTCGTCATCTCCTCCTCTCCCTCCCAGAATGGTCCAGATATGGAGGAGGGAGAAGGAGGTGACTGCCAGGGAGGCACACCTTGAGGCCATGATGGAATAAGTTGTTTTATGTATTCTGTATGCATTATATTTACTGTATTCATTTAAGCATTCTCTACTGTTTTTGGTGAAGTCCTATTAATTAAACCCCAAAATAGATTTTTGTTTTCTCATTGATAAGTGTTTCTTGTTTGTAATAAAATATATACTGTATATTTGATACCGGTACATCTACTGTTGGTGTGTTTCAACATTAAATGCATTCACACACCTGAGCTATCTTGTTGCAGGTGAACGGAAACAATTAGATACGTTGAAAGAAAACAGAAACCCACTCACTGCTCTTGCCAGTCAAACTTTTTTTTAAATTGAACCGTAGGTGTTGACCTCTTGGCCTTCGTCTGAGATTTTATCTCAACTAAACTAAATTAACCCTGTTTGGTATAATAACAATAATTGATTACGTATCAATACATTACATATCAATAGCGCTTTTCATAACAATCGGTTGGCTAAAACCGGCACTTTTACTGAAACGTTGATTAATGTGCACTGTCCCTGTAAAAATAAAAATAAACTCAAACTCAATCTCAAAGCACATCAAAAGCAAAAAACAAATGACCAAAACATCATGACTAGCCTAGCTATAGTTAGCTAGCTCAACCAATACATCATCATGAGTAGCCTAGCTATAGTTAGCTAGCTCAACCAATACATCATCATGAGTAGCCTAGCTATAGTTAGCTAGCTCAACCAATACATCATCATGAGTAGCCTAGCTATAGTTAGCTAGCTCAACCAATACATCATCATGAGTAGCCTAGCTATAGTTAGCTAGCTCAACCAATACATCATGAGTAGCCTAGCTATAGTTAGCTAGCTCAACCAATACATCATGAGTAGCCTAGCTATAATTAGCTAGCTCAACCAATACATCATGAGTAGCCTAGCTATAGTTAGCTAGGTCAACCAATACATCACCAGGAGTAGCCTAGCTATAGTTAGCTAGCTCAACCAATACATCATCATGAGTAGCATAGCTATAGTTAGCTAGGTCAACCAATACATCACCATGAGTAGCATAGCTATAGTTAGCTAGGTCAACCAATACATCACCAAGAGTAGCATAGCTATAGTTAGCTAGGTCAACCAATACATCAGCATGAGTAGCCTAGCTATAGTTAGTTAGGTCAACCAATACATCATCATGACTAGCCTAGCTATAGTTATCTAGCTCAACCAATACATCATCATGAGTAGCCTAGCTATAGTTAGCTAGGTCAACCAATACATCACCATAAGTAGCCTAGCTATAGTTAGCTAGGTCAACCAATACATCACAATGAGTATCATTTACATTTACATTTACATTTAAGTCATTTAGCAGACGCTCTTATCCAGAGCAACTTACAAGTTGGTGCATTCACCTTATGATATCCAGTGGAACAACCACTTTACAATAGTGCATCTAACTCTTTTAAGGGGGGGGGGGGGTTAGAAGGATTACTTTATCCTATCCTAGGTATTCCTTAAAGAGGTGGTGTTTCAGGTGTTTCCGGAAGGTGGTGATTGACTCCGCTGACCTGGCGTCGTGGGGGAGTTTGTTCCACCATTGGGGTGCCAGAGCAGCGAACAGTTTTGACTGGGCTGAGCGGGAGCTGTACTTCCTCAGAGGTAGGGAGGCGAGCAGGCCAGAGGTGGATGAACGCAGTGCCCTTGTTTGGGTGTAGGGCCTGATCAGAGCCTGAAGGTACGGAGGTGCCGTTCCCCTCACAGCTCCGTAGGCAAGCACCATGGTCTTGTAGTATCCTAGCTATAGTTAGCTAGGTCAACCAATACATCATCATGAGTAGCCTAGCTATAGTTGGCTAGCTCAACCAATACATCACCAGGAGTAGCCTAGCTATAGTTAGTTAGGTCAACCAATACATCATCATGACTAGCCTAGCTATAGTTAGCTATTCGGCGCATGTGACTAATACAGTTTGATTTGATTTGAACTGATGGTGCGTTCAAGACAAAAGTGAACTCCGTAAAAAACGTACAACTGGGAAAAATCGATCATCCAACTCGGAATAACAAGTCAGAGACTCAGGTATCATCCCACAACTTCAACTTCTTCGACCTGAAGAACATCGAGGTAAAAAATGTTTTTTTACTAAATAGTACGTGCTAAATAATACGTTGTACGATTACTACACAGTATGCAGTTAAATGATGTAGTAGGCAAGCCAGACAAGGCCACTGTCACTGTCACTGTACCAGTTATAACACTCAGAATACATGTCACTGTACCCGTTATAACACTCAGAATACAGGTCACTGTACCCGTTATAACACTCAGAATACAGGTCACTGTACCCGTTATAACACTCAGAATACATGTCACTGTACCCGTTATAACACTCAGAATACATGTCACTGTACCCGTTATAACACTCAGAATACATGTCACTGTACCCGTTATAACACTCAGAATACATGTCACTGTACCCGTTATAACACACCAAGCAGAGTTATGATTTCCATGACATACCCTGAGAACTCAGGTTACAGAGGCCTGCCATCGATAACGGTGTGGTTTTATTTAATGTAAACAGGAGCAGGTCAAACTTCAACCACTCTCTATGACACACACACACACACACACACACACACACACACACACACACACACACACACACACACACACACACACACACACACACACACAGAGCTTCAGCCGTTCTCCGTGCCCCCAACCAGTCCAGCCTTACTGAGAAGACTACCGTTCCAACACATCTCCAGATTAAACATTGGTCTCTCTCCCATCCCTGGGTGTTTTACCACCCTGCACACACACACAGCCAAACCATGAACACACACACACACAGCCAAACCATGAACACACACACACACACCATGAACACACAAAGAAAAACCGACACATACACTCATTTGCCAGAAAAGGTCAAATTTGTGTTTGACTTCGTAGACCTCTGGCCAACTCTCTCTCTCTCTCACACACACACACACACACACACACACACACACACACACACACACACACACACACACACACACACACACACACACACACACACACACACACACACACACACACACACACACACACACACACACACACACACAGTCATTGCCTTGACATTTGGGAGCGGGAACGTGCCGGGGAAGACAAGACAGTTCTGGTAAAATAAACACACACAATAATGCCATAATTATCCTGGGTACTGGCATCAACCTGGGGAAAACCCTGGTACACCAACGCACCCAGTAACCTACCACTAGAGAAAAACATACTAACACCCTCTAACACACCCTCTAACACACTCTAACACACCCTTTAACACACCCTCTAACACACCCTCTAACACCCCCACTAACACACCCACTAACACACCCTCTAACACACCCTTTAACACACCCTCTAACAGACCCTCTAACACACTCTAACACACCCTCTAACACACCCTATAACACCCCCTAACACACCCACTAACACACCCAAACACACCCTAACACACCCTCTAACACCCCCTAACACACCCTAACACCCCCTCTAACACACCCTCTAACACACCCTCTAACACCCCCTAACACACCCTCTAACATATTCTAACACCCCCTCTAACACACATTTACATTTACATTTAAGTCATTTAGTAGACGCTCTTA
>NC_092114.1:14400151-14425151 GCF_045679555.1 Salvelinus alpinus | reverse complement strand
AAATGATTTTCTGAGTGAACTAATGTACACAGGAAGCAGTGATTATATAACAATCAGATGATCAGTGTTTCTGCCACATTAAAAGGCATAGGTGGCATGTCCATAAAGCGAGGGGAAACTTTCCCTCGCCTTAAATTTGATTAAATTGCCCACATTATACAGTCTAATTAGCTTACTCCTGTCTATACAGAAATAAATACAATTATTCAAAATAGGTTACTACAACAGAAAGCTGATTTGGCCACAGAGGATCACTCGTTTAATTATTTTTTTTAAAGATGTGGAATGTTTTTAGTTAGCCTACAGTCGGAAGGACCAGCAATGTGCGCAACACCTGCTGCAAATACCAAATAGATGATTGCTGACTTGCAACTCTCAGTGAAAAAAAAATACAAATCGCTGAAAAACTGTTGGGATAGCAAACGGCTATTGATGTAAAGACATGCCAATGAAGATTACAATCTGTCTTTTAGTTAGCAAAATTCTGCATGCGTACACACACACACACCCACACACCCACCCACCCACCCACCCACCCACCCACACACACACCCACCCACACACACACACACACCCACCCACCCCCACACACACACACAAAAGCATCTTGATTGCCAACAGCTTTGCGTCTCCCTTTTAATAATCCCGTCCAAAGTCTCCCTCCTTAGTCACACTGCTGTTTCCTTAATGAACTGCTCTCGCTATCTGCCTTCTCTGTGGCAGAGTAAACCAGTTCGTTAGGGTCATCCGGCTAAGTAAGCCTAGTTAAGTCACTCATATGCAAATTAGATATGCAAATGTGAACGGTAAAACAGAACACTGGTTCATTTGGCGTTCTGACATTCCAAACAGTCACAGGGGACTCTATGCAAATCATATGCAAATGACCATGTCTGGCCTGTGTTTCTATTGGGAAAAAGGGAATGGGTCTATGGATTGGGCTGTGGCCTAGTTTTGACTAGGTAAATACACTGAGGGTACAAAATATTAGGAACACCTGCTCTTTCCATGATATAGACTGACCAGGTGACTCCAGGTGAAAGCTATGATCCCTTATTAACGTCACTAGTTAAATCCACTTCAATCAGTGTAGATGAAGGGGAGGAGACGGGTTAAAGAAGGATTTTTAAGCCTTGAGACGGGGATTGTGTATGTGTGCCATTCAGAGGGAGAAGAGGCAAGACAACGTATTTAAGTACTCTGGTTATTACAGAGGTCAAAAAACATTGAGTAGAATTGATGGACAAATAGAAGAATAATGAAATGAGTGAATGGATGTCGAGAGATGTAATAGAATGACTGAATTAATGGATGGATGGATGAATTACTGGAGGGATGGATGACTGAATTAATGGATGGATGAGTGAATTAATGGATGGATGGATGAATTACTGGATGGATGAGTGAATTAATGGATGGATGGATGAATTACTGGATGGATGAGTGAATTAATGGATGGATGACTGAATTAATGGATGGATGAGTGAATTAATGGAGAGATGGATGAGTGAATTAATGGAGAGATGGATGAGTGAATTAATGGAGGGATGGATGAGTGAATTAATGGATGAATGACTGAATTAATGGATGGATGATTGGAGGGATGGATGAGTGAATTAATGGAGGGATGAATGACTGAATAAATGGAGGGGTGAATGACTTAATTAATGGATGAGTGAATTAATGGAGGGATGGATGAGTGAATGAATAGAGGAATGACTGAATGGACGGATTGATGAAATTAATAACCAATTACTTCCTGGCCACAGTCTCCCCTAAAATACTCAGATGTTAAGTACTCAGTTCAGTACAGTTTGCTGCATTATAAACTGAACACTGTTCTCTGCAGAGTGTTACTACTGCAGTCAGGGAGAGAGAGAGAGAGAAAGGGAGATAGCGGAGAGAGAGAGAGAGAGGCGAGACAGAGGGAGAGTGGAGAGAGAGAGACAGAGTGAAAAGAGAGTGGAGAGAGAGAGAAGAGAGAGGGAGAGAGACAGAGATAGATAATGGAGAAACAGAGGGAAAGAGAGTGTGTGAGAGAGAGAGACAGAGAGAGAGAGAGAGTGGAGAGAGAGAGACAGAGAGAGAGGGAGAGAGACAGAGAGAGAGAGAGAGAGAGAGATAGATAATGGAGAAACAGAGGGAAAGAGAGTGTGTGAGAGAGAGAGAGAGAGTGGAGAGAGAGAGACAGAGAGAGACAGAGAGAAAGGGAGAGAGACAGAGAGAGATGGATAGTGGAGAAACAGAGGGAAAGAGAGCGAGTGAGAGAAAAGCACTACTGCTCTTTTCCAATTGGCCGCGGAGAGCATGGCGTCATGTAGCGTAGCTCAACCTCAGCCAATGACATTCTAGAACATTTGTTTTTTTTTGTGAATGAAACAGTGAACACACACAGCGAGACAGGAGCACGATCCCTCAGACTTCAGATATACTACCGCCGACCGTCCACATACAGTATACCATCTAATACAAAGACACACTGTAAGCTGAACGGAGCATAATCTATTTGAGATGACGATCAAATCACGAATCTTGGACCTGAAGATGAGAAGTTAAGATATTGATGGATCCTGTGTTGTCTATAGAAATGACACATGATGAATTGATCGATTGATCGTATACTCATGCTAAGGTAGGAAGAGTGATCGATTGATCGTATCCTCATGCTGAGGTAGGAGGAGACTGATTGATCAAATCAAATATGTATTCGTCACATGCGCCAAATACAAGAAGTGTAGACTTTAACGTGAAATGCTTACTTACGAGGCCTTAACCAACAGTGCAGTTCAAGAAGAGTTAAGAAAATATTTACCAAGTAGACTTGAGAGGGGAGGGGCTCAATGTAAATTTTGGTCCTTGACTTGGCGCTCCGTTACCGCTTGCCGTGTGGCAGCAGAGATAACAGTCTATAACTTGAGTGAATGGAGTCTCTGACAATGTTATGGGCTTTCCTCTGACACCGCCTGGTATATAAGTCCTGGATGACTGATCTTATACGCTTGATGAGGTATGAAGACACTGATTTGATTGATCGTATACTCATTTCTGACAAACTAACAGAACAAAAACGAAACAAAGAAGAACAACAAGATAAATAACAACAGTGACTTTCTATGAACTTAGTGTGTGTGTGTGTGTGTGAGCCAAGGAAAGTAGGGAACTGGGTTAGGGTTCGTCTGAGGGGTGGTTCTGAGGGACAACACTGCCATCTATGGCCACACGGAGGTACTGCACTATAGGCCTACTGGATTACCTCATCAAGTTGGAGACTGCTGGGTGCTTCAGGCAGCTATCACACAGACAAAGAGAGCAGGAGGGAGAGAGGGGTGGAGGGAGGGAGAAAGGGGGGGAGGGAGCAGGATGGAGAGAGGGGTGGAGGGAGGGAGAGAGGTGTGGAGGGAGATAGGGGGAAGGAGGGAGGGAGGTGTGGAGGGAGAGAGGGGGAAGGAGGGACGGAGGTGTGGAGGGAGGGAGAGAGGGGAAGGAGGGAGGGAGAGGGAGCAGGAGGGAGAGAGGGGTGGATGGAAGGAGAGAGATGGAAGGAGGGAGGGAGCAGAACAGAGAGAGGGGTGGATCAGGGAGAGAGAGAAGGAGGGAGGTGTGGAGGGAGGGAGAGGGAAGGAAGGAGAGAGGGGTGGAGGGAGGGAGAGAGGGCAGGACAGAGAGGGTTGGAGGGAGGGGGACGGAGGGATGGAAAAGGGATGTATGGAGAGAGGGAGGTGTAAGAGGTCAGGTGTTCACGCACGCACACACAGTACTTCATGGTGAGAGCAAATTATTCACAACTAAAAAAGGTAGAAATATCTCAAATCCATTCATAGACAGACTTCATGTGTCGACATGGAATAGTTGGTTAATTCCTACAAGTGAGCATGAGCCATGCACACATATATATTCACATGTTTACTATATACATCACTGGCATGAGCAATGAGCTCAGACCATTGTCTGATGGGCTTGAATGATTGTATAAAACTACAGCAAGGCCCCAGTACTCCTGTTGGTCCAGATGATATTGTTGCTGTATGGGACTGTAAAACCATGACATCATGATATTGTTGCTGTATTGGACTGTAAAACCATGACATCATGATATTGTTGCTGTATTGGACTGTAAAACCATGACATCATGATATTGTTGCTGTATTGGACTGTAAAACCATGACATCATGATATTGTTGCTGTATTGGACTGTAAAACCATGACATCATTATATTGTTGCTGTATTGGACTGTAAAACCATGACATCATCATATTGTTACTGTATTGGACTGTAAAACCATGACATCATGATATTGTTGCTGTATTGGACTGTAAAACCATGACATCATTATATTGTTGCTGTATTGGACTGTAAAACCATGACATCATGATATTGTTGCTGTATTGGACTGTAAAACCATGACATCATGATATTGTTGCTGTATTGGACTGTAAAACCATGACATCATCATATTGTTGCTGTATTGGACTGTAAAACCATGACATCATGATATTGTTGCTGTATGAGACTGTAAAACCATGACATCATTATATTGTTGCTGTATTGGACTGTAAAACCATGACATCATTATATTGTTGCTGTATTGGACTGTAAAACCATGGCATCATGATATTGTTGCTGTATTGGACTGTAAAACCATGACATCATGATATTGTTGCTGTATTGGACTGTAAAACCATGACATCATCATATTGTTGTTGTATTGGACTGTAAAACCATGACATCATGATCTTGTTGCTGTATTAGACTGTAAAACCATGACATCATGATATTGTTGCTGTATTGGACTGTAAAACCATGACATCATGATCTTGTTGCTGTATTAGACTGTAAAACCATGACATCATGATCTTGTTGCTGTATTGGACTGTAAAACCATGACATCATGATATTGTTGCTGTATTGGACTGTAAAACCATGACATCATCATATTGTTGTTGTATTGGACTGTAAAACCATGACATCATCATATTGTTGCTGTATTGGACTGTAAAACCATGACATCATCATATTGTTGTTGTATTGGACTGTAAAACCATGACATCATCATATTCCTTCTGTATTGCATTGAACAGACTGTAAAACCATGACATCATGATATTGTTGCTGTATTAGACTGTAAAACCATGACATCATCATATTCCTTCTGTATTGCATTGAACAGACTGTAAAACCATGATATCATGATATTGTTGCTGTATTGCATTGGACTGTAAAACCATGACATCATCATATTCCTTCTGTATTACATTGAACAGACTGTAAAACCATGACATCATGATATTGTTGCTGTATTGCATTGAACAGACTGTAAAACCATGACATCATGCAGTTCAGGTTGGCTGCCAATTCAACTCCAGGGGATAAGAAGAGGACACACACTGTTGGTTGCTTAGGAATGGCATCTGATGGTCTTCATATCTTTCCACCCCTCCTTCTGTGAGAGCAGACTGCCCCCTAGTGTCTAGGTTTATATTACATCATAAGGTGACGCCATCAGACTGCAGTCTGTCTACTGGCGGCAACTTGACTACCTGATCTGACCAGGAAACACTCTGGGCCCTGCATGGCCAAGGGGTAACTCTGGGCCCTGCATGGCCAAGGGGTAACTCTGGGCCCTGCATGGCCAAGGGGTAACTCTGGGCCCTGCATGGCCAAGGGGTAACTCTGGGCCCTGCATGGCCAAGGGGTAATTCTGGGCCCTGCATGGCCAAGGGGTAATTCTGGGCCCTGCATGGCCAAGGGGTAACTCTGGGCCCTGCATGGACAAGGGGTAACTCTGGGCCCTGCATGGACAAGGGGTAACTCTGGTCCCTGCATGGACAAGGGGTAACTCTGGTCCCTGCATGGACAAGGATAACTCCGGGTCCTCCATGGACAATGATAACTCTGGGTCCTACTTATAAAGGGCAGGGTTAGTTGACATGTAGAAAACATTTACCTGACAAAGTAGTGTAGAAGAATAGAGCTCCTCTCCATAACAACAGGGCCCAACCCTATGCTTTAACACCCAACCTGCTGCAGCGTAACAGTCCTCTCCATAACAACAGGGCCCAACCCTATGCTTTAACACCCAACCTACTGGAGGGTAACAGTCCTCTCCATACCAACAGGGCCCAACCCTATGCTTTAACACCCAACCTACTGGAGGGTAACGGTCCTCTCCATAACAACAGGGCCCAACCCTATGCTTTAACACCCAACCTACTGGAGGGTAACAGTCCTCTCCATAACAACAGGGCCCAACCCTATGCTTTAACACCCAACCTACTGCAGCGTAACAGTCCTCTCCATAACAACAGGGCCCAACCTTATGCTTTAACACCCAACCTACTGGAGGGTAACGGTCCTCTCCATAACAACAGGGCCCAACCCTATGCTTTAACACCCAACCTGCTGCAGCGTAACGGTCCTCTCCATAACAACAGGGCCCAACCCTATGCTTTAACACCCAACCTGCTGCAGCGTAACAGTCCTCTCCATAACAACAGGGCCCAACCCTATGCTTTAACACCCAACCTGCTGCAGCGTAACAGTCCTCTCCATAACAACAGGGCCCAACCCTATGCTTTAACACCCAACCTGCTGCAGCGTAACAGTCCTCTCCATAACAACAGGGCCCAACCCTATCCTTTAATACCCAACCTGCTGCAGCGTAACAGTCCTCTCCATAACAACAGGGCCCAACCCTATGCTTTAATACCCAACCTACTGGAGGGTAACGGTCCTCTCCTGTAAAGCAGTGTGTTCTTCTGACTGCATGAGTATGACCGTGGTCTCTTCCAGGCAACCATTTTGATCACCACCAGACGCCTTGGTCAGACCTGCACAAACAGGACCTTGTATCCTAACTCCTTGTCCCCCTCTCTCCTGCCCTAACTTCTCATGAAGTGTCTACTCGTTCACTACTTCCCACGCTTTGGACGGGTTGAGGCATGCGCTAGTGGGAGTTTTATACCTGTCCTAGGGACGGCACTACTTTTTGTTGTTGCAGTTTTGAAGTTCATTTCTTGCAATTCTTGACATTTTGTCATGACTTATGTCATGTTAATATGATCTCTGAGAGACAGTAACTAACAACCCAACATCCTGCCAATATGTCTGAGTGCCTCCCAAACAGCACCATATTCCCTATATGGTGCCCTCCTTTTGACCAGAGCCTGATGAGGACTGGTCATAAGTAGCACACTATAAAGAGAATATGGCGCTGTTTCTCTCATTGGAAACACTGGGCCAGACATCCATCAGCCTATTCCCAGCATGTTTAGAGACCTAGGTTGTCATGTATAACCGTTGTGTACATTTTACACTAAATATCTACATGCGCCATTTCTGAAAACACTGTGCACATACACACACGTTTCACGTTATACATCAGACCCGTCGACAGTGAAGAGGCGACTCCGGGATGCTGGCCTTCTAGGGAGAGTTGCTAAGAAAAAGCCATATCTCAGACTGGCCAATAAAAATCAAAAATTAAGATATGCAAAAAGAACACAGACACTGGACAGAGGAACTCTGCCTAGAAGGCCAACATCCCGGAGTCGCCTCTTCACTGCTGACGTTGAGACTGGTGTTTTGCAGGTACTATTTATTGAAGCTGCCAGTCGAGGACTCTGTTTCTCAAACTAGACACTCTAATGTACTTGTCCTCTTGCTCAGTTGTGCCCCAGGCCTCCCACTCCTCTTTCTATTCTGGTTAGAGCCAGTTTGCGCTGTTCTGTGAAGGGAGAAGTTTCTTGGCAATTTCTCACATGGAATAGCCTTCATTTCTCAGAACAAGAATAGACTGACAAGTTTCAGAAGAAAGTTCTTTGTTTCTGGCCATTTTGAGCCTGTAATCGAACCCATAAATGCTGATGCTCCAGATACTCAACTAGTCTAAAGAAGGCCAGTTTTATTGCTTCTTTAATTCAGTATAACAGTTTTCAGCTGTGCTAACATATTTACAAAAGGGTTTTCTAATGATCAATTAGCCTTTTAAAATTATAAACTTGGATTAGCTAACACAATGTGCCATTGGAACACTGGAGTGATGGTTGCTGATAATGGGCCTCTGTACACCTATGTAGATATTCCTTAAAAAAATCAGCCGTTTCCAGCTATAATAGTCATTTACAACATTAACAATGTCCACACTGTATTTCTGATCAATTTGATGTTATTTTAAAATAGACAAAAAAAGTGCTTTTCTTTCAAAAACAAGGACATTTCTGACACCAAACTTTTGAACCGTAGTGTACAGTTGAAGTCAGAAGTTTACATACACCTTAGCCAAATACATTTAAACTCAGTTTTTCACAATTCCTGACATTTAATCAGAGTAAAAATTCCCTGTCTTAGGTCAGTTAGGATCACCACTTTATTTTAAGAATGTAAAAATGTCAGAATAATAGTTGAGAATGATTTATTTCAGCTTTTATTTCTTTCATCACATTCCCAATGGGTCAGAAGTTTACATACACAATTAGTATTTGGTAGCATTGCCTTTAAATTGTTTAACTTGGGTCAATCGTTTTGGGTATCCTTCCACAAGCTTCCCACAAGTTGGGTGAATTTTGGCCCATTCCTCCTGACAGAGCTGGTGTAACGGAGTCAGGTTTGTAGGCCTCCTTGCCCGCACACACTTTTTCAGTTCTGCCCACACATTTTCTACAGGATTGAGGTCAGGGCTTTGTGATGGCCACTCCAATACCTTGACTTTGTTGTTCATAAGCCATTATGCCACAACTTTGGAAGTATGCTTGTGGTCATTGTCCATTTGGAAGACCCATTTGCGACCAAGCTGTAACTTCCTGACTGATGTCTTGAGATGTTGCTTCAATATATCCACATAATTTTCCTCCCTCATGATGCCATTTATTTTGTGAAGTGCACCAGTCCCTCCTGCAGCAAAGCACCCCCACAACATGATGCTGCCACCCCCATGCTTCACGGTTGGGATGGTGTTCTTCGGCTTGCAAGCATCCTTTTTCCTCTAAACATAATGATGGTCACGTCTCCACGTGTCTCCTTCCTAAGCGGTATGATGGCTCCGTGGTCCCATGGTGTTTATACTTGCATTCTACAGATGATCGTGGTACCTTCAGGCATTTGGAAAATGCTCCCAAGGATGAACCAGACTTGCTGAGGTCTACAATTCTTTTTTCTGAGGTCTTGGCTGATTTCTTTTAATTTTCCCATGATGCCAAGCAGAGGCACTGAGTTTGAAGGTAGGCCTTGAAATACATCCACAGGTGCACCTCCAATGGACTCAAATGATGTCAATTAGCCTATCAGAAGCTTCTAAAGCCATGACATCGTTTTCTGGAATTTTCCAAGCTGTTTAAAAGGCACAGTCAACTTAGTGTATGTAAACTTCTGACCCACTGGAAATGTGATACAGTGAATTATAAGTGAAATAATCTTTCTGTAAACAATTGTTGGGAAAAAATGACTTGTGTCATGCACAAAGTAGATGTCCTATAACCGACTTGCCAAAACAATAGTTTGGAAACAAGAAATTTGTGGAGTGGTTGAAAAACGAGTTTTAATAACTCCAAACTAAGTGTATGTAAACTTCCGACTTCAACTGTATGTTTATGTTAATTTGTTGTAGGCTAAAGCTTCTTCGGGAACATGAACCCATCATGGCCAGAAAAGGTGGCGAGGCATTTATAAAAATATGTATTATGTTTATTAAATGAAATATTGTTTACTTGATACATTTGAAATTACAAATCGTCAATGGGAATGGTCTGTTCTGCCGTTAAAACGCTGATTAAACTGTGCTCTCGATCGGCTCGCATTGAGCAAAGCATTTGAAATAGTTGATCTATTTACTACTGTAAAGTGGGTCCAATTAAAAAGGAGAGAAGGGATGTTGTAGGCCTATTGGCTACATCACGAGTATGAAACCATCACAGTCAGAAAAGCTGAGGAATTTATTCTGCAACGATAATGTTAATAAATAGGATATAGATACCTATTTCTATATAAAACTATTTTAGAAATCAAAAGATACAAATAAAAATAAGATATTGGCGCTTATCACTAACGGCAAGTGATCGCATCTCATATTTACCGGTTTCTCTTGTTATGATTGAATAAGCGTGTCATAGTATCCCCCCCACATGCCTGCTTACAATACAATACTTCAGCCACAAGAAACTGTGCTTAGGTCGAGACACGGTAAGCACATTCCCGTCGTCAAGTTCCCTTTTTATGAGTTTAAATAAAGTTTTGCGTGATAACTGGCACACACACGCATGTTTTGGGGTATATTTTGTACATAGCAAACATTTATAAAATGAGGCCCCAAGACTACTCTCCCTTCTGCCCCAATATAGGCCAAAAAACTAACTGAGCCAAGAAACACCCTTCCACCTGTCTGTCCCCAATAAGTGTGATGATGTCAAGACGGTTCTCCTTAATATAAATATATAAAGTCTTTTTTTTTCTCTCTCAAAGTTTCCAGGATGTCACGTGTCCTACTTATATCAGTACACTAGTAAAAACATACAGCATAACAAAACTTCAATTCTATCAAATAGAGTACCACAGTATGCGTCATAATACCCATGAAACCTAGCGGTCAAATAAAGGAAATGGTTATAATCATTTTTCCCATAGGGGATTATAGAAACACTTAAAATAAGGGCTGTGTTTGGTGTAGGCTTACCCTGGAGTGACATTTTGATACCCGTGTAAATCTCTCGGACAAGGTTTTTATTTAACTAGGCAAGTCAGTTAAGAACAATTTCTTATTTACAATAACTTTAATCAATATATTGTAGTTCTTTATGAAAGCCACATTAGTAACTAATTAGTGTTTACATTTTTTGGGGGGGTAAATACAGGCAAATATAAGTACCCCCCCCCAAAAAAATGTAAACACTAATTAGTTGCTAATGTGGCTTTCATAAAGAACTCCATGATGATCTGGACGAGACAGTCGAATCGAGGCAAAGGTAAGAATCTATGAATTAACTATCTAATGTTATCTACATTTAGTAAATGAAAAAATTGGCTACATTTCTTTAACTTGACGATTGTGTTAAATGTCTTGTGTGAGTTTTAAATTGACACAATACCTGTTTAGCAAAGGCATCTGCTAGAGATGACGTGCAGGAGCTTGCAGGGATTTGTAGTCTTGCGTGATGTCTACTTTGACGTTAATTAGCATTTTGGAATAGGAGAGTAAAAAGAGACTAATATATTGGATTAAAGTCACCTTGTCCGATAGAGATTTACACTTATCAAAAAGTCACTCCAGGGTAAGCCTACACGAAACAGTCATTATTATAAGTGTTTCTAAAATCCCCTATAGGAAAAATGAACGGTGGAAAAAACGATTGGAACTATTTCCTTGTTTGACGGCTCGGGTATTATGGGTATTATGAGACATCCACTGTGGGGCTCTATAAGCCATTCCATTTGTTCTTCACCAAATTCGACATTCATTGACCTCCATACAAAACTCAGGGTGAGTGAAAACAACACCACCTGCTGGAGACGACAGATTTAGGGCCGAGTTATCACTCTCGATTCTCGTCTTCCTCTGCCTAAATATAGTAGACAGCACAGCGGTCAGGCCACTCAAGAAGTGAAAATAAAGTGTGGTACCTTTATTAAAACACTATAATTCATTTCAATTTTTAAAACATAAATCCACACAAAATAACAATAATTTAAAAAAAAAGATTCCCAAAAACACAAAGAACCAATCTCTGTGATGGGCATCAGTGGATATCCTACAAATAAGTCTTGATGACATCATGCCTAGGCTTCCATCCCAAATGCCCCCCCTATTCCCTACAGGCCCTGGTTAAAAGTAGTGCACTATAAAAGGGAATAGTGCACATTACTCCATCATGACGTACCCTGTGTTTTCATGGTTTTAGTAAATAGGTAAAAAACAGCTCCAATAAAGTCTTGGTTAAATGTATTGTACTACTGTAGTACAGGGGAACAGCCTGACATTCAGTACTACAACCTGTATTGTACTACTGTAGTACAGGGGAACAGCCTGACATTCAGTACTACAACCTGTATTGTACTACTGTAGTACAGGGGAACAGCCTGACATTCAGTACTACAACCTGTATTGTACTACTGTAGTACAGGGGAACAGTCTGACATTCAGTACTACAACCTGTATTGTACTACTGTAGTACAGGGGAACAGTCTGACATTCAGTACTACAACCTGTATTGTACTACTGTAGTGCAGGGGAACAGTCTGACATTCAGTACTACAACCTGTATTGTACTACTGTAGTACAGGGGAACAGTCTGACATTCCGCCTGGGTCAGGGTTCTACGCTAGTATACGTGGCAGAAGCTCCGTTTTCACCGCGGTGAAATAAAATCCTCGTATGCTTTTGGGTATTGTAAAAAGATGGATGTATCCAGTTTTTAGAAAAAGACGTGTGTGTGCAGGCCGTAGTTTTAAAAAATGAAGAAATGGGAGGGAACATTTATGACGGCTTTGATTGAATTGCAGCCTCACTCAACATTCCTACAGAACGCCCCGGGCAGGGTAGAACGCCCCGGGCAGGGTAGAACGCCCCGGGCAGAGTAGAACGCCCCGGGCAGGGTAGAACGCCCCGGGCAGGGTAGAACGCCCCGGACAGGGTAGAACGCCCCGGGCAGGGTAGAACGCCCCGGGCAGGGTAGAACGCCCCGGGCAGGGTAGAACGCCCCGGGCAGGGTAGAACGCCCCGGGCAGGGTAGAATGACAACTGGTTTCCTGAGTGTTTTGTGCATTTACAAAACACTTAAAACAATAAAAAAAACAATGCTTGTTATAAAAAGGCAAAAAAAATAAGTAATAAATAAAAAATAAAAAGTGGTAAACTTCATTCTATTTTATAAATGTAATTTAGGAGCTGGGGACATGATACAAAACAATGTAATGATCTCCATACTGTACGCAACCTGAACAATAATTCAACAAGTAAAACAAGACAAAACATTTTTTTCTGCAAAAAAAAAAAGGAGATGTCCACATATGCCAAACAAAAAATATAAAAACATGCAACAACTCAATTGATTTTACTGAGCTACAGTTCATAATGAGGAAAATCAGTCAGTCGATCAAAATTAATTAATTAGGCCCTAATCTATGGATTTCACATGACTGGGAATACAGATGCATCTGTTGGTCACGGATAACAAAACAAAAAAATGCTTGCCCATAACATAACCCCACCATGGGTCACTGTTGACAACGTCGACAACAGCAAACCGCTCACCAATATGACGCCATATTCATGGTCTGCGGTTGTGAGGCCGGTTGGACGTACTGCCAAATTCTCAAAAAGAACGCTGGAGGCGGCTTACGGTAGAGAAATGAACATTAAATTCTCTGGCAACAGCACTGGTGGACATTCCTACAGTCAACATACCAGTTGCACGATCCCTCAAAACTAGAGACATCTGTGGCATTGTGTTGTGTGACAAAACTGCACAATTTCAGAGTGGCCTTGTATTGTCTCCCAGCACAAGGTGCACCTGCGTAATGATGATGCTGTTTAATCAGCTTCTTGATATGCCACACCTGTCAGGTGGATGAATTATCTTGGCAAAGGGGAAATGCTGACTAACAGGAATATAAATAAAAATTTGTCCACAAAATGAGAGAAATACGCTTTTTATCCGTATGGAAAATGGGATCTTTTATTTCAGCTCATAAAAACCAACACTATATATGTTGCGTTTATTTTATTGTTTCGTGAAGAATTAAAATATTTCCCATGTATTGTTTATGGGGAGATAACATGGCTGCCATAAAACGTTGTAATGTGATGTAAATGCAGAATCCTACATGTCCTCTGGTTTAAGCCCGGCACCGTATCGCTGGACGGTGGGCTACAAACAGCAATTCATGAGCACAACATTCAGAAAAATCAAAACATCTTAATAAAAGCATTAAGTAAAAAATCATTTATATATTTATTTAGAAATCACAATTAAAACTTAATAGAATTTCTAAATAAAGGAAAACTGCAGAGAAAAGACTGATAACACCATCAAACATAGAGGACCAGAGGACCAAGGTGCAGTTTCCCCTAGATACAGATCTAGGATCAGATTCTCCTTCTCCAAGCCTAAGCATTAGTGAAATGCAAAACTGATCCAAGATCAACATCCTGGGTCAACGTCACCCTACTTCCTGGGGGACAGCAAGAGTAGTCACTGAAATTCAGTACGGTATTGAGGATGAAATCAATGGCTGCTTTTCCTACTTGTGTCGTCGCGTCAACTCATCGTCATTACAAACCATGTAGAAACAGACTGGTAAGCCAATCTATCACCAGAATACCTTCTAGTACAGTACCTTAGAAATGACTTCACATGTAAAAAATAAAAAAATAAAATAAAATACACATTACTGTAAGACGGCAATAGAGTATATCGTTACGTTCAGGACATGTCTGTTCTCCAACATACTTTCATAGCAGTCAATTGACTCAAAGGACTTCTTGGTAAGTTCTGTCATCAACCCATAGAGCTCTGGTCCAATGTCATACACTAGTAAAGACCACTGGACACCATCTACTAAAGCACTTCTCTAAAACCAAGCAGGTTCAGCCCGTAAAGGAAAGCTGAATATATAGTACGGTTGGCTAGTTTAACGGTCACACGTCTATACCAATCGAAGGGTCAATTAAAAAAAAAAAAATAAAGAAAAAAAAAGGGATATACATTTTTAATCAATGGGTTAATGATAGAGGTCATTAAAATATCTGGCACCAAAAAAAAATCATTAGAATCCATTTGTACATTTTAATTAAGTAATAAAAAAATTGTATTTCAAGTAGGAAGTAATTTGGGAGCCCTGAGAAATGACTTGAGTTGGTTAATACGTTAGTTATTCAATAAGTAACATGGCTGCTAGCATGGCTGCAGTGGCTAAAAACAAAATGGGGACTTGTCTACGTGACTCTTGCATGGTGGTGTGTGTGTGTGTGTGTGTGTGTGTGTGTGTGTGGAGGCACATTGCTCATCCCTGGATATAGAAGCAGTTAATGGACGGCAGTAGAGGAACATGTAGTGGATGTCCCACACGGCAACAGGAGCAATATTCACTTCCTCCTCTAAAACAACAAACAAAACATACACCAATTGTGTAGTAAACCGTTACATGAGGAGAAGGCCCACCTTTCAGTACATACTCTGGTTATCTGAACAATACCAGTCAGTCTCTTCCAGTATTGTGTCAGAAGGCTCCGTGTGAAAGACCAGGGTACTCACGCAAAAAAATAATTGATGCCAAGGCAGACACCATCTTGGGACGTAGATAGCAGGTCTGCTCCACTCTGGTGAGCTGAGAAACAGGATCTATCATCGGGTCTCCAGTACATCACATTATAAAAAAACAAGTTCACAGATAACAGTCACACAATGGTAGATATGGGTAAGAATCTGTCCAGGGGTTAACATCCATAACCCATCTCTGTTAGGGACAATCTTCTGCTTTCAGATGAGAACAGTTCATTAGGATAACAGTCTGCTATGGAGAGCGAGTGATTGTTTAGGATGTTGGTTTGCCTGTCAGTGCAAGACCAGAAAGACAGGCTTTGAGAAGAGGTTTGTCCATTCTTTAAGCCACAGAATTCACCCCTACAGTCTGAACTGAAACGTACTTCCTTTGATCAGCTCAATAGCGAGAGCAGGTATTTCCCTTCTCTCGTCGCTGGCCAGGGGTCAATTACACAGCAGGTCCTCTATGAGCAGTCCAGTCCACAAGGTCAAGAAAACAAAGCCTTGCTCCAAAATGGCTGCTGTGCTGCATTCCATAGAGCCCGCTGGGCTCTAAATCAGTTCTTTATAACTGGAAACAACCACAATCTGGCTCCAAAATGGCCAAACTAAAATTCCCCAAAATGGCCGCCGAGATTACATTTCACTCAATTACAGAGCAGGTTGTCTAGTGGAAGCCGGTCCAGATCGTAGGAGAACAGGTCGCTGATGCCTTCGTCTTCGCCCAGGCTAAGCAGGTAGTCATCACCCACGAGAGAGAGGGGGATGAAGGGCTCCTGGTCAACGTCCTGGAGGGGGAGGAGGGAGGTGAGGGAGGAGGGCAGGGGGGAGACAGGAGTGACAGTCACCGCTGAGCATGCTGGGAGCCTGGACAGGGCGTTGGAGAAACCGTTACCGGTGTAGTTATTACCCTCTGGTGAGAGATGGGTAGAGAGCAGGAAGAAGAGAAAGAGAGTGAGAGAAAGAAAGGTGAGAGTTATTCCAATAACTCACCACAGAATTAAGTCTGAAGTTGGTGCTCACCCATAGAGCTAGATAGAAGACTCTAGTGCCCAAAACCATGTTTAAGCACGGGCAGCAACATTAACCCTCCTGTTGTGTTCGTTTCATGTTAATTAATTATGTGGTCCCGGTCCAAAATGACCGCCCCATTACAGCAGATTATAAATCCATAATAATACATATATTATCAACTAATGTTGTGTTAGATATTTTTATCAACAAATTAATGTTAAGTTCTTGTGAACATTACAAGTTTTGAACTTCTATTTGCTATTTATGGCCTGTAGGCCTCATTGACCTGAGCTCATACAACTCGTTGTTGAGTTTAAAAAATGCATAATGTATGGATTATTTTGACTATAACAAATACTCAGATGAAATAATATATTGTGCTATTTATCACAGACTACTTCCTCCTCTAATGCCTCTTCACTGTCAGTTTCCTGGCGTCTCTCCTCCTCGCCAGGGTCATGACCAAAGATATGATCAAGAGCCTCATACACTATATCGTTTGGTCATTGTGCTGCCACAGAATGAATTGTGAGCAAGGCCTCAAAAAAGCTTTATATACCAGAGCTGCGAGAAAAGTTACAATTTTTATTGAAACAATGTTGTGATTGTTTGTGAGAATGCCAACAGGTGTGGTTCCCGTGGGTGAAAGATTCTATTGGGGAAAGGTTCCTGTGGGGGTTGCCATGGAAGCCAAGAATGGGAGTGAGGTGTGTGTGTGTGTGTGTGTGCTCAAACACTGGGAGAGGAAGTGAGGAAGTGTGTCCATCTGATGAATGGGCATGTGCCTGAACTCAATTTTATACACTAATTGTAGTCTCACCCATTCATGTCTAATGACCAGTCATTTTTGACCCGGGAACACCACAGGTGTACAAAAGTTAAATAAAACACCCAAAATGTAATGAAAATCATCAAATTGTATTTCGTGTGTTTAGATGCCCTGTGTGGACAAAGTCATGGAACCTTGTGACAATCAGATTAAACGAACTACATTCGTTTAATCTGAGAGAGAAATCTGAGAGAAAACTTGTAAAAAAAAAATCGGTCCAATTGGACCGGTGTTGATCATTTTGAAGTAGTCAAGTGGGTGGGACTTCCTATGGGTTAAGGAAAGATCACATGATTCCATCCAGGTCGTCAGGGAGGGATCAGCCAATTAACTGTACTTGTGAGCCAACATTCCATAACTGCAGGTCACCGTACATCTCAAACCGTGGCTTTATACCGTTTCAAACACAACAGGTGCCAGGATGCAACCTTTCAGTTTGTTTGCCAACTCAGTAAGTATTAGAAGAAAACAGACTACTTCAAAATGGAGGTGGCCTCAATGGCGTTGCCCGTGCCCTCACAGACGTCATAATGGGACAGATACAATGACGCAATGTCTATCTAAGTCTATGGGCTCACCTTGTGACACCTTGAGGAAGGATGTGGAGTTTCCGTTGACATATGACGAAGATGAGGGTGGATGTCCATTTCCGTTCAGCGCAGAGTTGTTTTTCAGCGGGGAGGAAGGGGCGTGATCATCTGAGCACAGGAAGACTTCTATTGGACCCTGGGTGCTGCTCAAGTGGACCTGGAGACTCTGATAGGTCAATCAATAAATTAATCAACCAATCATACACTACAAGACCAAAAGTATGTGGACACCTGCTCGTCGAACATCTAATTCTAAAATAATGGGCATTAATATGGAGTTGGTTCCCCCCCCTTTTGCTGCTATAACAGCCTCCACTCTTCTGGGAAGGCTTTCCACTAGATGTTGGAACACTGATGCAGGGACTTGCTTCCATTCAGCCACAAGGGCATTAGTGAGTTCGGGCGCTGAGATTGGGCGATTAGGCCTGGCTAGCAGTCGCTGTTCCAATTCATCCCAAAGGTGTTCGATGGGGTTCAGGTCAGGGCTCGGTGCAGACCACTCAAATTATTCCACACCAATCTCGACAAACCATTTCTGTACGGTGCTTTGTGCCTAAACCATGAAAAACCGAACCATGAAAAACAGCCGCAGATCATTATTCCTCCACCAAACTTTACAGTTGGCACAATGCATTAGGCCAGGTAACATTCTGCTGGCATCCACCAAACTTTACAGTTGGCACAATGCATTAGGCCAGGTAGCGTTCTGCTGGCATCCACCAAACTTTACAGTTGGCACAATGCATTAGGCCAGGTAGCGTTCTGCTGGCATCCACCAAACTTTACAGTTGGCACAATGCATTAGGCCAGGTAGCGTTCTGCTGGCATCCACCAAACTTTACAGTTGGCACAATGCATTAGGCCCGGTAGCGTTCTGCTGGCATCCACCAAACTTTACAGTTGGCACAATGCATTAGGCCCGGTAGCATTCTGCTAGCATCCACCAAACCCAGATTCGTTCATCGGACTGCCTGATGGTGAAGCGTGATTCATCACGCCAGAGAATACGTTTCCACTACTCCAGAGTCCAATGGCAGTGAGAGTTACACCACTCCAGTCGATGTCTGGCATTGCGCATGGTGATCTTAGGCTTGTGTGCAGCTGCTCGGCCGTGGAAACCCATTTCATGAAGCTCCCGACGAACAGTTCTTGTGCTGCTGTTACTTCCAGAGGCAGTTTGTAATTCGATAGTGAGTGTTGTAACCGAGAACAGACCATCTTTACACGCTTCAGCACTCGTTCGGTCCCGTTCTGTGACCTACCACTTCACCGCTGAGCCGTTGTTGCTCCTAGACATTTCCACTTCACAATAACAGCACTTACAGTTGACCGGAGCAGCTCTAGCAGGGCGGAAATGTGACGAACTGACTTGTTGGAAAGGTGGCATCCTACGATGGTGCCACATTGAAATTCACTGAGCTCTTTGAATACGGGGCCAGCCTACTGCCAATGTTTGTTTATGGAGATTGCATGGCTGTGTGGTTGATTTTATACACCTGTCAGCAACGGGTGTGGATAAAAAAAGAAGAATCCACTAATTTGAAAGGGTGTCCACAAACTTGTGTGTGTGTGTATGCATGTATGTGTAGTGTATCAGTCAATCAGCAAACCAATGACTGTCTGCAGGGACTCAACACTAGAGGAAGTGTCTGTTTAGGGTGTGTGTGCGTGTGTGTGTGTGTGTACCTCTGCAGGGTCTGGCACCTCCAGTCTGGTTTCAGTAGGGGCTTTGACCATGATGACCGTCTGGTCATTCAGACTAGGAATCCTTTTCACATCATCATACGATATGTACGCAAACGTACCCAGAGGTTAAGGAAAAGGTAGTCATTCACACACAGGACTAGAACACACTTTTACACACACACAGTTAAACACAAGTGTGCTGAGAAACAAAGATGCAAACGCAAACCGATTCACACACTGGACGACACACACACACACACACACACACACACACACACACACACACACACACACACACACACACACACACACACACACACACACACACACACACACACACACACACACACACACACACACACACACCCCATTACATCTCAGTCACACAGCAGGGTTGTAAAGGAAGGCTATTTTCTTGTGGGTGTGTCTTCAGTCATCTGTTGGACGATGAGTGTGCAGGTGTGTATGAGTTCGTCCAGTCTCTTCTCTTCCTGGGTTAACTCCAGCAGTTCTTTACCCACAGAGCCAGGGTTCTGGACACTGGCCACTCCTTCTGGGGACAGGCTACAGCCCCTAAACACACAGGAGGAGAGCACATGTTAACACACACACACACACACACAGGAGGAGAGCACATGTTAACACACAGGAGGAGAGAAGAGCACGTTAACACACACACAGAACGGCACATGTTAACACACAAATAGTAAACAAACACGCCCCATTCCACAGGTTCAGGGTTAAAGGGCGGGATAATCCATGGTTTTCTTCTGAGCTGTCTTGTATTATTCACAACCGTAATCTAGCCTGGGCTAAAGCAGGGACATCATGTTCTGATGCTGATTGGCTTATTTTTAGGCAGTTATGAAACAAGTGTTCTTTTCTTCTCAGGAAGGCCAAGTCTGAATATTTGATGTCTGTTACCACTGATAACCTGAATGACCCTAGACAGTTTAGGAAGGCTATTAAATCTATGTCTGGTAACAGTAATGTTAATGAATTACCGTCATGTGTTTTGAAGGACTCTGTTGCTGTATATGACAAAACTGAAATGCTGAATTGTTTCAATGAGCACTTTGTATCATCTGGTAGGCTGTTTGATTCAGTGTCCTCTGTCTCTGTACAACCCTGTGTGGATGAACCAGTGTCCTCTGTCTCTGTCCAACCCTGTGGATGAACCAGTGTCCTCTGTCTCTGTCCAACCCTGTGGATGAACCAGTGTCCTCTGTCTCTGTCCAACCCTGTGGATGAACCAGTGTCCTCTGTCTCTGTCCAACCCTGTGTGGATGAACCAGTGTCCTCTGTCTCTGTACAACCCTGTGTGGATGAACCAGTGTCCTCTGTCTCTGTACAACCCTGTGTGGATGAACCAGTGTCCTCTGTCTCTGTCCAACCCTGTGGATGAACCAGTGTCCTCTGTCTCTGTACAACCCTGTGGATGAACCAGTGTCCTCTGTCTCTGCACAGCCCTGTGTGGATGAACCAGTGTCCTCTGTCTCTGTCCAACCCTGTGGATGAACCAGTGTCCTCTGTCTCTGTACAACCCTGTATGGATGAACCAGTGTCCTCTGTCTCTGTACAACCCTGTGGATGAACCAGTGTCCTCTGTCTCTGTCCAACCCTGTGTGGATGAACCAGTGTCCTCTGTCTCTGTCCAACCCTGTGGATGAACCAGTGTCCTCTGTCTCTGTACAACCCTGTGTGGATGAACCAGTGTCCTCTGTCTCTGTCCAACCCTGTGTGGATGAACCAGTGTCCTCTGTCTCTGTACAACCCTGTGTGGATGAACCAGTGTCCTCTGTCTCTGTACAACCCTGTGTGGATGAACCAGTGTCCTCTGTCTCTGTCCAACCCTGTGTGGATGAACCAGTGTCCTCTGTCTCTGTCCAACCCTGTGTGGATGAACCAGTGTCCTCTGTCTCTGTCCAACCCTGTGTGGATGAACCAGTGTCCTCTGTCTCTGTCCAACCCTATGGATGAACCAGTGTCCTCTGTCTCTGTACAGCCCTGTGTGGATGAACCAGTGTCCTCTGTCTCTGTCCAACCCTGTGTGGATGAACCAGTGTCCTCTGTCTCTGTACAACCCTGTGGATGAACCAGTGTCCTCTGTCTCTGTACAACCCTGTGTGGATGAACCAGTGTCCTCTGTCTCTGTACAACCCTGTGGATGAACCAGTGTCCTCTGTCTCTGTCCAACCCTGTGTGGATGAACCAGTGTCCTCTGTCTCTGTCCAACCCTGTGGATGAACCAGTGTCCTCTGTCTCTGTCCAACCCTGTGTGGATGAACCAGTGTCCTCTGTCTCTGTCCAACCCTGTGTGGATGAACCAGTGTCCTCTGTCTCTGTACAACCCTGTGTGGATGAACCAGTGTCCTCTGTCTCTGTCCAACCCTGTGTGGATGAACCAGTGTCCTCTGTCTCTGTCCAACCCTGTGTGGATGAACCAGTGTCCTCTGTCTCTGTACAGCCCTGTGTGGATGAACCAGTGTCCTCTGTCTCTGTCCAACCCTGTGTGGATGAACCAGTGTCCTCTGTCTCTGTACAGCCCTGTGTGGATGAACCAGTGTCCTCTGTCTCTGTCCAACCCTGTGTGGATGAACCAGTGTCCTCTGTCTCTATACAACCCTGTGTGGATGAACCAGTGTCCTCTGTCTCTGTCCAACCCTGTGTGGATGAACCAGTGTCCTCTGTCTCTGTCCAACCCTGTGTGGATGAACCAGTGTCCTCTGTCTCTGTCCAACCCTGTGTGGATGAACCAGTGTCCTCTGTCTCTGTCCAACCCTGTGTGGATGAACCAGTGTCCTCTGTCTCTGTCCAACCCTGTGTGGATGAACCAGTGTCCTCTGTCTCTGTCCAACCCTGTGGATGAACCAGTGTCCTCTGTCTCTGTACAGCCCTGTGTGGATGAACCAGTGTCCTCTGTCTCTGTCCAACCCTGTGGATGAACCAGTGTCCTCTGTCTCTGTACAGCCCTGTGTGGATGAACCAGTGTCCTCTGTCTCTGTACAGCCCTGTGTGGATGAACCAGTATCCTCTGTCTCTGTCCAACCCTGTGTGGATGAACCAGTGTCCTCTGTCTCTGTCCAACCCTGTGTGGATGAACCAGTGTCCTCTGTCTCTGTACAACCCTGTGTGGATGAACCAGTGTCCTCTGTCTCTGTACAGCCCTGTGTGGATGAACCAGTGTCCTCTGTCTCTGTCCAACCCTGTGGATGAACCAGTGTCCTCTGTCTCTGTCCAACCCTGTGTGGATGAACCAGTGTCCTCTGTCTCTGTCCAACCCTGTGTGGATGAACCAGTGTCCTCTGTCTCTGTCCAACCCTGTGTGGATGAACCAGTGTCCTCTGTCTCTGTCCAACCCTGTGGATGAACCAGTGTCCTCTGTCTCTGTCCAACCCTGTGTGGATGAACCAGTGTCCTCTGTCTCTGTCCAACCCTGTGTGGATGAACCAGTGTCCTCTGTCTCTGTCCAACCCTGTGTGGATGAACCAGTGTCCTCTGTCTCTGTACAACCCTGTGTGGATGAACCAGTGTCCTCTGTCTCTGTCCAACCCTGTGTAGATGAACCAGTGTCCTCTGTCTCTGTACAACCCTGTGTGGATGAACCAGTGTCCTCTGTCTCTGTACAGCCCTGTGTGGATGAACCAGTGTCCTCTGTCTCTGTCCAACCCTGTGTAGATGAACCAGTGTCCTCTGTCTCTGTACAGCCCTGTGTGGATGAACCAGTGTCCTCTGTCTCTGTCCAACCCTGTGTGGATGAACCAGTGTCCTCTGTCTCTGTACAACCCTGTGTGGATGAACCAGTGTCCTCTGTCTCTGTCCAACCCTGTGTGGATGAACCAGTGTCCTCTGTCTCTGTCCAACCCTGTGTGGATGAACCAGTGTCCTCTGTCTCTGTACAGCCCTGTGTGGATGAACCAGTGTCCTCTGTCTCTGTACAACCCTGTGTGGATGAACCAGTGTCCTCTGTCTCTGTACAGCCCTGTGTGGATGAACCAGTGTCCTCTGTCTCTGTCCAACCCTGTGTGGATGAACCAGTGTCCTCTGTCTCTGTCCAACCCTGTGTGGATGAACCAGTGTCCTCTGTCTCTGTACAGCCCTGTGTGGATGAACCAGTGTCCTCTGTCTCTGTACAACCCTGTGTGGATGAACCAGTGTCCTCTGTCTCTGTACAGCCCTGTGTGGATGAACCAGTGTCCTCTGTCTCTGTACAACCCTGTGTTGATGAACCAGTGTCCTCTGTCTCTGTACAACCCTGTGTTGATGAACCAGTGTCCTCTGTCTCTGTCCAACCCTGTGTGGATGAACCAGTGTCCTCTGTCTCTGTACAACCCTGTGTAGATGAACCAGTGTCCTCTGTCTCTGTACAACCCTGTGGATGAACCAGTGTCCTCTGTCTCTGTACAACCCTGTGGATGAACCAGTGTCCTCTGTCTCTGTACAACCCTGTGGATGAACCAGTGTCCTCTGTCTCTGTCCAACCCTGTGTAGATGAACCAGTGTCCTCTGTCTCTGTACAGCCCTGTGTGGATGAACCAGTGTCCTCTGTCTCTGTCCAACCCTGTGTGGATGAACCAGTGTCCTCTGTCTCTGTACAACCCTGTGGATGAACCAGTGTCCTCTGTCTCTGTACAACCCTGTGTGGATGAACCAGTGTCCTCTGTCTCTGTCCAACCCTGTGTGGATGAACCAGTGTCCTCTGTCTCTGTCCAACCCTGTGTGGATGAACCAGTGTCCTCTGTCTCTGTCCAACCCTGTGTAGATGAACCAGTGTCCTCTGTCTCTGTCCAACCCTGTGTGGATGAACCAGTGTCCTCTGTCTCTGTCCAACCCTGTGTGGATGAACCAGTGTCCTCTGTCTCTGTCCAACCCTGTGTGGATGAACCAGTGTCCTCTGTCTCTGTACAACCCTGTGTGGATGAACCAGTGTCCTCTGTCTCTGTCCAACCCTGTGTGGATGAACCAGTGTCCTCTGTCTCTGTCCAACCCTGTGTGGATGAACCAGTGTCCTCTGTCTCTGTCCAACCCTGTGTGGATGAACCAGTGTCCTCTGTCTCTGTCCAACCCTGTGTGGATGAACCAGTGTCCTCTGTCTCTGTCCAACCCTGTGTAGATGAACCAGTGTCCTCTGTCTCTGTCCAACCCTGTGTGGATGAACCAGTGTCCTCTGTCTCTGTCCAACCCTGTGTGGATGAACCAGTGTCCTCTGTCTCTGTACAACCCTGTGTAGATGAACCAGTGTCCTCTGTCTCTGTCCAACCCTGTGTGGATGAACCAGTGTCCTCTGTCTCTGTACAACCCTGTGTGGATGAACCAGTGTCCTCTGTCTCTGTCCAACCCTGTGTGGATGAACCAGTGTCTTCTGTCTCTGTCCAACCCTGTGTAGATGAACCAGTGTCCTCTGTCTCTGTCCAACCCTGTGTGGATGAACCAGTGTCCTCTGTCTCTGTCACAACCCTGTGTGGATGAACCAGTGTCCTCTGTCTCTATACAACCCTGTGGATGAACCAGTGTCCTCTGTCTCTGTACAACCCTGTGTGGATGAACCAGTGTCCTCTGTCTCTGTACAACCCTGTGGATGAACCAGTGTCCTCTGTCTCTGTCCAACCCTGTGTGGATGAACCAGTGTCCT
>NC_092114.1:14378435-14400051 GCF_045679555.1 Salvelinus alpinus | reverse complement strand
CTGTCTCTGTCCAACCCTGTGGATGAACCAGTGTCCTCTGTCTCTGTACAACCCTGTGTGGATGAACCAGTGTCCTCTGTCTCTGTCCAACCCTGTGTGGATGAACCAGTGTCCTCTGTCTCTGTACAACCCTGTGTGGATGAACCAGTGTCCTCTGTCTCTGTACAACCCTGTGTGGATGAACCAGTGTCCTCTGTCTCTGTACAACCCTGTGTGGATGAACCAGTGAGAGCTGGTCAAACTTCTAGCTTTTTGCCATTCTCAGTGCAGGTGGTACATAAAGCCCTGAAATCCTTAGATCAGAGAAAGCCTGGAGGTCCTGATCTTTTGGATCCCTGCTTTTTAAACTAGCAGCTGATTTCATAGGTGAACCACTTACATATCTGTTCAATCTAACCCTGGAATGTAATGAAATTCCAAAGATCTGGAAATCAGCATTTGTCCTACCACTTTTAAAAAGGGGGAGAACCAACTCTTTTAAATAATTATAGGCCAATCTCAAAGCTGTCACCCCTGGTGAAAATACTTGAAACCCTTGTGAGTGAACAGCTAAAAGAGTTTTTATTTACTAATTCTATTTTATCAATGTACCAATCGGGCTTCAGGAAGAAGCATAGCACAATTACAGCAGCCATGAAGGTTTTAAATGATATCACTGAAGCCCTTGACAAAAAAACAGCACTGTGTCTCACTTTTTATTGATCTCTCTAAGGATTTTGATACAGTTGATCATGCTATACTGAGGCAGAGATTGTCGCGTGTAGGTCTTTCGGAGCATGCAGTTGCATGGTTTGCTAACTATCTGTCTGATAGAACTCAGTGCACTCAATTTGATGGGCTTATGTCTGTTAAATTGTCTGTCTGTAATGGTGTGCCCCAAGGCTCTGTATTTAGTCCCCTCTTATTCACCATTTATATAAATAATTTAGACAACAATGTGCAAAGTACACAACTTCACTTTTATGCTGATGATACTGTTATTTACTGTTGTGCCTCGTCTCTTACAAAAGCTTTCCAGAACTTTCAAACTGCGTTTTATACTGTTCAACATACCTTGTGTCAATTGAAGCTTATCCTCAATACTGACAAAACTAAACTAATGGTGTTTTCTAAAGCAAGAAATAGACTTCTGAACCTTTCACCTATTACTACCTGTCAGGGCAAGGAGATTGAGGTTCTAACCTCATCTAAATATCTTGGAATTTTAATTGATGACGGCCTCTCTTTTAAATTGCATATTCAACAACTTAGAAATTAATTGAAGCTGAAGTTGGGATTTTATTTTAGGAATAAGGCCTGTTTTTCTTTTAAAGCCAGAAGGAGGCTAGTATCAGCTACATTTATGCCGTTACTAGACTATTGGGATATTCTATATATGAATGCTTCTGCTCAGTGTTTAAGATCAATTGACACCCTTTACCATGGCACTTTGAGATTTATTTTAAACAGCAAAACCCTTACGCACCACTGCACTTTGTATACCAGGGTTGGCTGGCCTTCTCTAGTCACTCGTAGGCTCAGTCACTGGTATACTTTTATTTACAAAGCCATTTTGGGTTTACTACCTTTTAATTTGGGCATTTTTATTGTTCAGAAATGTGGTGGGTACTCTCTTCGTTCGCTGGACTTTATCCTGCTAACTGTTCCAAATGTCCGAACTGAATTTGGTAAAAGGTCTTTTATGTACTCTGCGCCATCGTCTTGGAACGCCTTACAAAATACTTTTAAACTGGAAGAACTTGTCCCGATTGGTGCTTTTAAAATCACTGATGAAGGATTTTGAGGCTGATTCCCTGACCTGTCAATGTTTTTAATTGGCTGTTTTACTCTTGTGAATTCAATGGTTTTTACTAGATTGCTTGTAGTTTTTCATGTTGTCTGTCTGTAATTTTTGTAATGACTTGGTGCTGCCTATCTTGGCCAGGACGCTCTTGAAAAAGAGATTTAAAATCTCAATGAGCCCTTCCTGGTTAAATAAAGGTTAAATAAATAAAATAAAAACACACACAGAAAGAACTGCACATGTTAACACACATTTCACGCGTACATGTTTTTTCACACACAGTGAACCTGTGGCACTGTCACGCGACCCCCAACCTTAGTAACTAAGGATACTGTTCGTTACCGCACGGGTTCCATCAACTATGGTGCCTTTTAAGCCAGGAAGAGCAATACAACTTGGCTCTGCACAGCCGTGTATCAAGGCCCCACCCCCTCCCCCCCACTCACAGCCGTGTATCAAGGACCCACCCCCTCCCCCCCACTCACAGCCGTGTATCAAGCCCCCCCCCCACTCACAGCCACTGGATGTTGTTCTTGGACGACTTCTTGATGAGATGCACCCCCTCCAGGACGTTGGTGATGTCATAGAGACGTCTCTTCTGCACCTTGAGGGACTCCGCGGCCCGGTTCAGGTCCACCACCCCGTCACTGGACTGGGCCAGCAGCTGGACAAACTTCTGGGTCAGGAGGCATAGAGATGTGTCATACCTGGTCTTCTCTAACGGGGAGGGAGGAGCTGGAGAGAGAGGAGATGGGTTAGTTACCACAGACAGGAGCTGGAGGGAGAGAGAGGAGATGGGTTAGTTACCACAGACAGGAGCTGGAGGGAGAGAGAGGAGATGGGTTAGTTACCACAGACGGGAGCTGGAGGGAGAGAGAGGAGATGGGTTAGTTACCACAGACAGGAGCTGGAGAGAGAGAGAGGAGATGGGTTAGTTACCACAGACAGGAGCTGGAGAGAGAGGAGATGGGTTAGTTACCACAGACAGGAGCTGGAGAGAGAGAGAGAGGAGATGGGTTAGTTACCACAGACAGGAGCTGGAGAGAGAGAGAGAGGAGATGGGTTAGTTACCACAGACAGGACCTGGAGAGAGAGAGAGAGGAGATGGGTTAGTTACCACAGACAGGACCTGGAGAGAGAGAGGAGATGGGTTAGTTACCACAGACAGGAGCTGGAGGGAGAGAGAGGAGATGGGTTAGTTACCACAGACAGGAGCTGGAGGGAGAGAGAGGAGATGGGTTAGTTACCACAGACAGGAGCTGGAGAGAGAGAGAGGAGATGGGTTAGTTAACAGACAGGAGCTGGAGAGAGAGAGGAGATGGGTTAGTTAACAGACAGGAGCTGGAGAGAGAGAGAGGAGATGGGTTAGTTACCACAGACAGGAGCTGGAGGGAGAGAGAGGAGATGGGTTAGTTAACAGACAGGAGCTGGAGGGAGAGAGAGGAGATGGGTTAGTTAACAGACAGGAGCTGGAGAGAGAGAGGAGATGAGTTAGTTAACAGACAGGAGCTGGAGGGAGAGAGAAGATGGGTTAGTTAACAGACAGGAGGCACATACACACAGACTGACTGAACAGACCCAAACAGAGCATTGAGCAGGAAGGAAGGTAAGGGAAACAATTGACATGTGAGCACAAACACAGTCAGCCCGGGCAAGGAACACGCAGTCGGCCCGGGCAAGGAACACGCAGTCGGCCCGGGCAAGGAACACACAGTCAGCCCAGGGAAGGAACACGCAGTCAGCCCAGGGAAGGAACACGCAGTCAGCCCAGGCAAGGAACACACAGTCAGCCCAGGCAAGGAACACACAGTCAGCCCAGGGAAGGAACACAGTCAGCCCAGGGAAGGAACACAGTCAGCCCAGGGAAGGAACACAGTCAGCCCAGGCAAGGAACACAGTCAGCCCAGGGAAGGAACACACAGTCAGCCCAGGCAAGGAACACACAGTCAGCCCAGGCAAGGAACACACAGTCAGCCCAGGGAAGGAACACAGTCAGCCCAGGGAAGGAACACAGTCAGCCCAGGGAAGGAACACAGTCAGCCCAGGGAAGGAACACAGTCAGCCCAGGGAAGGAACACAGTCAGCCCAGGGAAGGAACACAGTCAGCCCAGGGAAGGAACACAGTCAGCCCAGGGAAGGAACACAGTCAGCCCAGGGAAGGAACACAGTCAGCCCAGGCAAGGAACACAGTCAGCCCAGGCAAGGAACACAGTCAGCCCAGGGAAGGAACACAGTCAGCCCAGGGAAGGAACACAGTCAGCCCAGGGAAGGAACACAGTCAGCCCAGGGAAGGAACACAGTCAGCCCAGGGAAGGAACACAGTCAGCCCAGGGAAGGAACACAGTCAGCCCAGGGAAGGAACACAGTCAGCCCAGGGAAGGAACAGTCAGCCCAGGGAAGGAACACAGTCAGCCCAGGGAAGGAACACACAGTCAGCCCAGGGAAGGAACACAGTCAGCCCAGGCAAGGAACACGCAGTCAGCCCAGGGAAGGAACACACAGTCAGCCCAGGGAAGGAACACACAGTCAGCCCAGGGAAGGAACACACAGTCAGCCCAGGGAAGGAACACACAGTCAGCCCAGGCAAGGAACACACAGTCAGCCCAGGGAAGGAACACACAGTCAGCCCAGGGAAGGAACACACAGTCAGCCCAGGCAAGGAACACACAGTCAGCCCAGGGAAGGAACACACAGTCAGCCCAGGGAAGGAACACAGTCAGCCCAGGGAAGGAACACGCAGTCAGCCCAGGGCAGGAACACGCAGTCAGCCCAGGGAAGGAACACGCAGTCAGCTCAGGGAAGGAACACACAGTCAGCCCAGGGAAGGAACACAGTCAGCCCAGGGAAGGAACACAGTCAGCCCAGGGAAGGAACACAGTCAGCCCAGGGAAGGAACACACAGTCAGCCCAGGGAAGGAACACACAGTCAGCCCAGGGAAGGAACACGCAGTCAGCCCAGGGCAGGAACACACAGTCAGCCCAGGCAAGGAACACACAGTCAGCCCAGGGAAGGAACACAGTCAGCCCAGGGAAGGAACACACAGTCAGCCCAGGGAAGGAACACACAGTCAGCCCAGGGAAGGAACACACAGTCAGCCCAGGGAAGGAACACAGTCAGCCCAGGGAAGGAACACACAGTCAGCCCAGGCAAGGAACACACAGTCAGCCCAGGCAAGGAACACACAGTCAGCCCAGGCAAGGAACACACAGTCAGCCCAGGCAAGGAACACACAGTCAGCCCAGGGAAGGAACACACAGTCAGCCCAGGGAAGGAACACACAGTCAGCCCAGGGAAGGAACACACAGTCAGCCCAGGGAAGGAACACACAGTCAGCCCAGGGAAGGAACACACAGTCAGCCCAGGCAAGGAACACACAGTCAGCCCAGGCAAGGAACACACAGTCAGCCCAGGGAAGGAACACACAGTCAGCCCAGACAAGGAACACACAGTCAGCCCAGACAAGGAACACACAGTCAGCCCAGACAAGGAACACACAGTCAGCCCAGGGAAGGAACACACAGTCAGCCCAGGGAAGGAACACACAGTCAGCCCAGGGAAGGAACACACAGTCAGCTCAGGGAAGGAACACACAGTCAGCCCAGGGAAGGAACACACAGTCAGCTCAGGGAAGGAACACAGTCAGCCCAGGGAAGGAACACAGTCAGCCCAGGGAAGGAACACAGTCAGCCCAGGGAAGGAACACAGTCAGCCCAGGGAAGGAACACAGTCAGCCCAGGGAAGGAACACGCAGTCAGCCCAGGCAAGGAACACACAGTCAGCCCAGGCAAGGAACACACAGTCAGCCCAGGGAAGGAACACGCAGTCAGCCCAGGCAAGGAACACGCAGTCAGCCCAGGCAAGGAACACACAGTCAGCCTAGGGAAGGAACACGTAGTCAGCCCAGGGAAGGAACACGCAGTCAGCCCAGGGAAGGAACACGCAGTCAGCCCAGGCAAGGAACACGCAGTCAGCCCAGGGAAGGAACACGCAGTCAGCCCAGGCAAGGAACACACAGTCAGCCCAGGGAAGGAACACGCAGTCAGCCCAGGCAAGGAACACACAGTCAGCCCAGGGAAGGTACACGCAGTCAGCCCAGGGAAGGAACTACAATGTTCCCATGCATGGGTGGGACCGAATTCCTCAACAAACATGGGTGTTCCTGCCTGCGGCATTTTCATTAAGACTATCTCTTCTTCCTCGTCTACTTTCCTTCCACCTAGAGTTAGTGGAGTGGTTCAATAGTGTTAGGATCTAAATTAACCTTAGAAACTGTCTTGGACGATTAGTAAAGCTCATACCAAGTTTATTCACCCATCGGGTCATACAGCTGCACAGACAAAGGACATATTGACACAAGAACTGGTACTTAAAACCCTTTCTCCTATGCTGAGCCCCTCCCGAACAGCCAATACACCTCTGTTGCTGTCCAGAAGATTAGTGAAATGTTCTTTCTCACTTCATCTAACCTGACCTCGTCCCCAACTCACGGCTGTCATGGTGACTCGTACCAGACTGTGTCTCTTCTCCTCCCAGAGGATCCCTGATGTCTGACAATAACATATCCTGGTAGAATGTAAACATTCTACATTCCCCTCTCTCCTTTGGTGACATGAATTAGGATATTTCATATTTTCAAGTAACGCACACGTAGCCAACATTAATGTATAAACAACTACCTAATTCAAAAAGAGAGGCGTTGTGCCATGAAATGTTACTTTAGCGTTTTTTGTGGGGGAAACCAGATTCTGTTTATTTGAGCAATTATGAGATGGAAGGGAGTTCTATGTAATCATGGCTCTATATAATACTGTACGCTTTCTTGAATTTGGGGACTGTGAAAAGACGCCTGGTGGCATGTCTGGTGGGGTAGGTAAGTGTGTGTGTGTGTCAACTACCCCCCCCCCCCCCCCGTCACTTACTCTGGGTTCTTCTGAGGGAGTGTGTGGTGGCTCTCTTAGCTCTGGGCTCACTGATTGGCTCAGTGGTGTACTGGTCCCTCTCCTCCAGCTCCAACCGCCGCTTCGCCTGAGACAGAAGAGTTATACAAAAGTTGATACTCTGGATCACTTCAGATGGAAAACAGCCCTCAAGGGTCACAGTGTCCTAAGGTTGACCTAGGCAGTGAGCTCTAAATAGTTCATAGTTATGTGTTTATTTTTTAATTGTATTTATATCCTGTGGTCTTGACTCTCAGAGTTGCAGGATAGTGATAAAAAGTTTATATTATGGCTTGACAGCTAGCCAGCTGTTTAAATGAAAAATAATGCAGGTTTTTAATTCGATCGGTTTGGAAGTATTACACCAAGGACTGCATGCTGTGTCCAGAGGAAGATCAGGGAACGCTCCTAAATCCCTGCCAAGACGTGGTGGCTTTTCAGCAGCATCACCCAGGTGGGTGTTACATTCCTGGCTATGGAGGACCAGTACCAGAGTGGATCCAACAGACTGACTGACCATTCAGAGAAGCAGGTGTGGTGGGCTGTGGAAGAGGGCATATTAAATGACATGTGAGAGGTTATAGTCCTTACAGTCTGTGTCCACATTTCAGTTACTGTTCCCATTTAACCCATATGAACTTAGAAGAGGAATCTTCTGTTTATTCATGGATACAGGGATACTCATGAGCGGGATTTCAAAGATACATGTAAACAGCTTATCCTAAAATAAGACTTTAAGTGGGATATGAGTTACTATCCGGAATACTGTCCCCCCCCCAGACTTTCTTTGCCCCCCCCCCCCCCCAGACTGTCGTTGTTTCTCCTTGGCAGTCCCATCGATGCCATCTCCACTGCCCCCCCCCCCAGACTGTCTTTGTTTCTCCTTGGCAGTCCCATCGATGCCCTCTCCACTGCCCCCCCCCCAGACTGTCTTTGTTTCTCCTTGGCAGTCCCATCGATGCCCTCTCCACTGCCCCCCCCCCAGACTGTCGTTGTTTCTCCTTGGCAGTCCCATCGATGCCCTCTCCACTGCCCCCCCCCCCCCCCCCAGACTGTCGTTGTTTCTCCTTGGCAGTCCCATCGATGCCCTCTCCACTGCCCCCCCCCCAGACTGTCTTGGTTTCTCCTTGGCAGTCCCATCGATGCCCTCTCCACTGAACCCCCACCCACTGCCTTCCAGCTCAAACTGCCTCAACTTCATCCAAGCTGACAGACTTTCAAATCTCCACTATTTAAATGTTAAGTTTAGTTGGCTTTATTTTATGTGCTTTGAGATTCTTTGAAAAGTGCTATACAAGATGTATTGATCTCCCTCTAGTGGTGTGGGGGCTGTGCTTTGGCAAAGTGGGTGGGGTTATATCCTTCCTGTTTGGCCCTGTCCGGGGGTATCATCGGATGGGGCCACAGTGTCTCCTGACCCCTCCTGTCTCAGCCTCCAGCATTTATGCTGCAGTAGTTTATGTGTCGGGGGGCTAGGGTCAGTTTGTTATATCTGAAGTACTTCTCCTGTCTTATCCGGTGTCCTGTGTGAATTTAAGTATGCTCTCTCTAATTCTCTCTTTCTTTCTCTCTCTCGGAGGACCTGAGCCCTAGGACCATGCCTCAGGACTACCTGGCATGATGACTCCTTGCTGTCCCCAGTCCACCTGGCCGTGCTGCTGCTCCAGTTTCAACTGTTCTGTCTGTGACTATGGAACCCTGTCCTGTCCACCGGACGTGCTACCTGTCCCAGACCTGCTGTTTTCAACTCTCTTGAGACCGCAGGAGCGGTAGAGATACTCTTAATGATCGGCAATGAAAATCCAACTGAAATTTACTCCTGAGGTGCTGCACCTTCGACAACTACAGTGATTAGTATTATTTGACCACGCTGGTCATTTATGAACATTTGAACATCTTGGCCATGTTCTGTTATAATCTCCACCCGGCACAGCCAGAAGAGGACTGGCCACCCCTCATAGCCTGGTTCCTCTCTAGGTTTCTTCCTAGGTTCTGGCCTTTCTAGGGAGTTTTTCCAAGCCACCATGCTTCTACACCTGCATTGCTTGCTGTTTGGGGTTTTAGGCTGGGTTTCTGTACAGCACTTTGAGATATCAGCTGATGTACAAATATAAATAAATTTGATTTATTATTATCATCATTATTATTATTATTTCTGTAAGCCAAGTACACCTAGCAGCACTACGGCGTAACCTAGCAGCACTACCGCGTAACCTAGCAGCACTACCGCGTAACCTAGCACTACAGTGTTTGTTAAAGTTTAGAGAAGTGATGCACCGATATTACATTTTTGTCCGATATCGATATTTTCCTTGGCCAAAAAAAAAGCGATACCGATTACCAATATTTAAAAAGTTTGCAGCCTTTTAAGCATTCTAGTAGTTAAATAGTTAACACACACACCAACACACAGCGGTCTAAGGCACTGCATCTCAATGCAAGAGGTGTCACTACAGACCCTGGTTCGAATCCGGGCTGTATCACATCCGGCCGTGATTGGGAGTCCCATAGGGCGGTGCACAATTGGCCCAGCATTGTCCGGGGTAGGACGTCATTGTAAATAAGAATTATGTTAACTGACTTGCCTAGCTAAATAAAGGTGTTACACACACACACTGAGCAAAAAGTTATTTTGTTGGCATTTACGTATGTCCCCATTACCAGTAAAACATAATCAAAACCTATTTCTTTCACTTACTTGCTGTGCTGTTTCGCTGTTCATATGTTCAGTCGTTTCATTCTCAACCAGGATTTATATGGAACGCCGTTTGGGTCTTTGCATGTCAAAAAAAATCCACTATTGTGCCTAATCCTCATTGTGGCTAGCTTCACAATACATAACCCGGTCCGGTTGAGCCTCACTAGCCAGATGAAGCTAGCTGGCTGCTTATAACATTAGCTTTGGGCAATAGCTGGCTAGCTATTTATTTTCATGAACTTAAGTTCAATTTCAACAAGCGAACAACCGGTGTCAACCTAGCTAATACTTACAAGGATCCCTAAATCATTGCTAAGAATAGTGAAAATTACTGCAGTTTCTACACGTTATTGTTTTCAGGCTGGTTGTATTGGTGCTAGCTAGGTACCAAGCTAAAGCTTGCTAGCTACCCCAGAAGTTGCGGTCGAACAAATAATGGTTTATTACCAACACAGTATTGTAAATACATCGATCGTGGCCGGTGTTTGCTTGCAGACTTTTTTGTACAGCTTTGACAGTGCTACTGATAGCAGTGGTGGCGCTTGGCTTGCAAGTGCAAATTCAGAACACACAACATTCTATAATAGAACTGTGTTATTTGACGTTTCAAATTGAAAGCTTATTTAACGCGTCAAGTAGTGTTATTGTCAAAGTGTTATTTGCGTGTATCTTTGACATAGACCCAAACGGCGTTCCATAGTATGTCGTGAAGCTAATAGCAGTGACGCTATTAGTGTGTAACTCGAGTAGGGCAACATCTAAACAATAGCGCACTTTGTTATATTAAGTATGCACGCCAGCTTTGACATCGTTTTTTCCACATCGGCGGTAAATTAGACATCGGGCCGATACAGATGTTGCCAATTTTAGCTAATATCGGCCGATTCCGATATGTTCACAGATATATCGCGCATCCCTAGTTTAGAGACATTTATTTTTAAATACATTTTTCAAAATGCGTATCATCCTTGATTACTTATAAATGATTTATCCACGTGTGGTTGTATTGACTTTTAAACTATCAAATCTTAAGTTGCCACAACTTAATTAAGCCTTGCTGCTTAAAATCAGTTGTGGAATACTGACTGTCCAAACAGAATCGGATGTGTGTGTTCAGACAGCAGTCATTGGCTGACATGGCGACGCTAGTTGTCACGGTAACGACGGGTGTGTGCAATCAGCATAGACTAATTAGTTGTAGGTGCTCGTGCTTCCTTTCATTCAGAAGTTACGTAATAAAGCAAAGACATGGAAGTTTACCAGTTACAAGTGTAAGAACACCTTTAAAAAGTCTCAAAAAGGACGAGATGATCCAACTTTCAAAACAAGTCATTTTTGGCTAGCCACAGCAGTCAACTAGCTAGCAAATTCACTAATTTCTTTGAAAAACAATTAGCAAAGCTCGTTAGCTACCACATGTTCTTGTCAAACTGTCAACAAAATATGCCATATAAAAGTTTAAAAAAAAAAAAACTTAAAAAGGGCAAATAAATCACATTTGACCGTTTGGACACAAGTCAAATGGCCAGGAATCAGATGAAGTGGTTTGAAATACGATGTTCCCACCACTTGAGAAACTGACCACGTTCACATGTGTACAGTATTCCGGATAGTAACTCATGTCCCACTTAAAGTCTTATTTTAGGATAAGCTGTTTACATGCATCTTTGAAATCCCGCTCATGAGTATCCCTGTATCCATGAATAAACAGAAGATTCCTCATCTAAGTTCATATGGGTTAAATGGGAACAGTAACTGAAATATGGACACAGACTGTAAGGACTATAACCTCTCACATGTCATTTAATATGAACTCGTGTAGAATTATGCAGTGAAATTAAACAAATGTTAAGTTTGTTTTGGGAAACAGGAGTGGAGAAATATGATTTCTTTCAGCATCTAGAGAAAATGTTTAAGGTGCTTGTAATGTGTTATATCTTTGACACTTATGACAGTATTTCAACCACAACATATGCACCCAAGACAAACTGAAGTCTTTGTGTTTCTCATCTTTTAAATGTCCTTAAAACCAGAAAAAAACTGATGACATTTAGTACTGGAGTATTTCTGTCTGCATTAACATTTACATTTAAGTCATTTAGCAGACGCTCTTATCCAGAGCGACTTACAAATTGGTGCATTCACCTTATGATATCCAGTGGAACAACCACTTTACAATAGTGCATCTAACTCTTTTAAGGGGGGGGGGTAGAGGCCCTTTGTGTGGAAAAACGTATTCTGATTGGCTGGGCAGTCATGAAATCCTATAGATTAGTGCCTAATGAATGTATTACAATGGACAGATTTCCTTATATGAATTGTAACTCAGTAAAACCTTTGAAATTGTTGCGTTTGTATTTTCGTTCAGTATAGATGCCTAATGCATTCATTCTATCAATGTAAGACATTCTGCTGAGCACTCCTTTATTTAGTCTCTCTGTTTATTTAACAAGGCAAGTCAGTTAAGAACAAATTCTTATTTACAATGACGGCCTACCCCGGCCAAACCCTAACGACGGTGGGCCAATTGTGCGCCGCCCTATGAGACTTCCAATCACGACCGGTTGTGATACAGCATGGAATCAAACCAGGGTCTGTAGTGACTCCTCCAGCACAGAGATGCATTGCCTTAGACCATTATGCCACTCAGGAGCCCAGTTATGACAGAAGAGAAGCTGCATGTATCGATCGATCGTTGACAAACAAAATGGCCAACCAAATGTCGGAAATTATAAGCAGAAACTTTTCTAAATTAGAGGGGAAAGTAGCATGTTGTAAATTATTATGGTGGATCACACTGAGCGGATAGCCTACATTTTGAAGTCATTTGTTTGACAATCAGATGAAAACATCACACAATACCCACGACTTGCAAAACTAAGCTTGCGCAGATCAAAAAAACAAGATGTTTACATGCCACAGACAGTACCCAGTCTTAGATGAGCACATCCCAGGTTTCTCAGAACGGGGATACAATCTTTTTGGGGGTTATTGTAAAATGGGATATGATGTGTGTTTATGCGTCAACTCAAAAACAGACTACTTGAGTATCCTGAATAATACAGGGATACTGGTTGCCCATGTAAACATGGTCAAGTGAGATCAGGACACCTAGTTTAAAACCTAGTGGTCTTATTTACCTGAGGAGAAAGGCTGGCAGGTCTATAGAGCAGACTACTGGCCATGGCACCCCTCTCTCTTGATTCTTTGAACTGTGGTCAAGTATGTTTCGGTTGGGGTGCTACCTTAAATGCTTTTGCATAAATTATTTCTTAGTGTGAGTTTATAGGCATCTTTACAAGTGTGTAGCATGCAGCTTGCATGTTTCCAAGAAATCAAACTTTCACGATTAGACCACAAATCACAACAAAATCTGTGTCGGGACTTTCTCGTGGTATGACTCCATGTTGGAAATCAAGAAATGTATTATAGCTATCGAGCTACGTCACAGACGTGGAAGATAGTTCGTGTACTTTTAGTTTTATGACAACGTGGGTCCTTATGGTAGATACATTTATGTTTGACCCCACAAGCGGTCTTTTGAGCCGCTGGAGCGAGGTATTACAAAATGGGGGAACACAAAACCAACCAGCTTAGTTAAGAAGCTTGCGTCCCACACTAACACGGGGACTAGATTCACCCCATCCCCCTCCAAGTGTGGTTTAAGGCCTAGTTTCTGGTATTTTTTTAAAGAATATATTCCCTTGCTTTAGCGCTAGCCCATGGTATTTTACTAACTAGGTACCATGAATAAGACACGTTGTTTGTTTTGTCGATTATATATTATATATTTATTTTTTTAATTAAAGATTGATTAGGGGTTATTATTACGATATAATTTCTGCAGATCAAAACGTTGGAATTGTGGCTGCTGCTGGATATGGACGACGGGGGAAAACAACGAGGTGGATTGGTTTAACGTGTCAAATAAGACCATACTTAGCTAGCTAGCTGTGTTGGCTACCCAACTAACGTTGTCGTATGTATGCTTGATATCTGGCTAACTAGGTATCTAAACCAAACTAACGTTAGGTAGCTAGCTATGGTTCTTCAATAACCCTTTATAAATCCACTGTCAAAGGGGACAACTCAAGTGGGAAAAGTTACAAGTGGTGCATCACAAAAACATAACGGCAACGTGTGACTTTGTGCAGTAAAACATATAAGTTAGTAGCATATTAAGCTAAACAGCTAGCACTGTATACTACTAGTTGCTAGGAATTGTAGCCAACTAGCTGACGTTACTAGTTAAATAACTAGGATAAGTCACTTGCTAGTTCTCACTAGTTAGCGAACATAATACAGTTGTAAGCTAACTGGTCAACTTGCATTCATGTGACTGCACTTAATATTGTATGCCAAAAGAGCCATCGTGTACTAAATTACCGGGGGTCTTCCGATGGCTGGTCGCGGTCCTGTCCCGTTTGTAGACACCCCTATGGGTGTAGTGTAAAGCTGACTCACGGTCGGGTCTGCGACACCGACATTGTTAGTCTGGTTCGGACAGGGCGGAGGGGTTAAGATCTGATAATATGTCGCATTGCTGTACCGGGTCAGAACCGTTTGTTTTTTGTCCATGGAGGAGCCTCCGACCCCTGAAATAAGGACTTTTTCCGGGACTCCCCTCTTTCTCATCTTCAGGGTCAAATGTCCGTTTGTCCCTCCGCTACTTTGGAGCACTTTCTCCTCAAAGTCCGCCTCGGCTCGACCCAAAATAATCAGGGATATCGTTAGACTAATATCTTACATGCCCATTCGTTCAAATTGTATAAATGATACGTTTCGAAAACGGGAAGATGCAATGGATTGAATTAGGTCGAAAGCTCCGTTCTGGATGTTTAAAAAATGGCTCCAGGAAGCTGACAATGAATAAGGGGATGCAGTTTACCCGCGAAGGGCCCTCCCGCGAAACTCGGATTTCCCGGGAATGTTTTAAACAATATTTGAATATGGTATGCTATTGGTCAGCGTCATATCAGTCTCCCTCTACGTAATTGCGTCAGTGTGTTTGACCAATGGCTGAGGATTTTCGACACACAAAGCGATGCCTTGTGCTTATTTGTCTGCTGAACGTCAAACTCAATCATGTAAGGTAAGCACCATATATATACAGTGCATTCGGAAAGTATTCAGACCCCTTTGCTTTCCCCCCACATTTTGTTACGTAACAGCCTTATTCTAAAATTGATTACATAAAAAAAATTCTTAATCTACACACAATACCCCATTATGACAAAGTGGGGGAAAAAATGAAATATGTGCACATTTATTACAAATAAAAAACAGAAATACATAAGTATTCAGACCCTTTGCTATGCGACTCGAAAATGAGCTTAGGTGCATCCTGTTTCCATTGATCATCCTTGAAATGTTTCCTCGACTAGTTTGGAGTTGAAATGTGGTAAATTCAATTGATTGGACGTGATTTGGAAAGGCACTCACCTGTCTATATAAAGGTCCCGCACATCGACAAGGTGAAGAATCTGCCGATGTGCCCTTGAGCAAGGCACTGAACCCTAACTGCTCCAGGGTTGGCGTTGATAATGGCTGACTGTGACCCAAGTCTCCGAAGGTGTCTCAGGAGGATTTGGGACATGCATATAATACAAGTACATCAATGAAATAGGACAAATATAAGCCCCTCAAAAAAGTATTTTATTTATTTATTATTATTAAACCTTGCATTCTTCGTGCAAGGTTCCTTCTCGTATTGAGTCTTCTCGCATTTGATTATTTTCCTGTGACCCTTAACATCTAGCAAAAATAACATTCAAATGCAATGCAGTCATTAAAGTGCATGGAGACCATACTGAATGTTACACTGGACGCAGCAGTTGATCAGTCACTAACAGTGTTTGAAAATTGTTTTAGTAAATCTATTAGTCCAAGATAAAACAAATAATTTTGACATTTCATACAACAAGTGAAATGTTTACTTTACAAGCCCCTAACCAACAATGCAGTAAAAAATAAGAATTAAGAAATAAAAGGAACACGTAATTAAAGAGCAGCAGTGAAATAACAATAGCGAGACTATATACAGGGGGGGTAACGGTACAGAGTCAATGTGCAGGGGCGCAGGCTAGTCGAGGTAATTGAGGTAATATGTACATATAGGTTGAGTTATTAAAGTGGCTATGCATAGATAATAACAGAGAGTAGTGGGGCGTGTGGGGGGCAATGCAAATAGTCTGGGTAGCCATTTGATTAGATGTTCAGGAGTCTTATGGCTTGGGGTTAGAAGCTGTTTAGAAGCCTCTTGGACCTAGACTTGGCGCTCCGGTACCGCTTGCCGTGCGGTAGCAGAGAGAACAGTCTATGACTAGGGTGGCTGGAGTCTTTGACAATTTTTAGGGCCTTCCTCTGACACTGCCTGGTACAGAGGTCCTGGATGGCAGGGAGCTTGACCCTAGTGATGTACCCTCTGTCGTGCCTTGCGGTTGGAGGCCGAGCAGTTGCCATACCAGGCAGTGATGCAACCTGTCAGGATGCTCTCGATGGTGCAGCTGTAGAACCATTTGAGGATCTGAGGACTCATGCCAAATAATTTCAGTCTCCTGAGGGGGAATAGGTTTAGTCGTGCCCTCTTCACGACTGTCTTGGTGTGCTTGGACCATGTTAGTTTGTTGTTTATGTGGACACCAAGGAACTTGAAGCTCTCAACCTGCTCCACTACAGCTCCGTTGATGAGAATGGGGGCATGCTCGGTCCTCCTTTTCCTGTAGTCCACAATCATCTCACTTGTCTTGATCACGTTGAGGGAGTGGTTGTTGTCCTGGCACCACACGGCCAGGTCTCTGACCTCCTCCCTATAGGATGTCTCGTTGTTGTTGGTAATCAGGCCTACCAGCCTTTCAAAGCACTTGATGGCTACAGACGTGAGTGCTATGGGTCGGTAGTCATTTAGGCAGGTTACCTTAGTGTTCTTGGGAACAGGGACTATGGTGGTCTGCTTAAACCATGTTGGTATTACAGGGACACATGCTCTCATGCATGTTTGTGTTATTTGCCTGGAAGCGAGCATAGAAGTAGTTTAGCTCGTCTGGTAGGCTCGCGTCACTGGGCAGCACTCGGCTGTGCTGCTTCCCTTTGTAGCCTGTAAGGGTTTGCAAGCCCTGCCACATCCGACGGCCGTCAGAGACGGTGTAGTACGATTCGATCTTAGTCCTGTATTTGCGCTCTTATCCATGTTCATTTGTGACGTGTGAATTACTTGACGTGCTCATATGGACAAATACACAAAAGACAAAAACTCATTAACCACAGGATTACATTCTTAAATAATAACAGTAATATTTTTTTCCTTTTGAATGTCAAATATAAAACACCCTTTAGCATTGGAAATAGGAAACAAATGCTCAGAGATCTGCAATGAACACAACTCCCTAATCTTTTGGTTCATGACCATTGACAGATACTTTTATTTATTTAACCAGGCAAGTCAGTTAAGAACAAATTATTCTTTTCAATGACGGCCTAGGAACGGTGGGTTAACTGCCTTGTTGAAGGGCAGAATGACAGATTTTTACCTTGTCAACTCAGGGATTCGATCTTGCAACCTTTCGGTTACTAGTCCAGCACTCTAACCACTAGGCTACCCTGCCGCCCCATATAATGAGGATTTGATCTTGTTCTTACGCCCCAAATAGCTGTCACCTTCAATATCCTTACATGAAGGGAAGAAAGAAGACAAATAAGTACTGGCCAGTATTTCCTATACCTATATATAGGCATTAGGCTGGTGTAATGAAATGTAGCTAGCTCAAATATCATCAAACTTCATCTTCTATCCCTGGAAGGCCAGTATCACCGTCTGCTGATCCTTCCATCTTCTTACTGGCCTCCCATAGACTGCAGTGAAGGGGTGGTGGAGATCCCTCTGCGTGCCTGTTGCCTGCCAAAGTCTCCCCTTCCCCGGCCTCTCCCTTGCAAGAACCCCCGTCATGTATCCCAGGACCCCGAGACGGGCCATCATGTCCACCTCTGCCCCAGTTCTGGAAGTCCCTTCCTCTACCTCCTCAGCCCATACCCCTGCCTTAGCGGCACATTCAAGTTATTACGGTGGCTAACGTCACAGTAACTACTAACAGGGCTAGCTAGCTAACGTTAGCATATTTACAAGCATGGCCGAGGACGCAGTGTGTGCTAGTGCATTTGTAAGGACTTTGACGTAAACAAAACAATATATAGAGGTGACAGCTTTATTTTAATAACACACTACAGTAATCACAGCGCACATTTAAATTTACTGATAATCACTCATACCTTCAAAGTACAAACATTGCAATTGGAGAAATATTTACTCCATCCTTGGGGGCAGACATTTTTGTTACTACGGAGACGTATGAATGACGTGCGTGCGTCGTGGCGTGTGATGAGAAGGGGGAGGGGCCCACGATACATGATTTTGATTTCTTTCTTTGTTTCATGACCAGAAAACAACAATGGTGTATATTTGTAGAAATGTCCATATCTGATCGTTCGCCTGACATTTTCGTTATAATTACCGGACTCGTATCAGAACCGAATCCACAGGAGGTAGGATGAAGCGGCGCAATGCGGACTGCAGCAAGCTCCGACGGCCGTTAAAACGGAACCGAATCACCGAGGGTATATATAGCAGGTACCGACGAAGAAAGCGGGCTCTAGTTAGGGGACATGATCGTACAATAATGGCGTCTGAGATATATCAGACAAGACACTTAGCTGTCATGTAGTGTGTCAAATAACCCCCCTGCTTTAGCGTTACTATGAATGTGTCGTTTTCAAATGTCTTATAGCCTGGTTCTGAAGGCCTAGCTATGTAACATTAGCTAAGTAGCAGCTGCTAGTTAGTTCGCTTGCTATTCTGACAGTTTCAGGGATTTGTTCCAAAATGTAAACAATACCGAATGCATTCACATTGACGACAATCAAATGGCATTGGAAAACGTGCTAAAAATGCATACACACAGATCATGATTTTATTGCACGGTTAATTAGTGTCTTACTGATACTTAGCTGGCCATCCAACCCACACATGACAATATGTTCTTTGTATACTCACTCACTGTCTGGTAGCCCTGTATTACTAAGCTAGCTAGTTATCCAAAGCTTGACTGTAGCATCTACACTTGTGAGTCCTTCAGTACATTGTCAGCAGCAAAGCTCTATTGATCACACAGCGTGGGCAAAGCAGCTGTTGAAAAACCGACATATACACGGGGTTTAATGTTCTCTCCGATCTTCTCATAGACATACGCCACTGTCTGGCACGGTGTTAGGTTATGTATTTCTGGCCTTGTACAGTATGAACGAAGACTATAAGCTCTGGACCAGAGCTTTTAGTATGAAGGGACTGAAAAGCAGTACACTTGTACAACCAGGAATCTGTATATCAACTAGTGGGGATGAAGTTGAAGTTTGTCCCGTGTGGCTCAGTTGGTAGAGCATGGCGCTTGCAACGCCAGGGTTGTGGGTTCATTCCCCACGGGGGGACCAGGATGAATATGTATGAACTTTCCAATTTGTAAGTTGCTCTCGATAAGAGTGTCTGCTAAATGACGTAAATGTAAGTTAGGATTCATTAAAGGAACAAATTTGAATTAACTTTTAATGTTATTCGGTGCAAATGCCTCTTTTTAAAACAACATCGGAAACCATGTGGTCATGTGGTTGCAGATTATTACCTCGTGACTGAAATCAGGAGAAAGATGGTCCATCTGTAAACACTGTGCTGTTTATATGAATGACTGTTGATCATATCACAGGGAGCTTTTGACTAGCTCTGGTCCAGGGCGGTAGTGACACATGTTCCATTACTAGTTAGTAGAGGAACACACTAACACCTTGGACCAGAGCTAGTTTTCATCTAGCCTCTCTCTCTCTCTCTCTCTCAGGTTGTGTCTAAAGAAATCCCACAATGTTTCTCTCATGTTCTCTTTCTCTCGCTGTCTTTGTCTCTTTCTCTCTCTCTCTCTCAGTACGTTCCTGTATCTGAAGTTTCTGGTGGTGTGGGTGCTGGTGCTGCTGGCAGACTTTGTGTTGGAGTTCAGGTTTGAGTACCTGTGGCCCTTCTGGCTCTTCATACGCAGTGTCTATGACTCGTTCAGATACCAGGGGCTGGTAAGTGTGTGTGAATGTAAGACAGAGTGTATTCATGAGATTTTGACACGAAAAATGGCTGCACAATTGTATATTTGCATACTGACTACATTTCTCTCTCTCTCTCTCAGGCTTTCTCCGTGTTCTTTGTGTGTGTGGCGTTTACGTCTGACATCATCTGCCTCCTCTTTATCCCTGTCCAATGGCTGTTTTTCGCTGCCAGCACCTACGTCTGGGTCCAGTACGTCTGGCACACAGGTCCGTTAACACCAGCTCTCTCTCTGTCCCAGATTTAGATAGATTTCTCTTTCCTATGATGCATTGGGGCTTAATCCTGGGTGGCACGTGATTCATATGTTTATGTATACCCAGTTATCAAATGTGTATGTACTGTACATTTTTATACATTCAAATGCGCATGTACAAAATTCTGCTTTCACACAAGCAGCCCAATTTTGACAGTTTTTCCCACTAATTGGTCTTTTGACAAATCAGATCAGCTCCTGCAAATAATTGGGCAAAAAGATCATAATTGGTCTGCCTGTGTAAACGGCGGCGTTTAACTCTCACACTGTCCCCCATCTGGGCCCTTTCCCCCTCTGCACAGAGAGAGGAGTGTGTCTACCCACCGTGTCGCTATGGATACTGTTTGTGTACATGGAAGCTGCCATCCGCTTCAAGGACCTGAAGAACTTCCATGTGGACCTGTGTCGGCCCTTCGCTGCTCACTGGTAACCCTGTCCGCTGTTGTTATAACCCTACCTGGTCTATCTTCTTGCATTGTGTCGTTGGGCCTTTTAATGCACAAGACCAAGCCCATTGTAATTTGCTCAGGCAATGTTCTTTTAAATAATTAGTCAAACAGTCCCACTTGTTACAAGACACCTATAGACTCTGCAACAAAAGTCAAACTGTTCTTCTTCTATGCTGCACAGGAAGTAGAAATGACAGGTAACCATAACAACAGTTTATTTGTCGTCGTCGTCCCCCCTCTGTCAGTATTGGCTACCCCGTGGTGACTCTGGGCTTTGGCTTTAAGAGCTACGTCAGCTACAGGATGAGACTGAGGAAACAGAAAGAGGTGCAGAAGGAGAATGAGTTCTATATGCAGCTCCTACAGCAGGCTCTGCCCCCAGAGCAACAGATGCTACAGAGACAGGAGAGAGAGGCGGAGGAGGGTGAGTAGAGACCTCAGTCTGTTGTTGTTGTTGTTTGTTGTTGTTGCCTGATTCCGTATTTTTCTCTCCCAAATTCAGTTTTCTCCTGTTTTTGTTTTTGTCCTGTTTTTTTTCCCCCACAACATTTTTTTATTTATTTTAAGTTGTTTCTTGGTTTCTTTGGTTTGTTCTAGGTTAGTTTGGTTGATTTTGTGCATGCTACCTGTGCTGTGAAAAATGTCTGTGCTTTTTTTCTATTTGTTGGTGAGCTAACATAAATATATATTGTGTTTTCCCTGTAAAAAAATTTTTTAAATCGGACATGTTGGCTGGATTCACAAGATGTGTGTCTTTCATTTACTGTATTGGACTTGTTAATGTGTGAAAGTTAAATATTTCTCAAAAATATTTTTTGAATTTCGCGCTCTGCCTTTTCAGTGGAATGTGGGAGGAGTTCCGCTAGCGGAACCTCAGTCCTAGAAAGGTTAAATAGTAAAAATAAAATACAAATGGGATGTTTCAAGTCCACAACAGTTTTAAACCACATTAGGAGACTACTAATGAGGTCTGTGGAAAAAAATCTTTGACATTTTGGGTGTAGTTGCCCTTTTCATGCAAGTGTGAACCAGCAAGAGACCGTTGTTTGGTTAGCGATGTTTCTGTTGGGCTCATGTGATTGCAGAGTTTGCAAAACAAAATGGCCACTGGATTGATGCTAATAATCATGATATCATCCCGCCGGGTACTTTGTAGTTAACATTTTGGGAAAGCCTTCCCAGCTCTACTAGACGATGGTTATCGTTAGCATCGTCGCTAACGGTACACCAATAGGACTCACTCATTCCTGTGCCGTTGCAGGGAAATATGAATCGCTGATGCATTTAAGTGAATGTCTTATGATTCACTTGGGCAATTTTTTTAATGCATTTTCTAATAAATTCATAAGCTCTGATTCAG
>NC_092114.1:14323435-14368435 GCF_045679555.1 Salvelinus alpinus | reverse complement strand
GTTCCCTTCCCTGACCCACGACCGCAGTACTACAGCAACCTGTGTCTAGTACAGTTCCCTTCCCTGACCCACGACCGCAGTACTACAGAAACCTGCTTCTAGTACAGTTCCCTTCCCTGACCCACGACCGCAGTACTACAGAAACCTGCTTCTAGTACAGTTCCCTTCCCTGACCCACGACCGCAGTACTACAGCAACCTGCGTCTAGCTGCGTCATTGTGTTCGTAGACTCTAGGATCAAACTCTGATGGCTGGGGATTCCACAAGGTTCAGTAACATTTACCTCAGGGTTTCATCTACCATTACATAAACAGGATGCTCCTCAAGGTTCATTTAACTCAGGGTTTCATCTACCATTACATAAACAGGATGCTCCTCAAGGTTAATTTACCTCAGGGTTTCATCTACCATTATATAAACAGGATGCTCCTCAAGGTTCATTTACCTCAGGGTTTCATCTACCATTATATAAACAGGATGCTCCTCAAGGTTCATTTACCTCAGGGTTTCATCTACCATTATATAAACAGGATGCTCCTCAAGGTTCATTTACCTCAGGGTTTCATCTACCATTATATAAACAGGATGCTCCTCAACGTTCAGTAACATTTACCTCAGGGTTTCATCTACCATTATATAAACAGGATGCTCCTCAAGGTTCATTTACCTCAGGGTTTCATCTACCATTATATAAACAGGATGCTCCTCAACGTTCAGTAACATTTACCTCAGGGTTTCATCTACCATTACATAAACAGGATGCTCCTCAAGGTATACAAGGTGTTCTGCTTTGAAAGTTGCGACCCAGAGATGTAAATTAGCAACATGAAGAAAATGGCAACAAAGTGAGAAAACACATTTCCTACTGTCATCTAACCCTCCTCTCTCTCCCCTCCTTCCCCCAGGTCAGATCCACCAGAGGGACCAGGAGATAGCAGAGTTGAAGCAGAAGATAGCTGAAGTGATGGCTGTGATGCCCAGTATCTCCTACAGCAACGACAGCAGCAGCCTCAGCCCTGTTACGCCACACTACTCCTCCAAGTTCATGGACAATAGTCCCTCTTCTCTGGATCCCAACGCTTCTGTCTACCAGCCACTCAAAAAGTGACAATAACACACACATTAATACACACTAACACACACACTTACAAGAATACAGATTTACAAAGACCGCATACGTAGTCACATTCACTCATACATACGTAGTCACGTCCCCTCATACATACGTAGTCACGTCCCCTCATACATACGTAGTCACGTCCCCTCATACATACGTAGTCACGTCCCCTCATACATACGCAGTCACGTCCCCTCATACATACGTAGTCACATTCACTCATACATACGTAGTCACGTCCCCTCATACATACGTAGTCACATCCCCTCATACATACGTAGTCACGTCCCCTCATACATACGTAGTCACATTCACTCATACATACGTAGTCACGTCCCCTCATACATACGTAGTCACATTCACCCATACATACGTAGTCACGTCCCCTCATACATACGTAGTCACATTCACTCACATACGTAGTCATATCCACTCATACATACGTAGTCACATCCCCTCATACATACGTAGTCACATTCACTCATACATACGTAGTCACGTCCCCTCATACATACGTAGTCACGTCCCCTCATACATACGTAGTCACGTCCCCTCATACATACGTAGTCACATTCACTCATACATACGTAGTCACGTCCCCTCATACATACGTAGTCACATCCCCTCATACATACGTAGTCACATCCCCTCATACATACGTAGTCACATTCACTCATACATACGTAGTCACATCCACTCATACATACGTAGTCACATCCCCTCATACATACGTAGTCACGTCCCCTCATACATACGTAGTCACATTCACTCATACATACGTAGTCACGTCCCCTCATACATACGTAGTCACATCCCCTCATACATACGTAGTCACATCCCCTCATACATACGTAGTCACATTCACTCATACATACGTAGTCACATCCACTCATACATACGTAGTCACGTCCCCTCATACATACGTAGTCACATCCCCTCATACATACGTAGTCACATTCACTCATACATACGTAGTCACATCCACTCATACATACGTAGTCACGTCCCCTCATACATACGTAGTCACATTCACTCATACATACGTAGTCACATTCACTCATACATACGTAGTCACATCCCCTCATACATACGTAGTCACATACGTAGTCACATCCCCTCATACATACGTAGTCACATCCCCTCATACATACGTAGTCACATACATACACAGTCACATCCCCTCATACATACGTAGTCACATTCACTCATACATACACAGTCACATCCCCTCATACATACGTAGTCACATTCACTCATACATACGTAGTCACATCCCCTCATACATACGTAGTCACATTCACTCATACATACGTAGTCACATTCACTCATACATACGTAGTCACATTCACTCATACATACGTAGTCACATCCCCTCATACATACGTAGTCACATCCCCTCATACATACGTAGTCACATCCACTCATACATACGTAGTCACATCCCCTCATACATACGTAGTCACATCCCCTCATACATACGTAGTCACATCCCCTCATACATACGTAGTCACATTCACTCATACATACGTAGTCACATTCACTCATACATACAAAGACACAAACTCTTCTGGTCAGGTTTTTTGGAAGCGATTGGAAATGATCTCGGCTCTGTCTAGGACGAGCTTCTCCGAAGTGTTTTGGTTGTGTTTTGGTTGTGTTTTGGTTGTGTTTTTGGAACCAGTTGCGTTCGGAGTCCCAGCCCCGTCGTTCTGTTATTCCCAGTTTGTTTCCATGGTGATGCCTTTGTTTTCTTTAGTTTTTTTTGGAACAGCTGGAGAGGTAAAACTACACGAGGGAAGATGTTTATGTTTTGTGATTGAGCCATTCTGATTTGAACTGGTAAGAGAGAGACGTATAAGGGACATCGGTTTGTCTGTATCCTGAATGGCGCCCTATTCCCTAAAGCCCATGAGGATTGTTCTGAGTGGAGAGAGAGACCGATGAGGACTGACTGGTTAGTTGGTATAAATGTCTAGAAAGACCCATCGTCTTGCTCTCTCTCTCTGTGCTTCATGTTCTCTCTCTCTCTCTCTCTCTCTCTCTCTCTCTCTCTCTCTCTCTGTCTCTCAGTGCTTCATGTTCTCTGTCTCTCAGTGCTTCATGTTCTCTCTGTCTCTCAGTGCTCATGTTCTCTCTCTCTCTCTCTCTCTGTGCTTCATGTTCTCTCTCTCTGTCTCTCAGTGCTTCATGTTCTCTCTCTCTGTCTCTCAGTGCTTCATGTTCTCTCTCTCTGTCTCTCAGTGCTTCATGTTCTCTCTCTCTGTCTCTCAGTGCTTCATGTTCTCTCTCTCTGTCTCTCAGTGCTTCATGTTCTCTCTCTCTGTCTCTCAGTGCTTCATGTTCTCTGTCTCTCAGTGCTTCATGTTCTCTCTCTCTCTGTCTCTCAGTGCTTCATGTTCTCTCTCTCTCTCTCTCTCTCTGTGCTTCATGTTCTCTCTCTCTGTCTCTCAGTGCTTCATGTTCTCTCTCTCTGTCTCTCAGTGCTTCATGTTCTCTCTCTCTGTCTCTCAGTGCTTCATGTTCTCTCTCTCTGTCTCTCAGTGCTTCATGTTCTCTCTCTCTGTCTCTCAGTGCTTCATGTTCTCTTTCTCTGTCTCTCAGTGCTTCATGTTCTCTCTCTCTCTCTCTCAGTGCTTCATGTTCTCTGTCTCTCTGTGCTTCATGTTCTCTCTGTCTCTCTGTGCTTCATGTTCTCTCTCTCTCTCTCTCAGTGCTTCATGGTCTCTCTCTCTGTGATTCATGTTCTCTCTGTCTCTCTGTGCTTCATGTTCTCTCTGTCTCTCTGTGCTTCATGTTCTCTCTGTCTCTCTGTGCTTCATGTTCTCTCTGTCTCTCTGTGCTTCATGTTCTCTCTGTCTCTCTGTGCTTCATGTTCTCTCTCTCTCTGTCTCTCTGTGCTTCATGTTCTCTGTCTCTCTGTGCTTCATGTTCTCTGTCTCTCTGTGCTTCATGTTCTCTCTGTCTCTCTGTGCTTCATGTTCTCTCTGTCTCTCTGTGCTTCATGTTCTCTCTGTCTCTCTGTGCTTCATGTTCTCTCTGTCTCTCTGTGCTTCATGTTCTCTGTCTCTCTGTGCTTCATGTTCTCTCTGTCTCTCTGTGCTTCATGTTCTCTCTGTCTCTCTGTGCTTCATGTTCTCTCTCTCTCTGTCTCTCTGTCTCTCAGTGCTTCATGTTCTGTCTCTCTCTGTCTCTCAGTGCTTCATGTTCTCTCTCTCTCTCTCTCTCTCTGTGCTTCATGTTCTCTCTGTCTCTCTGTGCTTCATGTTCTCTCTGTCTCTATGTGCTTCATGTTCTCTCTGTCTCTCAGTGCTTCATGTTCTCTCTCTCTCTCAGTGCTTCATGTTCTCTCTGTCTCTCTGTGCTTCATGTTCTCTCTGTCTCTCTGTGCTTCATGTTCTCTCTCTGTCTGTCTCTCTGTGCTTCATGTTCTCTCTCTGTCTGTCTCTCTGTGCTTCATGTTCTCTCTCTCTCTCAGTGCTTCATGTTCTCTCTCTCTCAGTGCTTCATGTTCTCTCTCTCTCTGTCTCTCAGTGCTTCATGTTCTCTCTCTCTGTCTCTCTCTGTCTCTCAGTGCTTCATGTTCTTTCTCTCTCTGTCTCTCTCTGTCTCTCAGTGCTTCATGTTCTCTCTCTCTCTGTCTCTCTCTGTCTCTCTGCTTCATGTTCTCTCTCTCTCTATCTGTCTCAGTGCTTCATGTTCTCTCTCTCTCTCTCTCTCTCAGTGCTTCATGTTCGCTCTCTCTCTCTCTCTCTCTCTCAGTGCTTCATGTTCTCTCTCTCTGTCTCTCTGTGCTTCATGTTCTCTCTGTCTCTGTGCTTCATGTTCTCTCTGTCTCTCTCTCTCTCTCTCAGTGCTTCATGTTCTCTCTCTCTCTGTCTCTCTCTGTCTCTCAGTGCTTCATGTTCTCTCTCTCTCTATCTGTCTCAGTGCTTCATGTTCTCTCTCTCTCTCTCTCTCTCTCAGTGCTTCGTGTTCTCTCTCTTTCTCTGTGCTTCTTGTTTTCTCTCTTTCTCTCTCTGTCTCTCAGTGCTTCATGTTATCTCTCTCTCAGTGCTTCGTGTTCTCTCTCTTTCTCTGTGCTTCTTGTTTTCTCTCTTTCTCTCTCTGTCTCTCAGTGCTTCATGTTCTCTCTCTCTCTCTGTCTCTCAGTGCTTCATGTTCTCTCTCTGTCTCTCTCTGTCTCTCAGTGCTTCGTGTTCTCTCTCTTTCTCTCTCTGTCTCTCAGTGCTTCGTGTTCTCTCTCTCTCTCAGTGCTTCGTGTTCTCTCTCTCTCTCTGTCTCTCAGTGCTTCATGTTCTCTCTCTCTCTCTCCCTCTCTCTCTCTCTGTGCTTCATGTTCACGATCTCCTTTTTCTTTCTGTCCATTTTGTTCAGCAGGTTTTGTCTCAGCTTAATGTTAGTCTTTGTATGATGGGACTATTATACTACACTACATTTTTGCTTTTAAATGTGAAGAAGCTGAAACATTTGAAGTGGTATCTTCTGTGAGTTTGATTATGAATGGAAAAGTACTTTGTTGATGTTTTGGTATTATCGCCATTACTTAAATATGTGTTTTTGTTTTTTTTAAGCAACACATTTCAGTTTAGTTATGACGATAACAATGGTAATGTACATTTCTCTATACCAGTGGTCTTGGCAAGATCACCAATTTGTACATCAACTCACATTCACCCTTTACTCCAAACAACATCCGGGATTATCAATTAACGCCAACAGTCCGGTCAAGAAATACATATCTTTCACAATTGGATTGTCAATGGAGATGACCTGGTACTGCCTATAGGTTAAGATATGACCTGGTACTGCCTAAAGGTTAAGATATATGACCTGGTACTGGCTAAAGGTTAAGATATATGACCTGGTACTGCCTAAAGGTTAAGATATATGACCTGGTACTGCCTAAAGGTTAAGATATATGACCTGGTACTGCCTATAGGTTAAGATATGACCTGGTACTGCCTAAAGGTTAAGATATATGACCTGGTACTGGCTAAAGGTTAAGATATATGACCTGGTACTGCCTAAAGGTTAAGATATATGACCTGGTACTGGCTAAAGGTTAAGATATATGACCTGGTACTGGCTAAAGGTTAAGATATATGACCTGGTACTGCCTAAAGGTTAAGATATATGACCTGGTACTGCCTAAAGGTTAAGATATATGACCTGGTACTGCCTAAAGGTTAAGATATATGACCTGGTACTGCCTAAAGGTTAAGATATATGACCTGGTACTGCCTAAAGGTTAAGATATATGACCTGGTACTCCCTAAAGGTTAAGATATGACCTGGTACTGCCTAAAGGTTAAGATATGACCTGGTACTGCCTAAAGGTTAAGATATATGACCTGGTACCTCCTAAAGGTTAAGATATATGACCTGGTACTGCCTAAAGGTTAAGATATATGACCTGGTACTCCCTAAAGGTTAAGATATGACCTGGTACTGCCTAAAGGTTAAGATATGACCTGGTACTGCCTAAAGGTTAAGATATATGACCTGGTACCTCCTAAAGGTTAAGATATATGACCTGGTACTGCCTAAAGGTTAAGATATATGACCTGGTACTGCCTAAAGGTTAAGATATATGACCTGGTACTGCCTAAAGGTTAAGATATATGACCTGGTACTGCCTAAAGGTTAAGATATATGACCTGGTACTGCCTAAAGGTTAAGATATATGACCTGGTACTGCCTAAAGGTTAAGATATATGACCTGGTACTGCCTAAAGGTTGAGATATATGACCTGGTACTGCCTAAAGGTTGAGATATGACCTGGTACTCCCTAAAGGTTAAGATATATGACCTGGTACTGCCTAAAGGTTAAGATATATGACCTGGTACTCCCTAAAGGTTAAGATATGACCTGGTACTGCCTAAAGGTTAAGATATGACCTGGTACTGCCTAAAGGTTAAGATATATGACCTGGTACCTCCTAAAGGTTGAGATATGACCTGGTACTGCCTAAAGGTTAAGATATATGACCTGGTACCTCCTAAAGGTTAAGATATATGACCTGGTACCTCCTAAAGGTTAAGATATATGACCTGGTACTCCCTAAAGGTTAAGATATATGACCTGGTACTGCCTAAAGGTTAAGATATATGACCTGGTACTGCCTAAAGGTTAAGATATATGACCTGGTACCTCCTAAAGGTTAAGATATATGACCTGGTACTGCCTAAAGGTTAAGATATGTCATCTGTTTGCTGCAAATGCACTCAAACCCGTCTATCCTTTTGGACCAAATTAGAATCTGTCGTTAGGCCATATTACTAAAAACCTACTGGATTTAATGATGTCTAGGTAACTGATGTTTACCAGTTGTAAATTTCACTGTGCCTTGCAAATTCCTTTTTTTTTTTAAGTAGTGAGTATAATGGGTTACTTCACCCCTCTTGATATAGGACCCGGGCTGTCTCAATAGTGTTAGCTTGCTTCCTTTCATTGTACCCTTTCCTTCGTGATCTCTGATCTGGCAGGTGGAAGCAACATATGGTGAAAGCCTCTCACCTATCATGAAGGAAAGGAGAGGAAGGAAGGAAGCCAGTGTAGTGGATTGAGATGTCCCCCATCTCTTACCATCTCCCATGCAGCCCCAGTCTCCTTTTATATTAAGCCCCATACTCTTAGACACCGATCAGTGTTGTCTTAAAAAGGAAAGGAAACAAATTGATTTGGTATATGAATGAACCTGGTCTGCCAAACAACAGCCAAACAGCTATTAAATATGTCTACCTGGTCAGGCCAAAGGGGTCAGTAGATCAAACTCCAGGCTCTTATGTCCACTACTACGGTGGCCCAGAGTGGACATCTATTTGTTTACAACCAAGGTTGGGGTCAATGCCATTTCAATTCAGGAAGTAAAAACTGGATTTTCAGTCATCTTCAATGCTTTTTAATGAGGAAACATTTGGAATTTGGTTAACTTTCTGAATTGAAATGGAATTGACCCCCGACCCTGTTTACAACCATGTACATTATTACATAGCGATGAATGTTCTAGGTTGTTTTTATTCAGTTCAAAGTGCCACGTTTTGGTGTTTCTCAATGCACCCCCTCTCCCGTTCATTAGATTGACGTATCTCTTGCTTTAGGTTTGGATAAAAGCATCACACCATAGCTACACGCTGTTGTGTTCATGTATTTGAAATTTTTTGGACATTCGGTTCTGATTTTTATTTAATTTTTTTAGGTTGATCAGAAAGCAGGTCCAGTAACGGTTAAATTGACTCGCTCGTTGCTTTTGTTATTGATTTGATTGCAGCTGTTTTCTCTCTTGCATCGTGTTTTTAATTCTCTCCTTCTAGCCTCTGAGTCCCAGATTTGTTTCTGTTCATCACAAATCCTTATGGAATCGTCATGCAAAAACAATTGGCTTGAAAGACTACATTTTGAGTTGGCAAGAGCACAAACAGATCTGGGAACCAGGCTAATCTCTTTCCAACTGGGATGATGATAATGATGACGATGATAGTGTGAGGTTTTGTATTGGGAAGTTACACCCTGCCCACTGGGCACACGCTTGTTGAATCCACGTCGTTTCCATGTCTTTTCAATGGCGTTACGTTGAGCCAACGTGAAATAGACGTTCAGTTGACATCTGTGCAGTTTGACCATAGGCCGTGTTTTGTTTTGTTTTGTTTTTTGCCGTAGGGTGAAGTTGCCCCTAGATGCTGATTTTGGGTCGGTACCTAGACGAAACTTGACCCCCCCCCCCCCGGGCGTTGTGTTTTCTCATGTTTTCTACCTGGAAAGTATTGGTGTGGATCACAGTAACGGACTTGTGACCTGTTGTGAAGATGTTCTATATGTTTTAGTGGGAAAGAAAGTGTATTTTGTTGTTCCACCATGTTGTTTTCTCTCTATCTCAAAGTGATGATGATGATGATGTCGGCTGAGTCCAAACTTCTCTGACTTTGGGGCCATCACCTGGAATAAAAATAAAAAAATGAGTCTTGCAGGCGATGATGATGATGATGATGATGCAAGCTGTTTGAGAACAATCTGTGTGTTGTATTTCTTTCTCTCTCAGATATGAATATCTCTGATGTTGCCATCTGTCTATTCATCAGGCTCTTGTTTAGACTACTAATGCACCAAGGCATTAAAACATTGTACCTCCAATGAGTGGAAAACCTGATGAGAAACTTAGAGTTCCTATTTGTCTGTGAACATACATTTTCCCTCTGGTTTACTTCAATACTGAATACGGATTCGAATTGTATACAATAGGAGCAGGAGGGGTGTTACAGTTTATGACCACAAGGTGGCGACAGTACGTTATTTTTGTTGATAACTAATGACTTGCGCTTTTAAAAAATATATATGTTTTAAAACATTGGGACAAGTAGTCTAGCTTCTTCGTTATCACTTGTTGATATCACAGTTGCAGATAACAGGAAATAAAGCAAAGGCATTTTATTTATTTATTTTTTAATCAAATGCCGCTTGACACTGTTTTGACCTCTTGGGATTCCCTCCTGACGTATGTTTGGTGGGGATTCCCGTTCGGTTGATTAGCAGATATAGCGCCGCACACCGGGTCCCAATTCAACTCATCCCAAAGACTAAGAAGTCAACTACAGTCTTTGGAGCTCTGTGGTCTACAAACTTGTTTTGTCAAGTTTTCTTGTCCTAAAGTCGGTGATGGATGCCTTACGGTCGGCTGGAAGAGCTATCATCCGAAGTCCAAGTATCGCGAAACGGTCTTGGAATTCGGGCAAACATAAAAGTAAGGTTTGTTTTTAAGTGAAAACGTACTCTGATATTTGCATCACTCCTTTTCGCCTATGCTTTGTACTGAACAAAGTATTCGACAAATTGTTTTAGTGGTGTAAACACAGCGAATTATTAACACTTGCCAATTGTTATGTTTGTGGGTGCAATTTTCATGATATGCCGAATTTCTGGTCGTTTGTTGGCTACTTAGTAACACTTGTTAGATCCAGTGCCACACTTTTACATAATTTCATCAATCATATATCCATTACATGTTTTTCATTAGTTCACTCTCTAGGCTAGGCTACTGTTGTCATGCCTACGTGGGGGCACAATTACGCTACCAATCAAGTAAGAAACAAACATGTAGCAACTACGTGTTTCCTAATGAAATTAACCCGATTACAATATAATACCGCTTTTTTTGGGGGGGGGGGGATTTTGATAAGACTGGCAGTGTAGGCTGAGGACCTTCCTATCTAGTGATCCACTATCCGCAAGTCTTCCCAATTTATGAGATCAGATCCTGAAATGCACCACACCCTTGGTAACCATACTCATCTCATGCAATGACTTAATTGCCTGTTTGGATAACAGTACGCTGTCTACTTTGTCCCTATACTGGGAACTCTTTTACTGACGCGGTTCAGTGTACTATTACAGTAGCCTAATAGGGATAATTTTGCCTGTACATAAATAGCAGTGGTGTAAAATACTTAAGTAGTTTTTTGGGGGTGTATTTCTACTTTACTATGTATATTTTGACAACTTTTACTTCACTACATTCCAAAATAAAATAATGTACTTATTACTCCATACATTTTCTCTGACACCAAAAAGTACTCGTTACATGTTGAGTGCTTAGCAGGACAGGAAAATGGTCCAATTCACTCACTTATCAACATCGCTGGTTATCCCTACTGACTCTGATCTGAACATCCCTGGTCATCCCTACTGCCTCTCATCTGGCGGACTCACTAAACACATGCTTTGTTTGTAAATGAATGTCAGTTGTAGTGTACTGTCTGGTTTGCTTAATATAAGGATTTTAAATCATTAATACTTTGATACTTAAGTACATTTTAAAACCAAATACTTTTTTACTCAAGTAATAATTTACTGGGTGACTCACTTTTACTTGACACCTTTTAATAGAAAAGGACTCATTTTCTCAAGTATGACTTTTTGAGTCCTTTTTCCACCACTGATAAATAGTCCACTTAAATATCCACTTTTAAAATAACAAACGATACCAATGTTTGAATTAAGTCTATCCTCCTCCTCAGTAGTTTTGAAGGTCCGTGTAGCGTTCTTAAGAATCGTCTCAATGGAACTGGAACACGTGGCTGTTTTTGTACGCTAATGTAACAACTACCGGCACTGTGGGGGCATATTTAGAGGTCAGTTGGCCACCCTATTCGCTACATAGTGCACTACTTTTGACCCAAGCCTTATGGGACCTTTGTCAATAGTAGTGCACTATGTAGTGAAGAGGGTAGGATGCAGATTGTGTGCTAAGTCTCACTTGATCCCGGGCTAGGGTGGGGGATTCGGTGGCGGCCGGGGAAACTAGAACTACTAATCACTATAGTCACGATAACAGCTACAGGGGTGCTTCAGTCAGTAAATCCACACATTATCCACGTTAGTAACCAGATACTCAAATGGTTGCTCTGACAACGAAATACATGTATAAAAAGAAAAAAAAAGAAATGGAAGGTGGGATCGTTCTAGCCAATGAGAGGGCAGATGTGCGTGTGAACAACAGGCACAACTCTTGATATAAAATGTTTGTCCGTACACTCAACAACCAAACTTAGATTCTATTAAATGTTTTGTTTAACCACATTCAACACTCTTATTGTCCTCCATCCAAAAACAGCACCTGCTGGAGAAGACAGATTTTTGGGCCCAGTAATCCCTCTTACCTCTTCTCCTCTGGTCCGCAGCATGGCTGGGTTCAGGCTTGGGAACTGCTGGTGCTTCCTCCGTTGTTAACACACTTATGGATGTTGGGTTTTATTATAGCCTCTTATTTAGGGGCCTCCCGAGTGGCACAGTGGTCTAAAGGCACTGCATCTCAGTGCTCGAGGCGTCACTACAGACCCTGGTTCGATCCAGGGGTGTATCACAACCGGCTGTGATCGGAAGTCTCATAGGGAGGCGCACAATTGGCCTGGCGTCATCTGGGTTAAGGGAGGGCTTGGCCGGGGTAGGCCGTCATTGTAAAATAAGAATTTGTTCTTAACTGACTTGCCTAGTTAAATAAACCACTCATGAAATCATGTTGAAGTTAACATAAAATGTGATGTAGAGGTAGGTAATGTTGATTTTTAAAGCTACTGGCAGTGAGTGACCTGCTTTCTGGTCTCTAATCTACAGTAGGCGTTCTGAGTGTTTAGGTTCCCTGGTTCTGAATCTGTTTTCCAGGCTGGGGAAAAAGTTCTGTCATCACTAGTGACCCATATCGTTCAGCCTGCAGGACCCCACTCCTATAGTATCGTTCAGCTTGCAGGACCCCACCCCTATAGTATCGTTCAGCCTGCAGGACCCCACTCCTATAGTGTCGTTCAGCCTGCAGGACCCCACTCCTATAGTATCGTTCAGCCTGCAGGACCCCACTCCTATAGTATCGTTCAGCCTGCAGGACCCCACTCCTATAGTGTCGTTCAGCCTGCAGGACCCCACTCCTATAGTATCGTTCAGCCTGCAGGACCCCACTCCTATAGTATCGTTCAGCTTGCAGGACCCCACCCCTATAGTATCGTTCAGCCTGCAGGACCCCACTCCTATAGTGTCGTTCAGCCTGCAGGACCCCACTCCTATAGTATCGTTCAGCCTGCAGGACCCCACTCCTATAGTATCGTTCAGCCTGCAGGACCCCACTCCTATAGTGTCGTTCAGCCTGCAGGACCCCACTCCTATAGTATCGTTCAGCCTGCAGGACCCCACTCCTATAGTATCGTTCAGCTTGCAGGACCCCACTCCTATAGTGTCGTTCAGCCTGCAGGACCCCACTCCTATAGTGTCGTTCAGCCTGCAGGACCCCACTCCTATAGTGTCGTTCAGCCTGCAGGACCCCACTCCTATAGTGTCGTTCAGCCTGCAGGACCCCACTCCTATAGTATCGTTCAGCCTGCAGGACCCCACTCCTATAGTATCGTTCAGCCTGCAGGACCCCACTCCTATAGTATCGTTCAGCTTGCAGGACCCCACTCCTATAGTGTCGTTCAGCCTGCAGGACCCCACTCCTATAGTATCGTTCAGCCTGCAGGACCCCACTCCTATAGTGTCGTTCAGCCTGCAGGACCCCACTCCTATAGTATCGTTCAGCCTGCAGGACCCCACTCCTATAGTGTCGTTCAGCCTGCAGGACCCCACTCCTATAGTATCGTTCAGCCTGCAGGACCCCACTCCTATAGTATCGTTCAGCCTGCAGGACCCCACTCCTATAGTATCGTTCAGCCTGCAGGACCCCACTCCTATAGTATCGTTCAGCCTGCAGGACCCCACTCCTATAGTATCGTTCAGCCTGCAGGACCCCACTCCTATAGTGTCGCCTGCAGGACCCCACTCCTATAGTATCGTTCAGCCTGCAGGACCCCACTCCTATAGTATCGTTCAGCCTGCAGGACCCCACTCCTATAGTGTCGTTCGTTCTACTTCCTAATTCTATGGTATGTCCTGTGGAAATAAAGCAGAGCCTTATAATACTGTGTAGGAAGATATTGTCCCCAGTCTACTAGACTGGGAGTTGGATAGAAGTTGCCCTCAGGCACAGATGTATAATCCATTTACCGTCTCCCCCCAAAAAACTAATTTTTCTCTGCAACGCCCAAGGGTAATATATACAACACCTCTCTCCCTTTCCTCATCCCATGTCAAACAGATGGCTTTTGTGTTAGAGAGGGTTTTAGAAATGGGTTGAGGTAAAAGCCACCTTGGCTGTTTTTCCCCCCCCACGTCCTCTTGACACATGGACCATTGGGTGATATTTGTCCATTTGAGGCCACGTCACTACACATCACCAACAGTATCGTTTGTCCTCTTATTTATTACACAGTATTATAAGGCACTGCTTATTTCTACAGTACATACCATTAGAATTAGGAACTAGAATACTCATTAGTCACTAATTAGTCATGTTTGTTCAGTCACTCCTGTGGTAGTTCTGTGAAATCCATTTAGTTCTACCCCCCCCCCCCATACTCGATTAGTATGTGTTGACTTCTGTGAATGTAATGTTTTTCCTCATTCCTATAGGTGTAGTTGACAGAGTTCTGAGAATTCACTATTATTGTTTGTTCACTCATTTTATATCCACCTTGAAATCCCTGGATTCTAATTGGCTGGTGTGTTGATAGAGGGCTCTGTGTTTCCTGTTGCTGTGGCAATGTTTTTGTTACCTTTGGTCTGCATTGGGACAGAGCGGTCGACCTCCCTGCGTTATCGTGTGTCACTGTAGTCTAATCTATAGGTCCAACTTACATCCAGAAACCTTACATGATCTTGAACCCTCTCTGGTCTTCTAAGAAGAAGTAATTTCATTGGACATAGCTCTCAGGTCTTCTAAGAAGCAGTGTTTTCATTGGATGTTAGCCCTGTCAGAAGTCAGCTCCTAGTAGTCCAATGTCCCTAGATAACAGACTATGTAGACCTGAAGTGAAGCACTGGATCTATATGACAGAAACGCATATCCTAGCCTTCTCCATTTCTCCCTCCACTCTTCCCCTCATTTCTCTCTCTCTCCCTCCATTCATCTTATCCCTCATACTTGAAGACTTGACAATGATGCAAACTGCAAAGAAGCACTCAAGAACTTCCTTCATAACCATCTCTGCCAAATTCTTTGATTTTTGAGAGACTGATAAGGGAGAGTCATTAATGATGACATTTAGGAGTGTGTTTCTCTGGTGTCTTGTCATCCCACACGTACATTCAGCTGATTCCCCTCAAGAACCTCAACCTGAAGCCATCCTGTTGTCTGGTCATCAGTCAGTCAGTCTCCTCTCCAAGCAGAGCTGCATGTTACTACACACACACACACACACACACACACACACACACGCAATCCTCCTCATGATAGACAGGGATGTATATGTTATGGTCATTCGTCAGAATCGTGGTTAACAAACCAGATAACACTGGGAGTGTTTTCTAGTTTTAAATGTAACTGTTCTGGGGATGGTGTGTATGTGGTAGCTCTTGGCCCGTGTCTGTGAGAGAACGTCTATGTGGCGTGTCTGTATCTGGGTAAAAGAGAGAGAGAGAAGGTCTGTGTGTGTCTGCATCTGTGTGTATGGAAGTGTGCTCTAGATCTCCAGAGTTCTAGAAGGCTACAGATGCACAGAGATGAGGAATGAGAAAATGGACTTCAATATTTAATATTACTCACTGTCTTCCCCCCCGTCCCCCCCCGTTTGGCTCTCTTGTCTTTCTCCTTCAATTAAACATGGAAGTGGGATGAAGTTACCTACTGCATGTTAAGGTTTAATTTCCCTGGCTACCCATCCACATAGCTCTATCCAAATGTCACGCCCACTAACGTTTCTTCTCCATGATGAGTGCAGCATGCTAGAAGTTGTCAGGAAAAGGTTTCGTAGAGGGTAGCTGGTCCTAGATAACTTACCCCAGGCTAAAAACAATGAAAACATTGATGGAGACTCTGGAACAGATTAACATCTTTCTCTTATCATTGCTTGTCAAAGTTAGTGTACAAGACTATTCCCTTTTTTTACTCAATATTTTTCCCTTTTCTCCCCCTCAATATTTTGCCCTCTTTTACAGGTCAGCTATAGGTTAGTTCTGAGTAAAAACATGTACTTTTACCTACAGTTATTTTCTTCCACCCTGATCCATATAGTGTTTTTTAGAAACTGTTTTAGACATTTTTTTTTCACGTTCATATTCAAAAACAAAGTCCTGTTAAAGGAAAATATCTTTAGCTCAGCTAGCGAGAGACCAACACTGAGTCAACAGTATTTCAGAGACAGATATAGGTTGCTACATCTCTCATAGTATTGACCTTGTTCTCAAACATGGTTGAATATAGCATCTGGACTTTGACCCACCTAGCTGCTTGGAAACTGGACAGATGCATGTGAGAACAACCTGGAGGTCATGACCATCTACTGGTCTTGATCCCAGAGAGTATGTATCTCTATGGTTCAAACTTTATTATAGTTTTGTGATTTTTAATATTAGGTTTTTATTTGAAATTCAGTTTAGTTTCAGTCAGTTTTCTGACTTGACTTACTGGTTGTTTTGTTTGATAAACCATTTTTATAGTTTAAAAAAAAAAATATTATTTAGTGTTTGGGAGAGAAAGTAGCTGTGGTAGTCTAGGAGACGTTTGTGTTGTAGGCTTATAGTTATTTTTTGGGAATGTCACTTCTTGCCACTGGGGGGCAGTAATACATAAGGAGATGGGACCATAGACTTGGATAGACAACTCATCTCTGTGTCTGTGTCATGAGGGTGTCTGTGAGAACATGGGCAGCACTGTTGAGGACATCTCCATCTTGAAATAGTCAATTTTCTTCTTCAAGAGTAAAATTCATTGGCTGATTTCCTTCCTGATGACCCGGCTGTCATGACTACAACCCCGGGTCATCGGGTCATACCAACCCGGTCATCAGGAGGGCTCAGCCAATGAAGTTGGAAGTCCTGCCCAGTTGACTAAATAAATTTTAAAAAAATGGCAAAAGTCCTCAAGGGCACTGCCCATGCTAACTTCTGTGTGTGTTTCTGTTAAACCAAACAAGACTCTGCGTTCCAGAGAGGTGGTCGTTCGGTTTCTTAAGCCAGATGACCGTTGTCCACAGACAGAATATTCTCTCCACTAACGCTTGGGATGCAGGGGCAGAAACCACAGCTTTGGATAAACGGCCATCTTTGCCTGCCAGAACTGGAGAGATGACTCTGTAAACACGCCCCCCTTTACCTCTTCCAGGTATTTCCACAGCTCAGACAGGGCCCTGAATGCCCTGCCAGGGGAGACCCTCAGACAGGGCCCTGAATGCCCTGCCAGCGGAGACCCTCAGACAGTCTTAGATACGAGGAAGCTGTATTTCCGAAGAAATGTGGTCGAGATGCTTGCTGGATTCAACGCTTGCTAGCTTGTGCATCATTATCACTAGCTATTTGAAACCTCCCCATCTACTTTCAGCATTAAACCACATTTGATTTTTGGCCACTTTTTAAAGATAATATAAAACATCAAATTGTAAAAAAAAAAAAAAAATCAGATTACTAAATTCTTTATTTTAGTTTCAGTTTTCGTTTTACTATAATAACCTTGCTATGGTTGTAAGGAATAGGGCGTCAATCTTATAACCTGTCTCTCTAGAACTTCCTGAGAACTGGACCGACACGAGGGAGACTGTTGTAGATGGCATGACCTTTAACCTCCGCCACCTAGGCATGACCCTGGTGGACCAGGCCAAAGGAGAGGACCTATCAGCAGCTGCTGTCAAGAGGATCGTTGCCACGGTGAGCTGTGATGTCATACAAGTAGGAGGGATTGGAATTTCAAAGCACAGGAAGTTCCTAAACTCTTGATTTTAGATTATATTTTTGGAGTTGTTCTTGATTGCTTCTGCTCTCAAGAACAGCATTTTTTTCTTGTTAAGTGCTTCACGATAACTAAATAACGTGGCCTGCTCCTTTAAAAACAAATGACCAATTAGCTGTATTGGTTTCATTTATATTGTTCATCTTTTCTTAGCATCAATGCTTACTGATAATCGATAGAGAGATCTTGCTTTTATTGTGACTATTTTAAAATCTTTGTCTAATTATTGTTATTATATTATCTCATAGATCCAGGCCAAAGCCTTTGTAATGAATCTATATTCTCTGTCATCAACTCTGTCCCCTCCAGGCCAAAGCCTTTGTAATGAATCTATATTCTCTGTCATCAACTCTGTCCCCTCCAGGCCAAAGCCTTTGTAATGAATCTATATTCTCTGTCATCAACTCTGTCCCCTCCAGGCCAAAGCCTTTGTAATGAATCTATATTCTCTGTCATCAACTCTGTCCCCTCCAGGCCAAAGCCTTTGTAATGAATCTATATTCTCTGTCATCAACTCTGTCCCCTCCAGGCCAAACCTTTGTAATGAATCTATATTCTCTGTCATCAACTCTGTCCCCTCCAGGCCAAAGCGGGAGGTAAGAAGCCTCAGAAAGTGTCTCTGAGGGTTTCTCCTCAGGGTATAATGCTCTACGATAGTCTGACCAACCAGCTGCTAGACAACATCTCCATATACAGGTGTGTGTGTGTGTGGTGGGGAAGAGGACAAATCTTCAAATCTTCTTTGAAAATACAGCTCCTCACAGGAGACCAGACCTCCACAGAGCTGGGTGATATCTCTCTCTCCTCTCTCTCTCTGAGGACACTTGCCATTTTGAAGCGTAACTGTAAACCGCTGAATTTATTTTGCCCTCTGGACATTTTTAACCTTTGTCCTTGTTGTCTGCAGGATATCCTACTGCACGGCGGACAAGCTGCACTACAAGGTGTTTGCCTACATTTCCCAGAACGCCCTCAACGGAACACTGGAGTGCCACGCCTACCTCTGCTCCAAGAGGAAAGTGGTGAGTGTGAACTGACACCACAACAAGCCCTATAATCTGACAGGACTGGATGAGTCTCAGAAATATTCTTATGCATCTGCTTGGACCTCCTGTAGGCTAACTGAATGTTTTTTATTTAACCTATCTACACTGAACACAAATATAAATGCAACATGTAAAGTGCTAGTCCCATGTTTCGTGAGCTGAAAGGAAAGATCACAGAAATCTTCCATACTGCACAAAAAGCTTATATCTCCCAAATGTTGTGCACAAATTTGTTTATATTCCTGTTAGTGAGCATTTCTCCTTTGCCAAGATAATTCATCCACCTGACAGATGTGGCATATCAAGAAGCTGATTAAACAGCATGATCATTACAGGTGCGCCTTGTGCTGGGGGACAATAAAGGCCACTCTAAAATGTGCAGTTTTGTCACACAACACAATGCCACAGATGTCTCTAGTTTTGAGGGATCCTGCAATTTGGCATGCTGACTGCAGGAATGTCCACCAGAGCTGTTGTCAGAGAATAGAATGTTAATTTCTCTTCCGTAAACTGCCCCAATGTCATTTTAGAGAATTTGGCAGTACGTCCCACCGGCCTCACTGTGTGCTGATGTCACCGTTTTTAAAATTATTTTAATTTTATCTGTGACCGACAGATGCATATCTGTATTCCCAGTCATGTGAAATCCATAGATTAGGTACTAATGCATTTATTTCAATTGACTGGTTTCCTTATATGAACTAGAACAGTGAAATCTTTGAAATTGTGGCATGTTGCTTTAAAAAAATGTTTTTGTTTTATTGCCATCCTTTCAGTTCTGTGAACACTAAAGCAGTGTTTTCCAACACTGGTCCTCCAGCACCCCCACCGCTATAACCCTGGTCCTCCAGCACCCCCACCGCTATAACCCTGGTCCTCCAGCACCCCCACCGCTATAACCCTGGTCCTCCAGCACCCCCACCGCTATAACCCTGGTCCTCCAGTACCCCCACCGCTATAACCCTGGTCCTCCAGCACCCCCACCGCTATAACCCTGGTCCTCCAGCACCCCCACCGCTATAACCCTGGTCCTCCAGCACCCCCACCGCTATAACCCTGGTCCTCCAGCACCCCCACCGCTATAACCCTGGTCCTCCAGCACCCCCACCGCTATAACCCTGGTCCTCCAGTACCCCCACCGCTATAACCCTGGTCCTCCAGTACCCCCACCGCTATAACCCTGGTCCTCCAGCACCCCCACCGCTATAACCCTGGTCCTCCAGCACCCCCACCGCTATAACCCTGGTCCTCCAGCACCCCCACCGCTATAACCCTGGTCCTCCAGCACCCCCACCGCTATAACCCTGGTCCTCCAGCACCCCCACCGCTATAACCCTGGTCCTCCAGCACCCCCACTGCTATAACCCTGGTCCTCCAGCACCCCCACCGCTATAACCCTGGTCCTCCAGCACCCCCACCGCTATAACCCTGGTCCTCCAGCACCCCCACCGCTATAACCCTGGTCCTCCAGCACCCCCACCGCTATAACCCTGGTCCTCCAGCACCCCCACCGCTATAACCCTGGTCCTCCAGCACCCCCACCGCTATAACCCTGGTCCTCCAGCACCCCCACCGCTATAACCCTGGTCCTCCAGCACCCCCACCGCTATAACCCTGGTCCTCCAGCACCCCCACCGCTATAACCCTGGTCCTCCAGCACCCCCACCGCTATAACCCTGGTCCTCCAGCACCCCCACCGCTATAACCCTGGTCCTCCAGCACCCCCACCGCTATAACCCTGGTCCTCCAGCACCCCCACCGCTATAACCCTGGTCCTCCAGTACCCCCACCGCTATAACCCTGGTCCTCCAGTACCCCCACCGCTATAACCCTGGTCCTCCAGTACCCCCACCGCTATAACCCTGGTCCTCCAGTACCCCCACCGCTATAACCCTGGTCCTCCAGTACCCCCACCGCTATAACCCTGGTCCTCCAGTACCCCCACCGCTATAACCCTGGTCCTCCAGTACCCCCACCGCTATAACCCTGGTCCTCCAGTACCCCCACCGCTATAACCCTGGTCCTCCAGTACCCCCACCGCTATAACCCTGGTCCTCCAGTACCCCCACCGCTATAACCCTGGTCCTCCAGTACCCCCACCGCTATAACCCTGGTCCTCCAGCACCCCCACCGCTATAACCCTGGTCCTCCAGCACCCCCACCGCTATAACCCTGGTCCTCCAGCACCCCCACCGCTATAACCCTGGTCCTCCAGCACCCCCACCGCTATAACCCTGGTCCTCCAGCACCCCCACCGCTATAACCCTGGTCCTCCAGCACCCCCACCGCTATAACCCTGGTCCTCCAGCACCCCCACCGCTATAACCCTGGTCCTCCAGCACCCCCACCGCTATAACCCTGGTCCTCCAGCACCCCCACCGCTATAACCCTGGTCCTCCAGCACCCCCACCGCTATAACCCTGGTCCTCCAGCACCCCCACCGCTATAACCCTGGTCCTCCAGCACCCCCACCGCTATAACCCTGGTCCTCCAGCACCCCCACCGCTATAACCCTGGTCCTCCAGCACCCCCACCGCTATAACCCTGGTCCTCCAGCACCCCCACCGCTATAACCCTGGTCCTCCTACAGCACCCCCACCGCTATAACCCTGGTCCTCCTACAGCACCCCCCACCCCCCCACCGCTATAACCCTGGTCGTCCTACAGCACCCCCCCACACCGCTATAACCCTGGTCGTCCTACACCCCCCCCCCCCCCCCCACACCGCTATAACCCTGGTCGTCCTACACCCCCCCCCCCCCCCCCACACCGCTATAACCCTGGTCGTCCTACAGCACACCCCCCCCCCCCCCCCCACACCGCTATAACCCTGGTCGTCCTACAGCACCCCCCCCCGCCGCTATAACCCTGGTCGTCCTACAGCACCCCCCCCCGCCGCTATAACCCTGGTCGTCCTACAGCACACCCCCCCGCCGCTATAACCCTGGTCGTCCTACAGCACCCCCCCCCCCCCCGCCGCTATAACCCTGGTCGTCCTACAGCACCCCCCCACCGCCGCTATAACCCTGGTCGTCCTACAGCACCCCCCCCGCCGCTATAACCCTGGTCGTCCTACAGCACCCCCCCCGCCGCTATAACCCTGGTCGTCCTACAGCACCCCCCCCCGCCGCTATAACCCTGGTCGTCCTACAGCACCCCCCCCCCCCCGCCGCTATAACCCTGGTCGTCCTACACCCCCCCCCCCCCCCCACACCGCTATAACCCTTGTCGTCCTACAGCACACCCCCCCCCCCCCCCCCACACCGCTATAACCCTGGTCGTCCTACAGCACCCCCCCCCCCGCCGCTATAACCCTGGTCGTCCTACAGCACCCCCCCCCGCCGCTATAACCCTGGTCGTCCTACAGCACACCCCCCCGCCGCTATAACCCTGGTCGTCCTACAGCACCCCCCCCCCCCCCGCCGCTATAACCCTGGTCGTCCTACAGCACCCCCCCACCGCCGCTATAACCCTGGTCGTCCTACAGCACCCCCCCCGCCGCTATAACCCTGGTCGTCCTACAGCACCCCCCCCGCCGCTATAACCCTGGTCGTCCTACAGCACCCCCCCCCCGCCGCTATAACCCTGGTCGTCCTACAGCACCCCCCCCCCCGCCGCTATAACCCTGGTCGTCCTACAGCACCCCCCCCACGCCGCTATAACCCTGGTCGTCCTACACCCCCCCCCCCCCCCCACACCGCTATAACCCTGGTCGTCCTACAGCACCCCCCCCCCGCCGCTATAACCCTGGTCGTCCTACACCCCCCCCCCCCACACCGCTATAACCCTGGTCGTCCTACACCCCCCCCCACCCACACCGCTATAACCCTGGTCGTCCTACAGCACACCCCCCCGCCGCTATAACCCTGGTCGTCCTACACCCCCCCCCCCCCCCCCCCCCACCGCTATAACCCTGGTCGTCCTACAGCACACCCCCCCCCCCCCCCCCACACCGCTATAACCCTGGTCGTCCTACAGCACACCCCCCCCGCCGCTATAACCCTGGTCTTCCTACAGCACCCCCCCCCCCGCCGCTATAACCCTGGTCGTCCTACAGCACCCCCCCCCCCCCGCCGCTATAACCCTGGTCGTCCTACAGCACCCCCCCCCCGCCGCTATAACCCTGGTCGTCCTACAGCACACACCCCCCCCCCCCCTATAACCCTGGTCGTCCTACAGCACACACCCCCCCCCCCCCCCCCCACCGCTATAACCCTGGTCCTCCAGTAACCCCACTGCTATAACGCTGATCTAGGGGTTAGGGAAGGGGATAGACACGGAAATGAATCCACTCCTTAGAACAGGATGGAACAACCTTCCTACTATAACTACTAGTTGTGCAAGGTTTTGTTCCAGTCCTGCTCTAACCCAGCTGACTCTACTAATCAGCTGCTCAACAGGACTTTGAGCACCTGAATTGGGTGTATTAAAGCGGGGGCTGGAACAAAAGCCTGCCTTTAAAACATGTTTGCTTCCAATATAACCCCTGCATCTGACTGGCCTTCTCTCGTTCCCCCGGGGGAAACATTAGAAGGTTGCACTCCTCGTGTTCCCTTTTCGACTGCATGTGTTGCTAGGATTCTGGAGAACACTAATACACGCATACATACATACATACATTTACATAATAAAAGTATGTGTTTCACTTGGTCTTTTTTAATAACGTTTGCATGTTGTCCCATAAAATAATCTGTACTCTTAATTTCAGTGTCCTTTGATTGCTAATGAAAGTTAATGTTGTTTCATTGTGGCTTATAGCATTATAACAGCTTTGTGAATGGTCTCTTTCTCTCCTAGGCCCAGGCAGTGACTCTGACTGTGGCACAGGCCTTTAGAGTGGCCTTTGAGTTGTGGCAGGTTGCCAAAGAAGGTAGGTTGCTGTTCAGACCCTGTTACCATCCAGAAAGTGAGGTCTGTACAGGTGCATCAAAGCTGAGGCTGGGAAAAACAGCTTCCATCAAGGTAATCGGACTGTTAAATAGTCACCACTAGCCAGCCTCCACCCAGTTCCCCTGCCCTGAACTTTAGTCATTGTCACTAGTCGGCTAGCATCCGGTTACTTTACCCTGCACCTTAGACGCTGCTATCCTATGTACAGGGTCATGGAACGCTGGTCACTTTGATCGTGTTTACATACTGTTTTACCCATTTCATATGTGTTTATATACTGTATTCTGTATTCTAGTCCATCCTATTCAACTATTACTGTGATGTTACATATACTATTCTTCAGCTATATATATATATATTCTATCGTATGCTGGCTATTATATATATTACTGTACATACAGACTCCGACATTGCTCGTCCTAATACTTTTTGTATTGTTAGATATTACTGCACTGTCGGAGCTAGAAGCACAAGCATTTCACTACACCCGCTATAACATCTGTTTAAATATGTGTATGCAGCCAATAACAGCTGGTTTTAAATATGTTTATGCAGCCAATAACAGCTGGTTTAAATATGTTTATGCAGCCAATAACAGCTGGTTTTAAATATGTTTATGCAGCCAATAACAGTAGATTTTTGCTATACAAACACCCATTACACACAACCCGGGAGATGGACACGCACACATGCATGTATTAACACACGCGTCACAAGGGCACAATTTAGCATTTCTATATGAAATCAAATGTTATTTGTCACATGCGGCGAATACAACCGGTGATGACTTTACAGTGAAATGCCATTTTCCACAAATGCAGAGTTAAAGTAAGAAAAATGTGCTAAAGGGGGGGGGGGGAATAATAAATGGTAACACACAATGACAGCAACGAGGCTCTGTACAAGGAGTACCGGTGCAGGGATACAAGGTAGTTGAGGTAATATGTAGGTAGGGGGTATAAGTGACTAGGGAATCAGGATAGATAATAAACAGAGTAGCGGTGTGTGTATTACGTGTGTGGGTTGAGTTCAGTAGCAGCGTGTGTATTACGTGTGTGGGTTGAGTCGGTGTAAAAACAATACAAAGGCAGGCAAAGCAAATAGTCTGGGTAGCCACTTTGATGAATTGTTTCTGCAGTCTTTTGGCTTGTGGGGTAGAAACTGTTCAGTAGCCGTGTGTGTTGATGGTAGTATTTTGTGTCTTGTAGAGAAAGAGAACAGGGTGAAGTCCGGCTCGGCTGGAGAAGCAACCGGCATCTCCCAATTAGAAGGATCCAACAGCCTGGCTAGTCTGAAAGGAGAAGGTAAGGCGATGCACATCCACACACAGAGCGACACTAAGGCTGCATTTTCACATGCAGCCCAATTCTGATTTTTAAAAAAAATCCTCCGATCAGCTCTGAAAAATATCAGAACTGGACTGGCTGTGTAAACGCAGCCTCAGACCCACGCGCTCCATCTTTATCCAATGCACACATTCAGAAGACACAAAATACCTTGTTTATTTTTAATATAATGTTCAACAAATTGATGTTACGTTGAAGGCACTAATTGTACATCTCTCTGGATAAGAGCATCTGCTAAATGACTACAGTGTAATTTACTTTATGTTATTTAGCAATGAAATGTCTTTCTGATATCGACTCTTTTCCTCCTCCTGCGGCCTTGGTTGGATCCATAGGATTTAAGCCTGATAATTAGTTTATTTTTCTGTAAGCAGTTGGAGTCCAACTGTAAACACTCAACTTTGCTGATTTGATTGGCTGAATTTTGTCTCCATAGATGTTGCCACGGGTAACCTGCTGGACCTGGAGGAACGGACTCATGTTGCCGTGGTTCTGGAAACCAATGGCAACGAGGAGTTCCAGGTGGACGACCACACCGAGAACATAGATAACAACAACACTGTCTGGGTACGTCTCAAATAATCCATCAACCGTTTCTCTCTAAATGGGAGAAAAATATTTTCGCTACAGAAACTCACAATCTCTCTCTCTTGCAGGAAATCGAGGAAGACTTGGATGAGGCTTTTTCTAGGTAAGACACTCGTCCTAAAATGTATCTGTTGTCAATAAAGCGAGTCACTTCTTGCTGCTGATTGACCACAGCAAAATCAATGAGCCGATTGATTTCTCAGATCAGATTTCCCTGAGGAGTCACAGATGGAGCTGTGACTCCACAGCTCCATCTAGACTGGACCTCCAGACTGACCGGGTTGGACTAGAGAAATAGTCCGAGGTAGAGATGATACAGAGAACAGGGTCCGGCTCAATTCAGAATTGAATTCAGGATGTCTCATACATTTCAATTATTGAATTTGAATTGAAGCCGTTAACAGGATATAGAATTGCATTTAGAATTTGAATTAAAGGACATTTTAATTAAATCCAAATACCTCTTCTGTTCAATATTAGGTGTAGTCTGTACAAGATGTATATAAAATCTTGTTGAAACAATACATTTTTAGGACAAACTCTTCAAGGAAAACAAAACCTGTACACAAATATTCTAAAATAGAATTCAGAATTCTCTTAATGTTATTTTTTTTTTATGTAATATATTGACGGGGGGGGGGGGGAGGGCTGGTATTTGAGGAGTCTTAATGCAGCCTAACAATCAGCCCAACCCTGACAGGAAATGAGTGTGACATAATAAGGAAGTGACAGCTGTGTGTAGCTCCACCTCCCTTTCTGTATACTGTCTCCAGGTAACACTGCTGTGTGTTTGGTGTAGAGTGGACTCTAGCCTAACCTAAAACACCATCATTAATACAGTCCACTGACCCAACCATAAACACTCCTTGTGCTACAATAACAGCCGTTGTGTATAAAATGAGCCCTCCATACTGCCCTACCAAGGAAAAAAGTCAGTAACTGCTCATTTGGTCAAAAATGAGTTCATGTCATTTTTGCTATGTTTAAATGCATTCTTATTCATATGGACAAGTATCCTGTCTCTATTTGTGTTTTGGAGAAAATGGGGGTCATGTTAGCAGTTACTGTGAAACCAAGGTAAATACATTTAAAACAAACAAAAAAAATTCTCATGTCCACGCAATGAGCAGTTACTGTCTTTTTGCTTGGTAGGGCAGCATACATGTCATGTTTTGCGACGGTGTTGATGTTTAGTAACTTCCTGTTTTGTGTGTCAACTCCTACCAGACCCAATATCTCATGTATACAATTGAAAGTTCAAGCAAGTTTTGAATAGGACCCACTGTTGTACTTACTGCATCAGCCACACTTCCTTGTGTAGGACCCACTGTTGTATTTACTGCATCAGCCACACTTCCTTGTGTAGGACCCACTGTTGTATTTACTGCATCAGCCACACTTCCTTGTGTAGGACCCACTGTTGTACTTACTGCATCAGTTCACTTCTGATTGGGATCATTCAACATCTGCTGGTCCTCTGTAGTGGAGCAGGTCAGGGTTAGAGGGGGTCTGCTGGTCCTCTGTAGTGGAGCAGGTCAGGGTTAGAGGGGGTCTGCTGGTCCTCTGTAGTGGAGCAGGTCAGGGTTAGAGGGGGTCTGCTGGTCCTCTGTAGTGGAGCAGGTCAGGGTTAGAGGGGTTTGAACACCCCACTCAGCTAATAATCCCTGCAGGTCATTACATGCATTACCTACCTCTCTTCAACCCTCTCACCCATTCCATCACTTTTTCCCCTTCCTCCCTTTCCATCTCTCACCCCACCCCACCCCTCCAGACTGGCGGTGTCCCGTACTAACCCCCACGTCCTGGACGTTGGGGTGACCCCCCAGGATTGGCTGACAGAACCTGACTGTGCCAATGGGAACACATGCAACCAGAACACCACCAATGGAGATGACTTCTTCCTTGTCTTCTGATTGGCTACCGGAGGGCGACCGAGAAGCACATCCTTCGGCTCTTTGGCCCAATCCCAAATCAACCCCTAGGCCCTACGCTGGAGCTACAGTATACCATATTTGTGTCCTCCTCTCAGGTCTGCACAAGTGCATCGGTCTAGGGCTTGAGATGGGGCCCATAGAGTTGACTTTGGCTCCATTCCAAACCGATCCCTTGCCTCTGTCCTTATTCCCTATTTGACACCCTCCCCTCTTATAGATCTGAAAGGACTCCATAGGTTGAGAGCTTTTTGTTGAAATTCTGTCATTGTTTCCCCCCCCCCCCCCCCACCAGGAAGAATTTATGGGTAGAGGCTAGGGATTTGAATTGGGACCTGCCCCCCCCCCTCCCATCAATTTACTGTTACAACCCCTGCCGTTACTTTTTGTTCTTTCATTTCTATGTACTGCAGTAGTAGATTGTACTGCTATGGTCCAAGTAGTAATACTGAGTACTATTTAGGTGCTGGTCCTTTTTGGAGTACTATTTGGACCATAGCAGTACTATTTGGACCATAGCAGTATGCAGTACTATTTGGACCATAGCAGTATGCAGTGCTATTTGGACCATAGCAGTACTTTTTGGACCATAGCAGTACTTTTTGGACCATAGCAGTACTCTTTGGACCATAGCAGTACTCTTTGGACCATAGCAGTATGCAGTACTTTGGACCATAGCAGTATGCAGTACTCTGGACCATAGCAGTATGCAGTACTCTGGACCATAGCAGTATGCAGTACTCTGGACCATAGCAGTACTTTTTGGACCATAGCAGTATGCAGTACTCTGGACCATAGCAGTATGCAGTACTCTGGACCATAGCAGTATGCAGTACTCTGGACCATAGCAGTACTCTGGACCATAGCAGTATGCAGTACTCTTTGGACTGTGGTAGTATTTGAACCATAATCAGTATTATTTACCTATGTATTTATTTTGTGTTGGTTATAATTTTTTCTAACTAAAGATGGGATGTGTATGATTTCAGTCAGATTTATATTGAGATTTAGAGCTAAACTATCTGTCACATTAAGATTTGGATTAGTCTTCTACATAAACACACTTGATACTACAAAGCCTCAATACAGACCAAGCAAGACGATCAATGTTGGTACTTCCTACTTTGTATAGAGGATGTAGTCTTTGCATACTAGAGTTTAGTTCCGTTGCCATGAAACAACAGCAGAAAACACTTTGGAAAAAAGGTTACTTCCTGATTTTTTTTTTTTCCCCCCCCCCAACTTATTCAAAACTATTTATCCTGTTTGTGCCTACTTAAATGTGACCCAGGAAAGTGATGTACTATATTGAAACCCTTTCTACCATGGCCAGTTTCATCCTGTTCTGTAGCCTATCTTGAGCTTCATGACCAAATCACCATGTAATACACTGTACTGTATACCAGCAGAACTTTGAATAAAACTTTTTTTAATCATGCATATGAAATTTAAAAAGATGTTTGGTCTACTTTTAGGAAAGGATTTTTCTTGTTGTGTAACACCCACTGACAGAGGAGGGTGATTTTCCAGTGTTGGAAAATTCCAGTTACTTAACCAAAATGTTCCAGAAATTGTGTATTTCCTGCTTATTCCAGGAATCCTTCAATCTGTATTTCTGGAATAACAAGGGATAGTTTCCCGAATTTTGTAACCCTGGTTGCTTCTAATGCTATTTTACCTTTTTATTTAACTAGGCAACTCAGTTAAGAACAAATTCTTATTTTCAATGACGCCCTAGGAACAGTGGGTTAACTACCTTGTTCAGAGGCAGAACAAATTTTTACCTTGTCAGCTCGGGGATTCGATCTTGCAACCTTTCGGTTACAAGTCCAATGCTCTAACCACTAGGCTACCTGCCGCCCCGCTATATACCATTACAACATACAGTGCCTTGCAAAAGAATTCACACCCCTTGGCGTTTTCCTATTTTGTTGCATTACAACCTGTATTATAAATGTATTGTTATTTGGAGTTCATGTAATGGACATACACAAAATAGTCTAAATTGGTGAAGAGAAAATAATTTAAAAAAATGGAAAAGTGGTGCGTGCATATGTGTTCACCCCCTTTGCTATGAAGCTCCTAAATAAAACCTGGAGAACCAATTACCTTCAGAAGTCACATAGCCCACCTGTGTGCAATTTAACTAATTAAGTGTCAAATGATCTCATAGCTACACCTGTTCTGAAAGGCCACAGAGTCTGCAACACCACGACGCAAGGGGCAGCACCATGAAAACCAAGGAGCTCTCCAAACAGGTCAGGGACAAAGTTGTGAAGTACAAATCAGGGTTGGGTTATAAAAAAAAAATATCTGAAACTTTAAACATCCCATGGAGCACCATTTTTTTTTTAAATCCCTTATGAAAAAATGAAAGAATATGGCACCGCAACAAACCTACCAAGAGAGGGCTGCCCACCAAAACTCACAGACCAGGCAAGGAGGGCATTAATCAGAGAGGCAACAAAGAGACCAAAGATAACCCTGAAGGAGCTGAAAAAAGCCATTGCTTAAAGAAAAGAATAAGCAAACATGTTTGGTGTTCACCAAAAAGCATGTGGGAGACTCTCCCATTGGAAATCATGGAAAAGGTAGGTCTGGCGCAAACCCAACACCTCATCACCCCGAGAACAGTGAGGTATGGTGGTGGCAGCATCATGCTGTGGCGATGTTTTTCATCGGCATGGACTGGGACATTGGTCAGAATTGAAGGAATGATAAATACAAAGATGTTCTTGAGGCAAACCTGTTTCAGTCTTCCAGAGAATTGAATCTGGGACGGAGGTTCACCTTCCAGCAGGACAATGACCCTAAGCATACTGCTAAAGCAACACTCAAGTGGCTTAAGCGGAAACATTTAAATGTCTTGGAATGGCCTGGTCAAAGCCCAGACCTCAATCCAATTGAGAATCTGTGGTATGACTTAAAGATTGCTGTACACCAGTGGAACTCATCCAACTTGGAGATGTAGCAGTTTTGCCTTGAAGAATGGGCAAAAATCCCAGTGGCTAGATGTGCCAAGCTTATAGAGACATACCCCAAGATACTGGCAGCTGTAATTGCTGAAAAAGGTTGGCTCGTCAAAGTATTGACTTGACGGGGTAAATCTTTTTTTGTCTTATTTCTTGTTTCACAATAAAAAATATTTTGCATCTTCAAAGTGGTAGGCATGTTGTGTAAATCAAATGATACAACCCCCCCCCAAATCCATTCCAGGTTGTAAGGCAACAAAATAGGAGAAATGCCAAGGGGGGTGAATACTTTCACAAGCCACTGTAGCCTAGTAGAAGACTGAAATACAGTTTATTTCACCAGCAGGGAGCAGGACTCTACCACAACATTCCACCGCTGGCTACATGTCAATAATCGTCAATGGCTTCCTTTCTTCTCTCCTCCCTCCTTTCCTCCCTCCTCTCCATCACTGAACTGACAACACTAGTATGATATAATGCATGCCCATTGGGAATTATTTTGAAAACGTATATAAATGTAACATCCAACAATTTCAAATACTTTTTTTCCCAATTTACAATTCATATACGGAAATCGTTAAATTGAAATAAATTCATTAAGCCCTAATCTATGCATTTCACATGACTGGGCAGGGGTGCAGCCATTGGTGGGCTTGGAGGGCATAGGCCCCACCCACTGGGGAGTCAGGCCCAGATAATCAGAATGAGTTTTTCCCAACAAAAAGGCTTTATTACAGACAGAAATACTCCTCAGCACCAAGCCCCCCAATGTTGTTGATTAAGCCGGATGTGGAGGTCCTGGGCTGGCGTGGTTACACGTGGTCTGTGCTTGTGAGGCAGGTGGGACGTACTGCCAAATTCTCTAAAACGAACTTGGAGGCAGCTTATGGTAGAGAAATGAACATTCAATTCTCTGGCAACAGCTCTGGTGGCATGCTGACTGCAGGAATGGCCAATTGCATGTGCCCTTAAAACTAGAGACATCTTTGGCATTGAGATGTGTGACAAAACTGCACATTTTAGAGTGGTCTTGTATTGTCCCCAGCACAAGGTGCAACTGTGTAATCATGCTGTTCAATCAGCTTCTTGATATGCCACACCTGTCAGGTGGATGGATTATCTAGGCAAAGGAGAAATGCTCACTAACATGGATGTAAACAAATTTGTACAAAAAAAAAAAAAATACATTTCTGTGATTTTTTTTATTTCAGCTCATGAAACATTTCTGGGTTCTTTTTTATTTCAGCTCATGAAACTCTTTACATATTGCATCTTATATTTTTGTTCAGTGTAGGTAATTTTAAAATGAAAATCCTGCGGCAGGTAGCCTAGCGGTTAAGAGCGTTGGTCCGGTAACCCGAAAGGTCGCTGGTTCGAATCCCTTTTCCTCCAATGAGGTGAAAAATCTTGTCTATGTGCCCTTGAGCGAGACACTCAAACCTTATTGCTCCTGTAAGTCACTCTGGATAAGAGCATCTGCCAAATGACTAAAACGTAATGAAGCAGAATAGAGGAAGCCATCTGACCTTTATACTATACCAAATCCTTACACCTTTTACCTACGGGACTGTGCAGCTGAGAAAATACCAGTAACGTGTACTCCATACATTATAGGTGTGTGTTGCACACCATACAGACAACAATAATATCCACGTCAGTGGAGGCTGCTGAGGGGAGGACGGCTCGTAACGGCTGGAACAGGATGGCATCAAGCACCTTATTGTTTGATGTTGGCACCATTCCGCTCCAGCCGTTTAGCACGTGCCCGTCTTCCCCAATGAAGGTGCCACCGATCTCCTGTGATCAATATGCCACCCAGCGAGTGTGTTAAGGTCAAGGTGTGGCTGGTCACTATTCATCTATAAAGGATTGCTACAGTCTCCTGGCAGAGTGTGTGTGCCAGAGAGCAAGAAAACACATCATTTCAAATCTTAAAGTTAGAGGATAAAAATGTCCCTTTGAGGCAAGTCACTGGTAAATAATGCAGAGGGTTAAGTAATCTTGTCACAACCACTTGTCAAAAATCAGCCCCGGGGATCAGTCAGGGACAGAGTGTGTGTGTGTGTGTAAGAGAGAGGGCGCAAGTCTACCAGAGTGTGTGTGAAAACGTGTGTTTATCTGTTTGCGTGCTCACCCTTGTGTCTCTCAACTCTCCAGAGTCCTCTTCACACTGTCTGAATACCCTCAACTCTCCAGAGTCCTCTTCACACTGTCTGAATACCCTCACCTCTCCAGAGTCCTCTTCACACTGTCTGAATACCCTCACCTCTCCAGAGTCCTCTTCACACTGTCTGAATACTCTCAGCCTCTCCAGAGTCCTCTTCACACTGTCTGAATAACCTCAGCCTCTCCAGAGTCCTCTTCACACTGTCTGAATACCCTCACCTCTCCAGAGTCCTATTCACACTGTCTGAATACCCTCACCTCTCCAGAGTCCTATTCACACTGTCTGAATACCCTCACCTCTCCAGAGTCCCCTTCACACTGTCTGAATACCCTCACCTCTCAAGAGTCCTATTCACACTGTCTGAATACCCTCACCTCTCCAGAGTCCTCTTCACACTGTCTGAATACCCTCACCTCTCCAGAGTCCTATTCACACTGTCTGAATACCCTCACCTCTCCAGAGTCCTATTCACACTGTCTGAATACCCTCACCTCTCCAGAGTCCTATTCACACTGTCTGACTACCCTCAACTCTCCAGAGTCCTATTCACACTGTCTGACTACCCTCAACTCTCCAGAGTCCTCTTCACACTGTCTGAATACAGAACAGAACGTGTGTGGCTCAGTAGTCATCTGGATGTGGCTGAACAGGAGCGGTGGACCAAACTACACCTCTCTGTCCCTTCATCCTCCTCCTATCAGAGCTTTAATATCCACCCTACAGCTAGTGTACCTTGCTTCTGGTACTGAAGAGCTTTAGGAGCTATGACCCTGTCCTAGATCTGATTCTCCAGAGAAACACAACATCAAGCTGAAGTCTGAATGGGTCTTGACTTTGAGTTGATTAGAGAAACTCAACATCAAGCTGAAGTCTGAATGGTTTTGACTTTGAGTTGATTAGAGAAACACAACATCAAGCTGAAGCCTGAATGGTCTTCACTTTGAGTTGATTAAGAGTAGCAGCGGTAAGAATCTTTGGTCCGGGAGAGTTGGTGTGTGCATGATTTTGTTCAAGCCCAGCACTAACACACACGATTAAACATATTCTGGTCTGGATAAGTGGATGTTTTAGCACTGGGGTGGAACAAAAACCTGCACACAATGCAGACCTCCAGGACCAAAGTTGCAGCATTTGAATTGATTGATATTCTTCAGGAGAAAAAAACCTAAACTAAACTGCTGTTACGTTCAATACATGAGGACTACTTCATTAATAATGGTTGGAATACACTGTGTATGTGGAAGTCCCTAGAGTTGAATACATTTTAAAAGACTAAAACAAATCCATAACTCCATTTTCCTATCTAATACATGGCAAAATGCACTTTACGTAGAATGTATTGAATGAGTGCGATGATGGAAGGAAACACCATTGATTTGACACGGCTCTTTTCCTCTAGACATTCTGACAACACAGGGCTGTGGCTGCATGGTGAAATGACGGAGGGAGATTTTAGAGAGAGAGGAGAAAGAGGGGGATTGAAAAGGGCAGTTAGACTCGATGGAGCAGACAGAGGAATGAAAGCAACACAGGCTTACAGTCTCACTGATGCCATGGTCTGATCTCCACTTGAGTGACAGACAGGCAGAGAATATTGAGCTTTCCTTCCTTGACATTTAACGTAACTGTCCAGTGAAAATGTCACATTTTAAAAAACACTTAACCTGTTATCTCATACCAAAATAATGTTGTTGACTCGTCATATTACAGATGTAGGATCTTCATTTGATCACCGTATTGCAGTAGAACTTGTCTACAATGTAGGAAATGTAAAACTTGTAGTGTATTTGAGGTTTAAAAAGGCTTCTGAAGTTTATAACTTCCACTTTAAAATTTCAGATATGATTTTCCCCTACAAAAATGGGCCTAAATTTATAATCCACATTTTCCTGCTGTAGTAAATTGGCTCAAATTAAGATCGTACATCTGTATTTGTGGCCAAAGGACACATTTTGAGAAAAAACACTTAAAAACCCCAACTCAAACTTGATCTCAAACAGACCGTTAAAATGCTTGCTATTTCCTCATGGAGGATGACGTCATGTTTTTGTCCGAGACATCTTATTGGCTCATTGGCTGAGCTGGCCAATCAGCTGTTTACACGTCATTCATATTTTTCTTGACCGGTATACGCCCACACCATTCAAACACAGAACAGCGGCTTTTAGACATAGTATTTGTTGGAAGGAAAATTATTTCACTTATATTGGAATTAATTATATGACATATTTTATAGAAATCTGAAAACATTCCAAGTTTTGTTGTAGCTTCATTTGAAGCCAATATATAAACCTTTTGTCATTATTTTAATATTTTGTGAAAGTCTTAATTTTCATCAGTGTCATCGAGATTTTCCATTATCACTTGTGTCCCATGTTAATTTGAAGTGAACTGTGTAATCTCAGGGGCTTGATATCATTCAGTATGATACCACTATGGGTGGGTGTGTGCCAGTCTGTGTCCCCCAGTGTGTCTTAGTGTGCCCCAGTGTGTCTCAGTGTGTCTGTGTGCCCCAGTGTGTCCCAGTGTGCCCCAGTGTGTGTCAGTGTGGCTCAGTGTCCCCCAGTGTCCACCAGTGTCCCCCAGTGTCCACCAGTGTGCCACAGTGTGTGTCAGTGTGGCTCAGTGTCCCCCAGTGTGCCCCAGTGTGCCGCAGTGTCCCAGTGTGTCCCAATGTGTCCCAGTGTCCCCCAGTGTGTCTCAGTGTCCCCCAGTGTGTCCCAGTGTGTCTCAGTGTCCCCCAGTGTCCCCAGTGTGTCTCAGTGTGTCCCAGTGTATGCCCCAGTGTGTCCCAGTGTGTTTCAGTGTGCCCCAGTTTGCCCCAGTGTGTCCCAGTGTGTCCCCAGTGTGTCCCAGTGTGTCCCAGTGTGTCCCAGTGTGTCTCAGTGTCCCCCAGTGTCCCCAGTGTGTCTCAGTGTGTCCCAGTGTATGCCCCAGTGTGTCCCAGTGTGTTTCAGTGTGCCCCAGTTTGCCCCAGTGTGTCCCAGTGTGTCCCCAGTGTGTCCCCAGTGTGCCCCAGTGTGCCCCAGTGTGCCCCAGTGTGCCTCAGTGTGCCTCAGTGTGTCTCAGTATGTCCCAGTGTGTCTCAGTGTGTCTCAGTGTGTCTCAGTGTGTCCCAGTGTGTCTCAGTGTGTCTCTGTGCCCCAGTGTGTCCCCAGTGTGTCCCCAGTGTGTCCCAGTGTGCCCCAGTGTGCCCCAGTGTGCCCCAGTGTGCCTCAGTGTGCCTCAGTGTGTCTCAGTATGTCCCAGTGTGTCTCAGTGTGTCTCAGTGTGTCCCAGTATGCCCCAGTGTGTCCCAGTGTGTCCCAGTGTGTCTCAGTATGCCCCAGTGTATCTTAGTGTGTCTCAGTGTATCCCAGGGTGTCTCAGTGAAATCTGCAGTTCTGCCTCGCTGTACAGTAAAGCTCATTTCTGCTTTTGGTTCCATTGAGCACTCAGGGGGGAGGGACATGTTTTATTGTGTGGTGATGGATGCAGGTCTGGCCGGACCTCAAGGCTGCCTGGATTGGCACGGCCGGCCAGACCTGCATCCATGACAACAGCAGTGATGGATACCCAATATGCACCGTGCCCAATAAGTTCCCCTCACAGTCAACAACGCTGGTCATCTCACTGTAGAGAAACAACAGTACAAATATGGGGTGTCAAACAAACGAACATGCAATGTTTGTATACACACACACACACACACACACACACACACACACACACACACACACACACACACACACACACACACACACACACACACACACACACACACACACACACACACACACACACACACACACACACACACACACACACACACACACACACAAAATATGTCCTTGCTCATCAACAAACCCACTGTAGATAAAACATCAACATCAAACCACTGTGATTGAAAATATCAGATATGTATTATTTTCTTGTATTTGAATACGTAATTTGACAGTTATTTCATGTATATTATTGTCATAGAAATAGTATAACTTCATGAAGGTTGTGTGTTATAGACATCAAAATGCTTCAAGACTTGATGGTTTTACATAAAACATTAACTCATCATTAACTCATCATGAACTCTGTGAACAGATCTCAACAAGTATCTAGGGGGAAGGGTCTCTCTCTCTCTCTCTGTCTCTCTCTGTCTCTCTCTGTCTCTCTCTGTCTGTCTCTGTCTCTGTCTCTGTCTCTGTCTCTCTCTCTCTCTCTCTCTCTCTCTCTCTCTCTCTCTCTCTCTCTCTCTCTCTCTCTCTCTCTCTCTCTCTCTCTCTCTCTCTCTCTCTCGGGCATCTACAGCATCTCTTCCCCCTCATTCTCTCTCTCTCTGATACTGTATGTGATTTTCACCTTGAACTGCTGCTGAGCATAGTCATGCAGAGACAGAGAGACAGAGGGAGGGAGGGACAGAGGGAGGGAGAGAGGGTGAGAGAGAGGGGGGGTGGGGATGGGGAGAGAGAGTTGTGGGGGAGAGAGAAATGTTAATATATGTTTCCCATGCCAATAAAGCCCTTAAATTGAAATTTAATTGAGATAGAGAGGGAGAGAGAGACTATGATCTGAAGTCAAATGTCTACTGTTTGCTGGTGCTTCTGTCCCCATACAATGAGGGCCTACAGCAGCACCTAGATATTCTGTACAGATTCTGTCAGATTGGGGCCCTGACAGTAAAATAATGGTGTTCCAAAAAAGGTTCAGGACCACAAATACAAATTCCATCTAGACACCGTTTCCCTAGAGCACACAAAAATACTATACATACCTCGGCCTAAACATCAGCGCCACAGGTAATTTCCACAAAGCTGTGAACGATCTGAGAGACAAGGCAAGAAGGGCCTTCTATGCCATCAAAAGGAACATAAAATTCAACATACCAATTAGGATCTGGCTAAAATACTTGAATCAGTTATAGAACCCATTGGCCTTCATGGTTGTGAGGTCTGGGGTCCGCTCACCAACCAAGAATTCACAACATGGGACAAACACCAAATTGAGACTGCATGCAGAATTCTGCAAAAATATCCTCCGTGTACAACGTAAAACACCAAATAATGCATGCAGAGCAGAATTAGGCCGACACCCACTAATGATCAAAATCCATAAAAGAGCCGTTAAATTCTACAACCACCTAAAAGGAAGTGATTCCTAAACCTTCCATAACAAAGCCATCACCTACAGAGAGATTAACCTGGAGAAGAGTCCCCTAAGTAAGCTGATCCTGGGGCTCTGTTCACAAACACAAACAGACCTCACAGGGCCCCAGGACAGCAACACAATTAGACCCAACCAAATCATGAGAAAACAAAAAGATAAATACTTGACACATTGGAAAGAATTTACAAAAAAACTAAGCAAACTATAATAATAATAATTTATAAACTCCCATATCTACTGGGTGAAATACCACAGTGTGCCATCTCAGCAGCAAGATTTGTGACCTGTTGCCACAAGAAAAGGGCAACCAGTGAATAACAAACACCATTGTAAATACATTATAAATTAGTTTTGTACTTTAACTATTTGCACGTCATTACAACACTGTATATCGACATAATATGACATTTGTAATGTCTTTATTCTTTTGGAACTTCTGTCAGTGTTATGTTTAATGTTCATTTGTATTGTTTATTTAATTTTTTGTTTATTTTCTATTTCACTTGCTTTGGCAATGTTAACATATGTTTTGGAGAGAGGGAGGGAGAGAGAGAGAGAGGGAGGGAGGGAGAAAGAGAGACTAGCCCCTTCCACCTAGACACATGTTGAGATCTGAAATGATTTGATAGGTTTAAGAAATATGATCATAACTTCACCGTGCCGTCTGATAGGCTAGGTGGAACTTTTCATATTGTTTCACAACTGTCCAATCCTCTCTCTTCATATGGAGTCTCAGAGTAGGAGTGCTGATCTCGGATCAGTTCCCCCCCCCCCGTGTCCCATGTATCCTTTTATATTACGATCTGAAAGGTACAACTGATCTTCGTTCAGCACTCCTATTGTGAGACGCTTTCTGAATACAGGCTCAGATCGCCACGTGTCCAGGGGGTAGATGGTAGAACCTGTTTCTGGACAGGGCCTTAATGCTTAGGTGTATTCCTGTGCTCCGGGGGGGGTTACATTTCAACTAACTACAGATCTAGGATCAGCTTCCTCTCCCCTCGATCCTAACCCTTAACACTAGTGAGGGAATTCCTAATGTGAGCCACGATCAACGTCTAGGGGTAGGCTGGACAATAGAACGAGTCAAAATTCACCCAAAGCTGAAAGAAATGTCAGAAGAACGTTGCTAAGCTGGAACACTAACGCGAGCCAATAGCAAATGAATGGAGTCGAACGTTCGCAGAGCCTGTTGACTGGAGTGACGCTTAGAAATCAATTCCATCTAAATGGCACCAATATATGTATCTCTTACTATTTTACCACTACAATCTTTTCTTAGGACCAAACTGAAAAGTAACTAGTGTAGAAAGTAAACATCTGCACCTCGATGGTGCCAAGTGTGCTCATGTCTTCCATAATGAGGAAGTAGGGAAGAAATTGCAACTTTTGACTATTTCTGGTCTAGCAATCGATGTCAGTAGAGTACGCTGCCCAAACTTGTGTAATTAGAAAGAGGAGATTATCCTGATTTAAAATGGTGTCCGACTTGAAAAAAATCTAAATATACACATTGCGAGATATCTGGCGAAATATACCAGCATGTCTCTCCATAGGAAAACAATGGGGTGAGCTCAGCGTTCCAAGGACAAAAGGTATTTTTGGGGCTAGCGTTTGACAAAGGAGTACGCTACCCAGCCTTACATAATTAGAAAGAGGAAATTGTAATGTTTAAAATGGTGTCGTATTTGAAAAATAGAAATAAACATATTGCGAGATATTTGGCAAAATAGACAGATATACCTATATTTCCCTTTAGTAAACAATGGGATGACCTCAGAGTTCCATGAGTCATGTTTTTTGTTGTTGTTTACATTTGAACTACCAGCAACGTGGGCAGGTCTCATTGGCAACAATAGCAAAGCAGGCATTGTGACGTAGATCATTACGCTGGGAATAGAATGTTCGGGAAGGCGGGGTCTGTGCTGTAGTCTTTGAGGTGCTGATTGGTGGAGGAGATGGTGTCAGGAGTCTTAGCTCGGAGCTGGAGAGCTCATCATCATCGTCGTGGTGATCGTCATGTTGCGGACGACATGCCCGGCCTCTCGCTCGGAACCAAACAAACACATCCCGTCCTCATGGATGTCAGTCAGGCTACTCTGAAACCAGGGGTCGTGTTCAATATGTGCCAACGTTTCCAAATGTTTCCAAACGGATGGTACATACTGTCATTCAGACAGTTGGTGATCCAGGTTCAAGATATTGACCGGTGTCCTTTTTGGATCCATTGTCGGCCATTTTCAATCAATTGGCCACACGGTTTCCAGGATCCAGGGGCTCCCCGAATTCAAAAGGGGCTCCCCGAATTCAAAAGGGGCTCCCCGAATTCAAAAGAGTGTGGCAATGAACAAGTTCTGTTTGCTTCAAAGACAACTGTTTTTTTGTCTGACTCTGGTCGTGGCTTTATACAATGCGTCCTGGGTTACATTCTGGTCTTAGTATTAGTCCTGGTCTGTTTCTGTTGTTGCAAGGAGGGTTCTGAATGGTTTCAGGGGAGTCTGAGAATGGCTTCTGTTGGTCTCAGGATCTGTGTGTGAGAAACAGTTAGAAATAGACAGGTCAGTTATGAAAAGCATTCAGACTCCACTATTTGGTGGTGCAGGTGAAGGTTTTAGAGGATTCCAGGGCCGTGTCCCGATTCTCCACACTTTTCTCAAAAGTGTGCACTTGCAATACTGTCCGTCATGGATTTGTGTAAGAATTAGCTGGAGGGAATCTCTATCATTTGTTAAATTCATAGCAAGGGCGTGTGCAAGTAAACACTTCAGTGTGGAGAATCAGGATCGAGCCCTAGGTGTGAGGGGTTCTGGTTGGCTGTGTCGTCTCACCTGTCCTAAGGAATAGGACTAGAGGTTATTGCCATGTAGCTGAGTGGACTGTGGGGGGCTGGTTTCAGAGGTTGCTACGCAGTAGGCCTCCCTGTGGGTGTTCGGGCGTACTGCATTCGGACGAGGTCTTGGCTTTGTCCTTGTTGTTGGGTTCGTTGTCTTTGATGATGTCATACTGACGACAGAACAGGAGGATCACACCTGAGAGGGAGAGAAAGAGAGAGAGAGAAAGGGAGAGTGGGCGAGATGAGGGGGATGGAGGGATGGATAGAGGGAGAGAGGGAGAGAGAGAGTGAGGAGAGGGATGGATAGAGGGAGAGAGAGTGAGGAGGGGGATGGATAGAGGGAGAGAGAGGAGGGGGATGGAGGGATGGATAGAGGGAGAGAGGGAGAGAGAGAGTGAGGGGGATGGAGAGAAGGATAGAGGGAGAGAGAGAGGAGGGGGGTGGATAGAGGGAGAGAAAGAGAGAGAGAGGAGGGGGATGGATAGAGGGAGAGAGAGAGTGAGGAGGGGGATGGATAGAGGGAGAGAGAGAGTGAGGAGGGAGAGGGGGAGAGAGAAGAGGGGGATGGAGGGATGGATAGAGGGAGAGAGAGAGATGGTATCCTAAATGAAAAGATAAACTATACAGACCTAAAATTGGCTATACTCTTTAACTTCTCTAGGATAGGGGGCATCATTTTCACGTTTGGATGAAAAGCCTGCCCAGAGTAAACTGCCTCCTACTCAGTCCCAGATGCTAATATATGCATATTATTATTAGTATTGGATAGAAAACCACTCTGAAGTTTCTAAAACTGTTTGAATCATGTCTGAGTATAACAGAACTTATTTGGCAGGCAAAACCCCGAGGACAAACCATTCAGATTTTTTTTTTTTTAGGTCACTTTCTTTTCAATGGATTTTCATTGGGAATCCAGATTTCTAAGGGACCTTCTTGTAGTTCCTATCGCTTCCACTGGATGTCAACAGTCTTTAGAATTAGGCCGATACCCGCTAAATATCAAAATTTAGAAAAGAGCCGTTAAATTCTACAACCACCTAAAATCAAGTAATTCCCAAACTTTCCAAAACAAAGCTATCACCCACAGAGAAATTAACTTGGAGAAGAGCCCCCTAAGCAAGTTGGACAGGAACGCAACACAATTAGACCCAACCAAATCATGAGAAAACAAAAAGATAATTACTTGACACATGGGAAAGAATTTACCAAAAAACTGAGAACTAGAATGCTATTTGGTCCCTAAACAGAGAGTACATAGTGGCAGAATACCTGACCACTGTGACTGACCCAAAACTAAGGAAAGCTTTGACTATGTACAGACTCAGTGAGCATAGCCTAGCTATTGAGAAAGGCCGCCATAGGCAGACCTGGCTCTCAAGAGAAGACAGGCTATGTGCACACTGCCCACAAAATGAGGTAGAAACTGAGTTGCACTTCCTAACCTCCTGCCAAATGTATGACCATATTAGAGACACATATTTCCCTCAGATTACACAGACCCACAAAGAATTGGAAAACAAATCCAATTTTGATAAACTCCCATATCTATTGGGTGAAATACCACAGTGTGCCATCACAGCAGCAAGATTTGTGACCTGTTGCCACAAGAAAAGGGCAACCAGTGAAGAACAAACACCATTGTAAATACAACCCATAAATATGCAAAATTAATAATTGACCCGTTTTCACTTTTGTCATTATGGGGTATTGTGTTATTTTCCCTTGTGTACTTTGTACTTTAACCATTTGTACATCATTGCAACACTGTATATATACATAATATGACATTTGTAATGTCTTTATTCCTTTTTAAACTTTTGTGAGTAACGTTTACTGTACATTTTTTATTGTTTATTTCACTTTTGTTTTATCTTTTTCACTTGTCTTTAAACATATGTTTCCCATGCCAATAAAGCCTTTTTAATTTAATTGAGATAAATACAGAGAGAGAGAGAGAGAAAGACTAGTATCCTCGTCAGTGTACTAGAGGCACAGTACTCTCCATGTGTGAGTAACAGGGATTCAGATAGAGAGTAGGCTATATGCATTTATAGCAGAGTGTGTCGATGAAACTGAGGGGTACACCACAAAGCAGGATCAAGGAGTTAGCCAGCTAACTATTTTGGAAAGATGAGCTGGAAATGGGCAGGATCTAATTGATTCAACAAATGAAAACACATATCTAAGTAAATTTTTTCGAAGTCAGCTGGCTAACTCACTGATCTTGTGGCATACATCTGGTTTTTTTCAGTATACATCTGGTGCTTTTTAGTAAACATCTGGTGCTTTTAGTAAACATCTCTGGTGCTTTTAGTAAACATCTCTGGTGCTTTTAGTAAACATCTCTGGTGCTTTTAGTAAACATCTCTGGTGCTTTTAGTAAACATCTCTGGTGCTTTTAGTAAACATCTCTGGTGCTTTTAGTAAACATCTCTGGTGCTTTTAGTAAACATCTCTGGTGCTTTTAGTAAACATCTCTGGTGCTTTTAGTAAACATCTCTGGTGCTTTTAGTAAACATCTCTGGTGCTTTTAGTAAACATCTCTGGTGCTTTTAGTAAACATCTCTGGTGCTTTTAGTAAACATCTCTGGTGCTTTTAGTAAACATCTCTGGTGCTTTTAGTAAATATCTCTGGTGCTTTTAGTAAACATCTCTGGTGCTTTTAGTAAACATCTCTGGTGCTTTTAGTAAACATCTCTGGTGCTTTTAGTAAACATCTCTGGTGCTTTTAGTAAATATCTCTGGTGCTTTTAGTAAACATCTCTGGTGCTTTTAGTAAACATCTCTGGTGCTTTTAGTAAACATCTCTGGTGCTTTTAGTAAACATCTCTGGTGCTTTTAGTAAATATCTCTGGTGCTTTTAGTAAACATCTCTGGTGCTTTTAGTAAACATCTCTGGTGCTTTTAGTAAACATCTCTGGTGCTTTTAGTAAACATCTCTGGTGCTTTTAGTAAACATCTCTGGTGCTTTTAGTAAACATCTCTGGTGCTTTTAGTAAACATCTCTGGTGCTTTTAGTAAATATCTCTGGTGCTTTTAGTAAACATCTCTGGTGCTTTTAGTAAACATCTCTGGTGCTTTTAGTAAACATCTCTGGTGCTTTTAGTAAACATCTCTGGTGCTTTTAGTAAATATCTCTGGTGCTTTTTAGTAAACATCTCTGGTGCTTTTAGTAAACATCTCTGGTGCTTTTAGTAAACATCTCTGGTGCTTTTAGTAAACATCTCTGGTGCTTTTAGTAAACATCTCTGGTGCTTTTAGTAAACATCTCTGGTGCTTTTAGTAAACATCTCTGGTGCTTTTAGTAAATATCTCTGGTGCTTTTTAGTAAACATCTCTGGTGCTTTTAGTAAATATCTCTGGTGCTTTTTAGTAAACATCTCTGGTGCTTTTAGTAAATATCTCTGGTGCTTTTTAGTAAACATCTCTGGTGCTTTTAGTAAATATCTCTGGTGCTTTTTAGTAAACATCTCTGGTGCTTTTAGTAAATATCTCTGGTGCTTTTTAGTAAACATCTCTGGTGCTTTTAGTAAATATCTCTGGTGCTTTTAGTAAACATCTCTGGTGCTTTTAGTAAACATCTCTGGTGCTTTTAGTAAACATCTCTGGTGCTTTTAGTAAACATCTCTGGTGCTTTTTAGTAAACATCTCTGGTGCTTTTTAGTAAACATCTCTGGTATATTCATCTAAGTTTAGGATTAAATGAAATCAACAACAAAGTAAATGTGTGTGTTATGGTTCTGTTTTGTATTTGTATTTTTTATGGATCCCCATTAGTTCCTGTTGCCAAGGCAGCAGATACTCTTCCTGGGGTTTATTATGGATCCCCATTAGTTCCTGCCAAGGCAGCAGCTACTCTTCCTGGGGTTTATTATGGATCCCCATTAGTTCCTGTCAAAGCAGCAGCTACTCTTCCTGGGGTTTATTATGGATCCCCATTAGTTCCTGCCAAGGCAGCAGCTACTCCTACTGGGGTTTATTATGGATCCCCGTTAGTTCCTGCCAAGGCAGCAGCTACTCTTCCTGGAGTTTATTATGGATCCCCATTAGTTCCTGCCAAGGCAGCAGCTACTCTTCCTGGGGTTTATTATGGATCCCCAATAGTTCCTGTTGCCAAGGCAGGAGATACTCTTCCTGGGGTTTATTATGGATCCCCATTAGTTCCTGCCAAGGCAGCAGCTACTCTTCCTGGGGTTTGTTATGGATCCCCGTTAGTTCCTGCCAGGGCAGCAGCTACTCTTCCTGGAGTTTATTATGGATCCCCATTAGTTCCTGTCAAGACAGCATCTACTCTTCCTGGGGTTTATTATGGATCCCCATTAGTTCCTGCCAAGGCAGCAGCTACTCTTCCTGGGGTTTATTATGGATCCCCATTAGTTCCTGTTGCCAAGGCAGCAGATACTCTTCCTGGGGTTTATTAGGATCCCCATTAGTTCCTGCCAAGGCAGCAGCTACTCTTCCTGGGGTTTATTATGGATCCCCATTAGTTCCTGCCAAGGCAGCAGCTACTCTTCCTGGGGTTTATTATGGATCCCCATTAGTTCCTGCCAAGGCAGCAGATACTCTTCCTGGGGTTTGTTATGGATCCCCATTAGTTCCTGCCAGGGCAGCAGCTACTCTTCCTGGAGTTTATTATGGATCCCCATTAGTTCCTGTTGTCAAGACAGCAGCT
>NC_092114.1:14290935-14318435 GCF_045679555.1 Salvelinus alpinus | reverse complement strand
AATGTTTTCCCAACATCTCCTGAGTACATCTGTTTATCTGTTGTGTGATGTAAGGGCTGATGTATTCGTCTCTCTGTGTGAAGCTCTTCCTGTGTGTGTATCTGTTTATCTGTTGTGTGATGTAAGGGCTGATGTATTCCTCTCTCTGTGTGTATCTGTTTATCTGTTGTGTGATGTAAGGGCTGATGTATCCCTCTCTCTGTGTGAAGCTCTTCCTGTGTGTGTATCTGTTTATCTGTTGTGTGATGTAAGGGCCGATGTATTCCTCTTCCTGTGTGCGTATCTGGGTCGCTGAGAGGAGATGGTCAAGCTGGAAGTGTTACGAGATGCTATTACATGACCAAGACAGCCAGACTGCTCTGTATCAAAATGGTAGAATAGCCAGGAATCCTTATGGGAAATGTAGAGACGTATAATATTTGGAATTATTTTTGGAGATGTTGTATAACATTTGAATTCAATGGGGGAGGTGTTCTATAATATTATAATTCCCTGCTGGGGTTTTTTCTTCTGTCCGCATTCAAAAATGAACATGTTGTAATTCTGTTGTGTGTGTTACCTACCTGGTACTGTGGAGGCCCGTTTCTCAGACTCTCGGGGAGTTCTGAAGCTGACCGGGTCACTCGGAGGACTACTGCCTCCCATGCTGACGCTCTGGACATGAACAATGTACTCCGTGTCCTCCTCCAAGTCCCACAATGCACAGGAGCGCGTGGTCGTGTTCACTTCCTGGATGTACCGCAGCATATGCACATCCTTCTTCTGTAACCAATGACAACAGGAGGGGTTAGGGTTAAGGTTAGGGCCATAACACAAGGATACAGACCAGATATCAGATATCTAACCTGTCCTAGCCCACTGCCCTAGCCCACTGCCCTAGCCCACTGCGCTAGCCCACTGCCCTAGGCCACTGTCACTGTCACACACACACACACCTACCTGTTGTGTGATGGCGAATCCGATGACGGGATCTCCCTCCAGTATGTCCCATGTGACTGCGGCTGTGTTCGCCTCCAGCTCTCTGATTGTCACATTGAGAGGAGCCGACAGAGCAGAGTCTATACACACACACACACACACATACACACGCACACACACACACACACACACACACACACACACACACACACACACACACACACACACACACACACACACACACACACACACACACACACACACACACACACACACACACACACACACACACACACACACACACACACACCACAGGAGAGGTGAGAAGGTGTCTAACACTGAGACACACTGACAGAGCCAACAGGACAGAAGGTGAGAAAGGTCATGTGTCTTAACTTATGACATCACACAGCCTTCTGCCGGAAAGTCCGGCGCGTCACCTTCAAAGAGCCCAGTACAGTACTGTGTATGTCCTGTATCTGGCTACTGCTCTCTGTTGGGGAGAAGATGGGTGAGAGGGAGAGTGCTTTCTGTTGGGGAGAAGATGGGTGAGAGGGAGACTGCTTTCTGTTGGGGAGAAGATGGGTGAGAGGGAGACTGCTTTCTGTTGGGGAGAAGATGGGTGAGAGGGAGACTGCTTTCTGTTGGGGAGAAGATGGGTGAGAGGGAGACTGCTTTCTGTTGGGGAGAAGATGGGTGAGAGGGAGACTGCTTTCTGTTGGGGAGAAGATGGGTGAGAGGGAGACTGCTTTCTGTTGGGGAGAAGATGGGTGAGAGGGAGACTGCTTTCTGTTGGGGAAAAGATGGGTGAGAGGGAGACTGCTTTCTGTTGGGGAGAAGATGGGTGAGAGGGAGACTGCTTTCTGTTGGGGAGAAGATGGGTGAGAGGGAGACTGCTTTCTGTTGGGGAGAAGATGGGTGAGAGGGAGACTGCTTTCTGTTGGGGAGAAGATGGGTGAGAGAGAGACTGCTTTCTGTTGGGGAGAAGATGGGTGAGAGAGAGACTGCTTTCTGTTGGGGAGAAGATGGGTGAGAGGGAGACTGCTTTCTGTTGGGGAGAAGATGGGTGAGAGGGAGACTGCTTTCTGTTGGGGAGAAGATGGGTGAGAGGGAGACTGCTTTCTGTTGGGGAGAAGATGGGTGAGAGGGAGACTGCTTTCTGTTGGGGAGAAGATGGGTGAGAGGGAGACTGCTTTCTGTTGGGGAGAAGATGGGTGAGAGGGAGACTGCTTTCTGTTGGGGAGAAGATGGGTGAGAGAGAGACTGCTTTCTGTTGGGGAGAAGATGAGTGAGAGGGATACTGCTTTCTGTTGGGGAGAAGATGGGTGAGAGGGAGACTGCTTTCTGTTGGGGAGAAGATGGGTGAGAGGGAGACTGCTTTCTGTTGGGGAGAAGATGGGTGAGAGGGAGACTGCTTTCTGTTGGGGAGAAGATGGGTGAGAGGGAGACTGCTTTCTGTTGGGGAGTAGATGGGTGAGAGGGAGACTGTTCAAATGTCTTGACTAACATCCTCTTTTACTGTTGTCTGAGGACAGAGGGAAAAACTGAACGATATCATTCTACACACACTTTCTCCCTCTCTCATTATGGGAGTGAGACACACACACACACACACACACACACACACACACACACACACACACACACACACACACACACACACACACACACACACACACACACACACACACACACACACACACACACACACACGCCAAACACACACGCGCCACACACACACACGCCACACACACATACAAACCACACACACACGCCACACACACACCTCAAACACACACACACCAGTCCTGTGCTGGATGTGGGTCGAACGTTTTTCTGTTATGTGTTAATTAATATAGTCAGGAAGTGATCTAGCATTGCTTGATATATTATCTGGGCTAGCCCCCACCCCTCAGTGAAGCTGGGTACTGTTCCATTTTCATTGTCTTTATATAATGGATGAATGTTATTGTACACTATTTTCTTGTATAGTGTTGTTGTTCATGTTAATAGATACCCATAGATTTCCAGCAATTGCACTAACACTATCTAGCATGGGCTTGCGAAACTACCTCTAACTTCCTTTATACTGGACACAGAGACATAAGAATGGTATCTGACTCTGGGGAAGGAGATAAAGGGCATCATTTCCAAAATCCCGAAGTATCCCGTTAAGAAGATTATACAGTACTCTCTCTCACTAGGTTACTCTCTGTCAGTGAGAATGAGGAGTGAGAGCTGGGACCGGAACAAGGCTTGTGGTTGGAGGGCAAAGCGTTCCATTACCCATGTTCCTCAGCTCTATGATTAAATAACCAAGGCTGTGCTGGACCACAGACCCACAGTCTCTACTGCAAAACACACGCACGCACGCACACACACACACACACACACACACACACACACGCACACGCACACGCACACGCACACACACACACACAGTCACACACCCCTACACACCGGACTCATTGGCCTGTATATTGAAATCTGATTTAGGGAATTAAATGATTGGGAAGAAACTGGGTTCCCGATGGTTTAAGGCACTGCATATCAGTTCTAGAGGCGTCACTACAGACCCTGGTTTGATCCTGGGCTGTACCACAACCGGCCGTGATCGGGAGTCCCGTAGGGAGGCGTACAATTGGCCCAGTGTTGTCCGGGTTAAGGGGGGGTTTGTCCGGGTTAGGGGAGGGTTTGTCCGGGTTAGGGGAGGGTTTGTCCGGGTTAGGGGAGGGTTTGTCCGGGTTAGGGGAGGGCTTGTCCGGGTTAGGGGAGGGATGGTCCGGGTTAGGGGAGGGTTTGTCCGGGTTAGGGGATGGTTTGTCCGGGTTAGGGGAGGGTTTGTCCGGGTTAGGGGAGGGTTTGTCCGGGTTAGGGGATGGTTTGTCCGGGTTAGGGGAGGGTTTGTCCGGGTTAGGGGATGGTTTGTCCGGGTTAGGGGAGGGTTTGGCCGGGTTAGGGGAGGGTTTGTCCGGGTTAGGGGAGGGTTTGGCCGGGTTAGGGGAGGGTTTGGCCGGGGTAGGGAAGGGTTTGGCCGGGTTAGGGGAGGGTTTGGCCGGGTTAGGGGAGGGTTTGGCCGGGGTAGGGAAGGGTTTGGCCGGGGTAGGGAAGGGTTTGGCCGGGTTAGGGGAGGGTTTGGCCGGGGTAGGGGAGGGTTTGGCCGGGTTAGGGGAGGGTTTGGCCGGGGTAGGGAAGGGTTTGGCCGGGGTAGGGAAGGGTTTGGCCGGGTTAGGGGAGGGTTTGGCCGGGTTAGGGGAGGGTTTGTCCGGGTTAGGGGAGGGTTTGGCCGGGGTAGGGAAGTGTTTGGCCGGGGTAGGGAAGGGTTTGGCCGGGTTAGGGGAGGGTTTGGCCGGGGTAGGGGAGGGTTTGGCCGGGTTAGGGGAGGGTTTGGCCGGGGTAGGGGAGGGTTTGGCCGGGTTAGGGGAGGGTTTGGCCGGGGTAGGGGAGGGTTTGGCCGGGGTAGGGGAGGATTTGGCCGGGGTAGGGGAGGGTTTGGCCGGGGTAGGGGAGGATTTGGCCGGGGTAGGGGAGGGTTTGGCCGGGGTAGGGGAGGGTTTGGCCGGGGTAGGGGAGGGTTTGGCCGGGGTAGGGGAGGGTTTGTCCGGGTTAGGGGAGGGTTTGGCCGGGGTAGGGGAGGGTTTGGCCGGGGTAGGCCGTCATTATAAAATAAGAATTTGTTTTTAATTGACTAGTTAAAGTAAATGTAGAAACTGTCTAAGACTCCCTGAGACCTAGAAATTGTTGCTGGTGCTGTTCTGCAAGCGAGTGATGTGCCAAAGATAAGTACAGTACTGTCCATGAAGATACTGTCCGTCCCTTTGATTTTTATTTGGAGCAAGAAATTACTACCGAGCTGTTGATTTACATAAGTGCAGTTTTTAGGGATCTCTTTGTAGCGTTGGACTTGAACACTACAATGCTTGCAGTGCGTGCATTCATGAGTGTTTGTGTGTGTGAGGTTGTGTGTGTAGATCAGATCCAATCATTGATCTGATGACGGAAGGAGGGAGGGAGGGGGGAACAACAACTACCAAGTACAAAGCACTGCTGCAGCTGTCTAACCCTGATATCTGCTGTCTGACCCTGATATCTGCTGTCTAACCCTGATATCTGCTGTCTGACCCTGATATCTGCTGTCTAACCCTGATATCTGCTGTCTGACCCTGATATCTGCTGCCTGACCCTGATATCTGCTGTCTGACCCTGATATCTGCTGTCTGACCCTGATATCTGCTGTCTGACCCTGATATCTGCTGTCTGACCCTGATATCTGCTGTCTGACCCTGATATCTGCTGTCTGACCCTGATATCTGCTGTCTGACCCTGATATCTGCTGTCTAACCCTGATATCTGCTGTCTGACCCTGATATCTGCTGTCTGACCCTGGTATCTGCTGTCTAACCCTGATATCTGCTGTCTGACCCTGATATCTGCTGTCTGACCCTGATATCTGCTGTCTGACCCTGATATCTGCTGTCTGACCCTGATATCTGCTGTCTAACCCTGATATCTGCTGTCTGACCCTGATATCTGCTGTCTGACCCTGATATCTGCTGTCTGACCCTGATATCTGCTGTCTGACCCTGATATCTGCTGTCTGACCCTGATATCTACTGTCTGACCCTGATATCTGCTGTCTGACCCTGATATCTGCTGTCTAACCCTGATATCTGCTGTCTAACCCTGATATCTGCTGTCTGACCCTGATATCTGCTGTCTAACCCTGATATCTGCTGTCTGACCCTGATATCTGCTGTCTAACCCTGATATCTGCTGTCTAACCCTGATATCTGCTGTCTGACCCTGATATCTGCTGTCTGACCCTGATATCTGCTGTCTGACCCTGATATCTGCTGTCTGACCCTGATATCTGCTGTCTAACCCTGATATCTGCTGTCTGACCCTGATATCTGCTGTCTGACCCTGATATCTGCTGTCTAACCCTGATATCTGCTGTCTGACCCTGATATCTGCTGTCTGACCCTGATATCGTCTGTCTGACCCTGATATCTGCTGTCTAACCCTGATATCTGCTGTCTGACCCTGATATCAGCTGTCTGACCCTGATATCTGCTGTCTGACCCTGATATCTGCTGTCTGACCCTGATATCTGCTGTCTAACCCTGATATCTGCTGTCTAACTTTGATATTTGCTTTCTGGGAACTTTCTGCTGATGTTTTCTCTTAGCTTGTTTTTGATCTGTTTAACTCTTCCCCTGACTATGTGTCTGATGCTCATAACTACTCACACAGCAGGGAGGCTGCACGGGTGATGGCCTCATTAAAGAGAGATGTTTCCTAGCCTCAGTGCTTTTTCACCTGCATTGCTTGCTGTTTGGGGTTTTAGACTGGGTTTCTGTACAGCACTTTGAGATATCAGCTGATGTAAGAAGGGCTTTATAAATGTATTTGATTTGATTTCGATTTGATGTTGGAGGCACACACCACACACAGTCGCACACAGTCTCAGTAAGTCACACAGTCACACACAGTCGCACACAGTCACACACAGTCACACACAGTCACACACGCACACACAGTCGCACACAGTCACGCAGGCACACACAGTCTCACACAGTCACACAGTCACACACAGTCGCACACAGTCACGCAGGCACACACAGTCACACACAGTCACACAGTCACCCATATAAGTGCTGATGAGGAAAGGTAGCATTTGAAGAGTATTGCGACACGGCCTTGGAACTATCGACCCTGTGGGTGAATCTCAATAGTCTACAGTGTCTTCCTCTCCTCAGTGCAAATGAAGCAAAGTTGACAAGGGACAAGGACATTAGGAAAGGAAACCACTTTGAGACAATGAGATACAGCCACCAGTGTCCTCAGAGTGCAATTGTAGGATTAGTGTCCTGTGTGTGTTTATTATTTTTATTTATTTTATTTCACCTTTATTTAACCAGGTAGGCCAGTTGAGAACAAGTTCTCATTTACAACTGCGACCTGGCCAAGATAAAGTAAAGCAGTGCGACACAAACAACAACACAGAGTCACACATAAACAAACGTACAGTCATTAATAAAATAGAAGAAAAGAAAGTCTATATACAGTGGGTGTAAATGGCTTGAGGAGGTAAGGCAATAAATAGGCCACAGTAGCGAAGTAATTACAATTTAGCAAAGTAACACTGGAGTGATAGATGAGCAGATGGTGATGATGATGTGCAAGTAGAAATACTGGTGTGCAAAGGAGCAGAAAGGTAAATAAAAACAAGATGGGAATGAGGTAGGATTATTGGGTGGGCAATTTACAGATGGGCTGTGTACAGCTGCAGCGATCGGTTAGCTGCTCAGATAGCTGATGTTTAAAGTTAGTGAGGGAAATATAAGTCTCCAGCTTCAGCGATTTTTGCAATTCGTTCCAGTCATTGGCAGCAGAGAACTGGAAGGAAAGGCGGCCAAAAGAGGTGTTGACTTTGGGGATGACCAGTGAGATATACCTGCTGGAGCGCATGCTACGGGTGGGTGTTGTTATCGTGACCAGTGAGCTGAGATAAGGGGGGACTTTACCTAGCAGGGTCTTGTAGATGACCTGGAGCCAGTGGGTTTGGCGACGAGTATGAAGCGAGGGCCAGCCAACGAGAGTGTACAGGTCGCAGTGGTGAGTGGTATAAGGGGCTTTGGTAACAAAACGGATGGCACTGTGATAGACTGCATCCAGTTTGCTGAGTAAAGTATTGGAAGCTATTTTGTGCTATTTTATGACATCGCCGAAGTCGAGGATCGGTAGGATAGTCAGTTTTACGAGGGTATGTTTGGCGGCGTGAGTGAAGGAGGCTTTGTTGCGAAATAGGAAGCCAATTCTAGATTTAATTTTGGATTGGAGATGTTTAATATGAGTCTGGAAGGAGAGTTTACAGTCTAGCCAGACACCTAGGTATTTGTAGTTGTCCACATATTCTAAATTAGAACCGACCAGAGTAGTGATGCTAGTCGGGCGGGCGGGTGCGGGCAGCGAACAGTTGAATAGCATGCATTTGGTTTTACTAACGTTTAAGAGCAGTTGGAGGCCACGGAAAGGTGTGTTGTATGGCATTGAAGCTCGTTTGGAGGTTAGTTAACACACATGTATACAGAATGGTGTCGTCTGCGTAGAGGTGGATCAGGGAATCACCCGCAGCAAGAGCAACATCGTTGATATATACAGAGAAAAGAGTCGGCCCGAGAATTGAACCCTGTGGTACCCCCATAGAGACTGCCAGAGGTCCGGACAACAGGCCCTCCGATTTGACACACTGAACTCTGTCTGAGAGTAGTTGGTGAACCAGGCGAGGCAGTCATTTGAGAAACCACGGCTGTTGAGTCTGCCGATTAGAATACGGTGATTGACAGAGTTGAAAGCCTTGGCCAGGTCGATGAAGACGATTGAAATTCTCGATTATCGTGGATTTATCAGTGGTGACAGTGTTACCTAGCCTCAGTGCAGTGGGCAGCTGGTGCGAGGTACTCTTATTCTCCATGGACTTTACAGTGTCCCAAAACTTTTTGGAGTTAGAGCTACAGGATGCAAGTTTGAAAAAGCTAGTATTTGCTTTCCTGACTGACTGCGTGTGTTGGATCCTGACTTCCCTGAAAAGTTGCATATCGCGGGGACTATTCGATTCTAGTGCAGTCTGCCACAGGATGTTTTTGTGCTGGTCAAGGGCAGTCAGGTCTGGAGTGAACCAAGGGCTATATATTTTCTTAGTTCTACATTTTTTGAAAGGGGCATGCTTATTTAAGATGGTGAGGAAATTACTTTTAAAGAACGACCAGGCATCCTCGACTGACGGGATGAAGTCGATATCCTTCCAGGATGCCCAGGCCAGGTCGATTAGAAAGGCCTGCTCACAGAAGTGTTTTAGGGAGCGTTTGACAGTGATGAGGGGTGGTCGTTTGACCGCGGACCCATAGCGGATGCAGGCAATGAGGCAGTGATCTCTGAGATCCTGATTGAAGGTGTATTGGAGGGCAAGTTGGTCAGATTAATATCTATGAGGGTGCCCATGTTTACGGATTTAGGGTTGTACCTGGTGGGTTCCTTGATAATTTGTGTGAGATTGAGGGCATCTAGATTAGATTGTAAGACTGCTGGGGTGTTAATAAGCATATCCCAGTTTAGGTCACCTAACAGAACGAACTCTGAAGATAGATGGGGGGGCAATCAATTTACATATGGTGTCCAGGGCACAGCTGGGAGCTGAGGGGGGTCTATAACAGGCGGCAACAGTGGGAAACTTATTTCTGGAGAGATAAAACATTTTAATTAGAAGCTCGAACTGTTTGGGTACAAAGACCTGGAAAGTTTAACAGAACGTTGCAGGCTCTCTGGAGTAGATTGCAACTCCTCCCCCATTGGCAGTTCTATCTTGACGGAAAATGTTGTAGTTGGGTATGGAAATCTCAGAATTTTTGGTGGCCTTCCTAAGCCAGGATTCAGACACGGCAAGGACATCAGGGTTGGCGGAGTGTGCTAAAGCAGTGAGTAAAACAAAATTAGGGAGGAGGCTTCTGATATTAACATGCATGAAACCAAGATTTTTTTGGTTACAGAAGTCAACAAATGAGTGCCTGGTGGCACGCAGGGCCTGGGTTAACCTCCACATCACCCGAGGAACAGAGGAGGAGTAGGATGAGGGTACGGCTAAAGGCTATCAAACTAGATTCAGGGCATAATGTACAGACAGGGGTATGGTGGGGTGCGGGTACAGTGGAGGTAAACCCAGGCACCGAGTGATGATAAGAGAGGTTGCATCTCTGGACGTGCTAGTTATGCTGGGTGAAGTCACTGCATGTGTGGGAGGTGGGACAAAGGAGGTATGTGATGCATGTTGAGTGGGACTAGGGGCTCCGCAGTAAACTAAAACAATAATAACTATCTTAAACAACAGTATACAAGGCGTATTGACATTTGAGAGAGGCATAAAGCGAGGCATAAAGCAATCACGAATGTTGATTGGGAGAGCTAGCTAAGACAACAACGGGTAAGACAACAACAGCTAATCAGCTAAGACAACAACAACAGGTAAAATGGCGATGAATGGGCAGAGAGGGTCGGTTAACTACACACAGGGACTGAGCTCGGGGCTGGAGCCGACAGATAAACAAAAAGGAGTACCGTGGTTAATGAACAGTCAAGCAGGCATCAGCTATGTAGCCAAGTGATCATAGGGTCCGGTGAACAGCAATAGATGGAGCAGGGAAGCCGCGGGGTAGTCGTTACTACGCAGCGTTTAAAGTTAGCAGTCCGGGGTTAGTAGAAGCTTCTGCTCTGACGTCCGGTAAAGGCCGGTTGTTGAGTACGTCGGCTGACCAGTCGTGGTGGTGCGGCGGGGCGCCGTGTCGACAAGGGGTCCGGGCCAGATTGCGAAAGAGGTATTGTAGTTGTAGTAATTTAGTTTGCTAGCCGGGAGATGCGCCTGGCTCGCGGCTAACTGGTGCTAACTTCCTGGCAGGGGAGTTAGCCACTATAGCCACTCGATAGCAGCTAGCTGGCAGCGATGATCAGATGCAAAGGATCAGAGCTTACGGCAGGGATCAGGTGGAGTAGTGGGCCTGGCTCAGGGCTAGCTTCAGGGCTGGGTAACTCGGTGGCAGCTAGCTAGCTGTGATGATCAGCTTCGGGGCTGGGTCACTCGGTGGCAGCTAGCTAGCTGTGATGATCAGCTTCGGGGCTGGGTCACTCGGTGGCAGCTAGCTAGCTGTGATGATCAGGAGTAATGGTGCAGGGTTTACAGCAGGAATCCGGCGTTGTAGTGGAGAAAACAGTCTGATACTGGCAGACTGGCAAGTATTATCCAGGCTAAAAAATGACTGGTGTCTGTGCAGAAGTTAAAGGCCGCTAGCAGTGGCTAACAATGACTAAATAGCTAGTAGCTAATTAGCTGGTTAGCTTCTGATGGCTAGCTCTGATGGAGGTTCTGGCTATAAGGTCTAAAAAATTGCGGATCAGTATCACATTGGGTGAGGCGGGTTACCGGAAGGTGTATTTAATAAAAAAATGGAAAAGAGATTGAAAATAAATTGAAATATATACAAAAAAGACGAAAAATACAAAAAGTACACGAGAGGACAACAAAACACGTCTGCACTGCTACGCCATCTTGGAAAAAGATGTGTGTGTGTCTTGTGTGTGTGTGTGTCCTATGTGTGTGTGTGCATGTACAGTGCATTCGGGAAGTATGCAGACCCCTTCGCTTTTCCACATTTTGTTACGTTACAGCCTTACATACTGACCAGACCACTCCCGGGTGTGTGTCCAAATGCGAGTAATGATTTTGTCCACCGACACGATCAGGACACGCAGGTTGAAATATCAAAACAAACAGGTTGAAAAGCATTAAACATTTATGGCAATTTAGCTAGCTAGCTTGCTGTTGCTAGCTAATTTGTCCTGGGATATAAACATTGGGTTGTTATTTTACCTGAAATACACAAGGTCCTCTACTCTGACAATTAATCCACAGATAAAAGGGTCAACTGAGTTAGTTTCTAGTAATCTCTCCTCCTTCAGGCTTCTTCTTCTTTGGACTTTAAATGGCGGTTGGCCACCAACTTTAAGGTGCATTACCACCACCAACTGGACTGGAGTGTGGACCTCAGTTCATCTTTCAATCACCCACGTGGGTATATGCTCCTAAAAACCAATGAGGAGATGAGAAAGGGGGGACTTCAAGGACGTCAAACGTCACAAATAGAACCAAGTTCAATTTTAGTGCCTGGCTACGCAGACGCTCGTCGACGTGCGCGAGCAGTGTTTATTTTATTTATTTTATTTTTTTATTTTATATAGCCCTTCGTACATCAGCTAATATCTCGAAGTGCTGTACAGAAACCCAGCCTAAAACCCCAAACAGCAAGCAATGCAGGTGTAGAAGCACGGTGGCTAGGAAAAACTCCCTAGAAAGGCCAAAACCTAGGAAGAAACCTAGAGAGGAACCAGGCTATGAGGGGTGGCCAGTCCTCTTCTGGCTGTGCCGGGTGGAGATTATAACAGAACTATGCCAAGATGTTCAAAATGTTCATAAGTGACAAGCATGGTCAAATAATAATCATGAATAATTTTCAGTTGGCTTTTCATAGCCGATCATTAAGAGTTGAAAATAGCAGGTCTGGGACAGGTGGCGGTTCCATAACCGCAGTGTGGATGCAATGATTGAATAACATGTATGTGTACATTTATTTTGCAACACGCGACGTGAGCGGTGGGGTCAGCATGTTATTCTAAAATGGATTAAATAAAACATTTTCCTCATCAATCTACACACAATACCCCATAATGAAAAAGCAAATGTATTAAATATTAAAACAGAAATACCTTATTTACATAAGTATTCAGACCCTTTACTATGAGATCTTGTTTCCATTGATCAACCTTGAGATGTTTCTGCAACTTCATTGGAGTCTACCTGTGGTAAAATCAATTGATTGGAGATGACTTGGAAAGGCACAAACCTGTCTATATAAGGTTCCAAGCCATGAGGTCGAAGGAATTGTCCATAGAGCTCAGAGACAGGATTGTATTGAGGAACAGATCTGAGGAAGGCTACCAAAACATTTCTGCAGCATTGAAGGTCCCGAAGAACACAGTGGCCTCCATCATTCTTAAATGAAAGAAGTTTGGAACCATCAAGACTCAGGGAGGTGACCAAGAATCCGATGGTTACTCTGACAGAGCTCCAGAGTTCCTCTGTGGAGATGGGAGGACCTTCCAGAAAGACAACCATCTCTGCAGCACTCCACCAATGAGGCCTTTATTGTGGAGTGGCCAGACGGAAGACACTCCTCAGTAAAAGGCACATGACTGCCTGCTTGGAGTTTGCCAAAAGGCACCTAAAGGACTCTCAGACCATGAGAAACAAGATTATCTGGTCTGATGAAACCAAGATTCAACTCTTTGGCCTGAAGGCCAAGCGTCACATCTGGAGGAAACCTGGCACCATCCCTACGGTGAAGCATGGTGGTGGCAGCATCATGCTGTGGGGATGTTTTTCAGCGGCAGGGACTGGGAGGCTAGTCAGGATCAAGAGAAAGATTAACGGAGCAAAGTACAGAGAGATCCTTGATGAAAACCTGCTTCAGAGCACTCAGGACCTCAAACTGGGGTGAAGGTTCACCTTCAAACAGGACAACAACCCTAAGCACACAGCCAAGATAACGCAGGCGTGGCTTTGGGACAAGTCTCTAAATGTCCTTGAGTGGCCCAGCGAGAGCCCGGACTTGAACCTGATCGAACATCTCTGGAGAGACCTGAAAATAGCTGTGCAATAACTCCCCATCCAACCTGACAGAGCTTGAGAGGAACTGCAGAGAAGAATGGGAGAAACTCCCCAAATACAGGTGTGCCAAGCTTGTAGCGTCATACCCAAGAAGACTTCACTGTCACAGCCAAAGGTGCTTCAACAAAGTACTGAGTAAAGGGTCTGAATACTTATGTAAATGTGATAATTCTGTTTTTTTTCTTTTTAATACATTTGCCAAAATGTGTTTTTGCTTTGTCATTGTGGGGTATTGTGTGTAAATGGAATCAATAAATTGAATCAATTTTAGAATAAGGCTGTAATGTAACAAAATGTGGAAAAAGTCACAGGGTTCTGAATACTTTCCAAATGTGTTGTAATATGTCTGGGACTGTTTCCCAAAGCAGCTCATTTATCAGTCTCTTGCTGACACAGCAGAACTAAGAGGTTAGAGAAAAATAATCATAAAATGGTTGTGTTCCCATCGTCTCACAGGGATGATAGATTACTTTACGGTTAATTACTGTCAACAATACTGTATGCCAAAGAATGCTCTAAGGATACACACACACACACACGCACGCAGACACACACACACACACACACACACACACACACACACACACACACACACACACACACACACACACACACACACACACACACACACACACACACACACACACACACAGCTTATACAATGTCAGGAATTTAGAATCATTTTTCAAATTTTTAGAATCACAGTTTACTGCAATACCTTATAATTATCATGCCTGGTTTGAGAAGGAAGCTGTTAGCAGACTGCGTAGTGCATAAAAACGGCCCTTAGCCGTGGTATATTGGCCGTATACCCGTGCTTAATTTGAGCCAGCGGCATGATTTATTCATTATTTTACTGTTCGCACTGTGGACATTCTAATAAAAGCGATCAGCGTAAAATCAAGTTGCCTCCTCGTTATTTCTCCCGCCCCCCCAGAAAGACCATTGTGTAAAAGTGCTGTGATCCTTCTATGTAATCATCCTATCCTGCCACACTGATCCCAGACCTGCTCTCTTATTTGTATATAGATTTTATTGGGAGGGCCGGTGGAGTAAGTAACTGATCATGACACAGTTCTTGGTAGTGGTGGTCAGCATGTGAAGAGGTCCCTACGTAAACACGTCACGTAGCCTAGGCTAGTCGTCTCCCGTCTGAATTTGAATCGTGGGAAGGACAAATAAAATGTGATAAGAAAAGGCAATCGAGTTTGACGTTTTTCAAGTCCAATAATCCAGAGAAAGATGGTGAATCGAACCCAGAACAAGCCAGAGAACTGTCAGTGCCAGAGGAGAGGAGTGAGGTGCAAACTGTTCCTGATGGCGATGCCTTAGCTAGCAGCGCTGTTAAAATCCCGCCAGGTCAACATCCCCACCTCCACTAGCTAATAGGCCTACTAGCTAGCGGCGCTACTAATCCCGCCAGTTCAACATCCCCAACTCCACTAGCTAATAGGCCTACTAGCTAGCAGCGCTACTAATCCCGCCAGTTCAACATCCCCACCTCCACTAGCTAATAGGCCTACTAGCTAGCAGCGCTACTAATCCTGCCAGTTCAGCATCACCACCTCCACTAGCTAATAGGCCTACTAGCTAGCAGCGCTGCTAATCCCTCCACTAGCTAATAGGCCTACTAGCTAGCAGCGCTGCTAATCCCTCCACTAGCAGGTAGGTCTACTAGCTAGCAGCGCAGCTAATCCCGCCAGTTCAGCATCACGACCTCCACTAGCTAATAGGCCTACTAGCTAGCAGCGCTGCTAATCCCGCCAGTTCAGCATCACCACCTCCACTAGCTAGTAGGTCTACTAGCTAGCAGCGCTGCTAATCCCACCAGTTCAGCATCACCACCGCCACTAGCTAATAGGCCTACTAGCTAGCAGTGCTGCTAATCCCACCAGTTCAGCATCACCACCTCCACTAGCTAGTAGGTCTACTAGCTAGCAGTGCTGCTAATCCCACCAGTTCAGCATCACCACCTCCACTAGCTAATAGGCCTACTAGCTAGCAGTGCTGCTAATCCCTCCAGTTCAGCATCACCACCACATCAAAATGTAAAAGTATAAATCGTTTAAAATTCCTTATATTATGCAAAGCAGACAGCACCATTTTCTTGTTTTTAAAATGTATGGATAGCCAGAGGCACAGTCCAACAGCTGTCAAGGCCCTTAACTTTTTCAATCTTTACTGATGACATGCCAATGGCTTTGAGTAAATCCAGTGTGTCTATGTATGCAGATGACTCAACACTATACATGTCAGCTACTACAGCGACTGAAATGACTGCAACACTTAACAAAGAGCTGCAGTTAGTTTCAGAGTGGGGGGCAAGGAATAAATTAGTCCTAGATATTTCTAAGAACTAAAAGCATTGTATTTGGGACAAATAATTCACTAAACCCTAAACCTCAAATAAATCTTGTAATAAATAATGTGGAAATTGAGCAAGTTGAAGTGACTAAACTGTCATGGTCAAAACATATTGATACAACAGTAGCTAAGATGGGAGAGAAGTCTGTCTATAATAAAGCACTGCTCTGCCTTCTGACAGCACTGTCAACAAGGCAGGTCCTACAGACCCTAGTTTTGTCGTGTTTGTCATGTTCAGTCATGTGGTCAGGTGCCACAAAAAAGGACTTAGGAAAATTGCAATTGGTTCAGAACAGGGCAGCACGGCCGCCTCTTGGATGTATACAGAGAGCTAATATTAATAATATGCATGTCAATCTCTCCTGTCTCAAAATGGAGGAGAGATCGACTTCATCACTGCTTGAGAGGTATTGACATGTTGAATGCACCGAGCTGTCTGTTTAAACGACTGGCACACAGCCGGAGCACACAGCTCGGACACCCATGCACACCCCACAAGACATGCCACCAGAGGTCTCTTCACAATCCCCAAGTCCAGAACAGACTATGGGAGGCACACAGTACTACATAGAGCCATGACTACATGGAACTCTATTCCACATCAGGTAACTCAGGCAAGCAGTAAATTTAGATTTAAAAAACCAGCTCAAAATCACCTTACGGAACAGCGGGGACTGAGAAACAACACAAACATAGGCATAAACACACACACACACACACAATAACATACTCACTATACACACACATACAGATGGATTTTGTACTGCATATATGTGGTAGTGGTGGAGTAGGGGCCTGAGGGCACACAGTCTGTGAATGTATTATAATGTTTTTAAAATTGTATAAACTGCCTTAATGTTGCTGGACCCCAGGAGGAGTAGAGATCCACAATACATACAAATACAAATACAAATAACACTCATTATTTACAAAAGATGCATGTGTGTTTAGTGATTCTGCTAGACCAGAGGCAGTAGGGATGACCATGTGTTCTCTGTTTAGTGAGTCTGCCAGACCAGAGGCAGTAGGGATGACCACGTGTTCTCTGTTTAGTGAGTCTGCCAGAACCAGAGGCAGTAGGGATGACCACGTGTTCTCTGTTTAGTGAGTCTGCCAGAACCAGAGGCAGTAGGGATGACCACGTGTTCTCTGTGTAGTGAGTCCTCCAGACCAGAGGCAGTAGGGATGACCACGTGTTCTCTGTTTAGTGAGTCTGCCAGAACCAGAGGCAGTAGGGATGACCACGTGTTCTCTGTTTAGTGAGTCCTCCAGACCAGAGGCAGTAGGGATGACCACGTGTTCTCTGTTTAGTGAGTCCTCCAGACCAGAGGCAGTAGGGATGACCAGGGATGTTCTCTGTTTAGTGAGTCCTCCAGACCAGAGGCAGTAGGGATGACCACGTGTTCTCTGTTTAGTGAGTCCTCCAGACCAGAGGCAGTAGGGATGACCACGTGTTCTCTGTTTAGTGAGTCTTCCAGACCAGAGGCAGTAGGGATGACCACGTGTTCTCTGTTTAGTGAGTCCTCCAGACCAGAGGCAGTAGGGATGACCAGGTGTTCTCTGTTTAGTGAGTCCTCCAGACCAGAGGCAGTAGGGATGACCACGTGTTCTCTGTTTAGTGAGTCTGCTAGACCAGAGGCAGTAGGGATGACCACGTGTTCTCTGTTTAGTGAGTCCTCCAGACCAGAGGCAGTAGGGATGACCACGTGTTCTCTGTTTAGTGAGTCCTCCAGACCAGAGGCAGTAGGGATGACCACGTGTTCTCTGTTTAGTGAGTCCTCCAGACCAGAGGCAGTAGGGATGACCACGTGTTCTCTGTTTAGTGAGTCCTCCAGACCAGAGGCAGTAGGGATGACCACGTGTTCTCTGTGTAGTGAGTCCTCCAGACCAGAGGCAGTAGGGATGACCACGTGTTCTCTGTTTAGTGAGTCCTCCAGACCAGAGGCAGTAGGGATGACCATGTGTTCTCTGTTTAGTGAGTCCTCCAGACCAGAGGCAGTAGGGATGACCACGTGTTCTCTGTTTAGTGAGTCCTCCAGACCAGAGGCAGTAGGGATGACCATGTGTTCTCTGTTTAGTGAGTCCTCCAGACCAGAGGCAGTAGGGATGACCATGTGTTCTCTGTTTAGTGAGTCCTCCAGACCAGAGGCAGTAGGGATGACCACGTGTTCTCTGTTTAGTGAGTCCTCCAGACCAGAGGCAGTAGGGATGACCACGTGTTCTCTTGATAAGTGCTTGAATTTGACCATTTTCCTGTCCTGCTAAGCATTCAAAATGTAACGAATACTTTTGGTTTTCAGGGAAAATGTATGGAGTAAAAAGTACATTATTTTCTTTAGGAATGTAGTGAAGTAAAAGTAAAAGTTGTCAAAAATACAAATAGTAAAGTAAAGTACAGATACCACCAAAAAACGACTTAAGTAGTACTTTATATTATTTTTACTTAAGTACTTTACACCGCTGGTGGAAAAACATCCTCGGCATCAGATGTAAAAAACCTAAAACAAGAAAGAGCCCTCTGAAGAAAGGTTGTTGAACATGCCTGAACCAAGGCGCATTTGGTGGCAGCAAGCCTTGTAGACATGGCTAAAGAGGACAGCCAGGTTAACACTCAAAAGAAAAAATAATATATAAAATATAGCCACTAACAGCCAGAGTCTTCAGAACAGCCTTAGAAGGAGGGTAAAGGTCACAGAACACATGCCTGCTCATGGCTTTGAGCAAGAAGTTGACACTCAGGAGTTAAATGGACTTGACACGGCGAGAGTCATTGTGGGAGGTTTTGAAAAGTAAGGCAGGACATTTTTCGTTTCCTTTACCTTTACAGAAACAAGTTTGTAATCTGAATAAGTGCTTAATATTATCACATAGGCAAGAGGCCTATATATTCTCATATATGTTCTGCTGTAGCCTACATTGATTCATTTTATTTGAAGTTATATTAAGATATTGTGATATCTGCTACACTGATGTCGTGAAAATGATATGAAATTCAGGTCTTGTAAGCCCCACAGCTGAGTAGGTGTGGGTACTCTAGGTGCTCTGCAGGGTCGTCTGAAGATATTGCTGTGCATTGATGTCTAGAAAATGAGGCTGTAAGAAAGTCGAACTTGTGTAACTGCCCCCGCAGCTATGATCAAGTATGAGGGCATACTGCAGTGACGTCTAAAATGCTTTAAATTAAATACAGCTTGGAGAATGTTGTCCATTTCACCACCATAGTATACTACTAGGAGACATTTCACCACCATAGATAGTATACTACTAGGAGACATTTCACCATCATAGATGGTATACTACTAGGAGACATTTCACCACCATAGATAGTACCCTACTAGGAGACATTTCACCACCATAGATAGTATACTACTAGGAGACATTTCACCACCGTAGATAGTATACTACTAGGAGACATTTCATCATCATAGATAGTATACTACTAGGAGACATTTCACCACCATAGATAGTATACTAATAGGAGACATTTCACCACCATAGATAGTATACTACTAGGAGACATTTCACCACCATTGTAGATAGTATACTACTAGGAGACATTTCACCATTGTAGATAGTATACTACTAGGAGACATTTCACCACCATAGATGGTATACTACTAGGAGACATTTCACCATTGTAGATAGTATACTACTAGGAGACATTTCACCACCATAGATGGTATACTACTAGGAGACATTTCACCATTGTAGATAGTATACTACTAGGAGACATTTCACCACCATAGATAGTATACTACTAGGAGACATTTCACCACCATAGATAGTATACTACTAGGAGACATTTCACCACCATAGATAGTATACTACTAGGAGACATTTCATCATCATAGATAGTATACTACTAGGAGACATTTCACCACCATAGATAGTATACTACTAGGAGACATTTCACCATTGTAGATAGTATACTACTAGGAGACATTTCACCACCATAGATAGTATACTACTAGGAGACATTTCACCATTGTAGATAGTATACTACTAGGAGACATTTCACCACCATAGATAGTATACTACTAGGAGACATTTCACCACCATAGATAGTATACTAGGAGACATTTCACCATTGTAGATAGTATACTACTAGGAGACATTTCACCATCATAGATAGTATACTACTAGGAGACATTTCACCACCATAGATAGTATACTACTAGGAGACATTTCACCATTGTAGATAGTATACTACTAGGAGACATTTCACCACAATAGATAGTATACTACTAGGAGACATTTCACCATCATAGATAGTATACTACTAGGAAACATTTCACCACCATAGATAGTATACTACTAGGAGACATTTCACCATTGTAGATAGTATACAACTAGGAGACATTTCACCACCATAGATAGTATACTACTAGGAGACATTTCACCATCATAGATAGTATACTACTAGGAGACATTTCACCATAGAAAGTATACTACTAGGAAACATTTCACCACCATAGATAGTATACTACTAGGAGACATTTCACCACTATAGATAGTATACTACTAGGAGACATTTCACCATCATAGATAGTATACTACTAGGAGACATTTCACCACCATAGATAGTATACTACTAGGAGACATTTCACCACTATAGATAGTATACTACTAGGAGACATTTCACCATCATAGAAAGTATACTACTAGGAAACATTTCACCACCATAGATAGTATACTACTAGGAGACATTTCACCACTATAGATAGTATACTACTAGGAGACATTTCATCATCATAGATAGTATACTACTAGGAGACATTTCACCAACATAGATGGTATACTACTAGGAGACATTTCACCATCATAGATAGTATACTACTAGGAGACATTTCACCACCATAGATAGTATACTACTAGGAGACATTTCACCATAGAAAGTATACTACTAGGAGACATTTCACCACCATAGATAGTATACTACTAGGAGACATTTCACCATTGTAGATAGTATACTACTAGGAGACATTTCACCACCATAGATAGTATACTACTAGGAGACATTTCACCATCATAGATAGTATACTACTAGGAGACATTTCACCACCATAGATAGTATACTACTAGGAGACATTTCACCATAGAAAGTATACTACTAGGAGACATTTCACCACCATAGATAGTATACTACTAGGAGACATTTCACCACCATAGATAGTATACTACTAGGATACATTTCACCATCATAGATAGTATACTACTAGGAGACATTTCACCACCATGGATAGTATACTACTAGGAGACATTTCACCACCATAGATAGTATACTACTAGGAGACATTTCACCACCATAGATAGTATACTACTAGGAGACATTTCACCCCCGTAGATAGTATACTACTAGGAGACATTTCACCATCATAGATAGTATACTACTAGGAGACATTTCACCACCATAGATAGTATACTACTAGGAGACATTTCACCACCATAGATAGTATGGTGGTGACCGAGTTTGGGAAACCCTGGACTATACCAATCTATTCATACCACTACAACCTGTACTCACAGCTCTCTCTCTCTCTCTCTCTCTCTCTCTCTCTCTCTCTCTCTGTCTCTGTCTCTGTCTCTGTCTCTCTCTCTCTCTCTCTCTCTCTCTATCTCTCTCTCTCTCTCTCTGTCTCTGTCTCTGTCTCTCTCTCTCTCTCTCTCTCTCTCTCTCTCTCTCTCTCTCTCTCTCTCTCTCTCTCTCTCTCTCTCTCTCTGTACTACAAAGTGGTGTTTCTCCAGAACCCCTAGACTAACCTACCTTTCATTATATTAGGCCAGTGGTTCCCAACCAGGGGACTAGGACCCCGGGGGATACTTGGCCTATCCACAGGGGGTTCTTGAGAAGGCTCATGAGACCATAGGCTTACTGGTAAAATGCACAAGAGGGGGTACTTCAGGGGTACTCCGGGCAGAGCTAAATTCAGTTGGTGATACAGTAACCGAAAAAGGTTGTGAACCATATCGTCCTGTCATCAATAGCCTATTACATCAATAGCCTATTAAATCAATAGCCTATTACATCAATAGCCTATTAAATCAATAGCCTATTACATCAATAGCCTATTAAATCAATAGCCTATTACATCAATAGCCTATTAAATCAATAGCCTATTACATCAATAGCCTATTAAATCAATAGCCTATTACATCAATAGCCTATTAAATCAATAGCCTATTCATACACAATTATTCTTACTGATTTACCAGTATATGGATGTTCAATTTCCATGTGTTTGTACGGGCATAGAACTGTCAGGTCATTGACTTGGTTGATTATCGATTGATAGGTCCTACTCCAGATGCTGTTACTCATCCTATTAGCATCGACACGTGTCAACTTACACTTACCGCCGGCGGAAACGGACACCGTAAGCGAGCCCAACACGAGCAGCGGCAGTGCCGCGGCAGAGAAGCCTTGTTTCCCCATCCTTCAAGCAATTTTTTACATCCTGCTTGGCCAACCGAACATCCCATTTACTCGTTGATAACCGGACCGACACCTCGGCCAGTGGGTTGTTTAGCCGCGCTAAGATCCTTTCCTCCCCCGCTCTCCGTTCCTTGTTCTCATTAGAAATCGGTTACTGGCGGTGTAGCCTGAACTTGGTCGTTGGTTGTTGCCGCAGAAACGCAACACCGGCGGTTTCAGCACCTGGGACAGGTCTGCGCGCTGCTTACGGCGGGGCACGGTCGGCACAGTCACTTGTTAGATGAACACACACCAACAACAAAAAAAAGGTCTCATTTTGAAACGATTACCTCAGTAACAGGACAATTCCGTTATCCTAAAATTCGTTACCACTGTTTGCTACCCTGTTTAACAAACGTTAGGCTATAGTATAAACGGTCGTTTAGGTAATTTTTCTCTTGTTGCCATCTTTACCGAGGTGCGCTGGCTGAGGCTGCACCGGGAGCTCCAGGGTTGCAGAATTAAACGTGCTGCTACCGTCAGATGGCCAAAAACCCACCCCTCTCATCCATATCTTTCTCTCTGTTTTTGTTTTCGTCTCTCTCTCTCTCTCTCTCTCTCTCTCTCTCTCTCTCTCTCTCTCTCTCTCTCTCTCTCTCTCTCTCTCTCTCTCTCTCTCTCTCTCTCTCTCTCTCTCTCTCTCTCTCTCTCTCTCTCTCTCTCTCTCTCTCTGTCTCTCTCTCTCTCTCTCTCTCTCGGAGAGGGTAGTCCCAGAAGGGAACTGAGATGTGGAGCGCTTCCCGCTCTTCTTAACACCGCGCTCGAATTGTGCCTCTTTCTAATCTTTATCCAGAGATTATTAATAAAACAACACTCACCGATTTTTGTTGTATTTTTGTATTCTATTGTAAACGTGTATTATTAGCCCAAATATGGAATACGAAATTTACGTTTTGCATTCCACTCCCACCAGGTTGCCATTGAATCATCTAAAGTCTACTCAATAAAGCAATGACTGGTTTAAAAAAACAGCCCAATGTTTCTGTTGTTGCTGCTATGTCGTCTGTCGGGCTAGTCTACATGGTTGGAATAGACTATGTCGTCTGTAGGGCTAGTCTACATGGTTGGAATAGACTATGTCGTCTATAGGGCTAGTCTACATGGTTGGAATAGACTATGTCGTCTATAGGGCTAGTCTACATGGTGTTGCTGCTATGTCGTCTATAGGGCTAGTCTACATGGTTGGAATAGACTATGTCGTCTATATGGCTAGTCTACATGGTTGGAATAGACTATGTCGTCTGTCGGGCTAGTCTACATGGTTGGAATAGACTACGTCGTCTGTAGGGCTAGTCTACATGGTGTTGCTGCTATGTCGTCTATAGGGCTAGTCTACATGGTTGGAATAGACTATGTCGTCTATAGGGCTAGTCTACATGGTTGGAATAGACTATGTCGTCTGTAGGGCTAGTCTACATGGTTGGAATAGACTATGTCGTCTGTAGGGCTAGTCTACATGGTTGGAATAGACTATGTCGTCTGTAGGGCTAGTCTACATGGTTGGAATAGACTATGTCGTCTGTAGGGCTAGTCTACATGGTTGGAATAGACTATGTCGTCTGTAGGGCTAGTCTACATGGTTGGAATAGACTATGTCGTCTGTAGGGCTAGTCTACATGGTTGGAATAGACTATGTCGTCTATAGGGCTAGTCTACATGGTTGGAATAGACTATGTCGTCTGTAGGGCTAGTCTACATGGTTGGAATAGACTATGTCGTCTATAGGGCTAGTCTACATGGTTGGAATAGACTATGTCGTCTGTAGGGCTAGTCTACATGGTTGGAATAGACTATGTCGTCTATAGGGCTAGTCTACATGGTTGGAATAGACTATGTCGTCTATAGGGCTAGTCTACATGGTTGGAATAGACTATGTCGTCTATAGGGCTAGTCTACATGGTTGGAATAGACTATGTCGTCTGTAGGGCTAGTCTACATGGTTGGAATAGACTATGTATGGGATACATGTATTTCCTTACTGGAATCAATGAAGTTTAATTTGATATTGATTGGATGTCTTGTAAAAGATAAATGTCCTAACTATACCTTGGGAACTTAAACTACCCCAAACAGTCATTATCGTGTCTCAGTCGATTTTATCTCCTGTTATAGCCATGCTTGGACCACCAGGTATCAGGCTGCAGAGGGTACTGTGTGCATGTGTGTGTGTGCATGTGTGTGTGTGCATACGTGTGCATGTGTGTGTGTGCATGTGTGTGTGTGCATACGTGTGCATGTGTGTGTGTGCATACGTGTGCATGTGTGTGTGCATGTGTGTTTGTGCATACGTGTGCATGTGTGTGTGCATACTTGTGCATGTGTGTGTGCATACGTGTGCATGTGTGTGTGTGCACACGTGTGCATGTGTGTGTGCATGTGTGTGTGTGTGCATACGTGTGCATGTGTGTGTGTGCATACGTGTGCACGTGTGTGTGCATGTGTGTGTGTGCATACGTGTGCATGTGTGTGTGTGCATACGTGTGCATGTGTGTGTGTGCATACGTGTGCATGTGTGTGTGTGCCTGGTCTTCTGCATCATCAGTGGTCCTGCATCTTCATATCGCAGTTTCAGTTCAAGGTCGGCTAAGGTCCATGTCTCTGTCATTCTGGTACCTTCTCCCTCCCTGTATTGGCTTGGATACCTCAAGAGCTTGCAACTTCTCAGTGCTGCTACCCTCAGGCTCAATTTTAAAAGTGTGTCAAATTACTTTCCCATTCATTCATTCACTGATTTCTCATATATTACATCAAAGCTTCAAGTGGACTTACTTCAAATGATTCGTACTTATTGCAAATGATTCATACTTATTCCAAATGATTCATACTTACTTCAAATGATTCATTCTTACTTCAAATGATTCATACTTATTTCAAATTATTCATTTTTACTTCATATGATTCATGTATTTTTGAGACACTCATTGACTCATGTACTGTAGTTAAGGGCAAATGAACTGAGTGCACTTAGAGAGTAGAGATGAAAATATTGTTTGTACGGTGGACGGGCATATTATAATGGTATCCAGGGTTTGGACAAATTACTTATGGGTAAACAGCATTGGGATTCTGGGAGACGAGAGTGTTGTTGGGCCATGACACGCACACGCGCACATACACACACACACACACTCGCGCATACACACACACGCACATACATACACACATACATACATACATACACACATACATACATACACACACACATACATTTGGGCCACCATCTGGTTGATGATGCAGCCAACCTCACCCCCCCGCCCCGTCTGTCTGCTTTGATGTGGTCTGTCAGTCTGTCTGTTTAGATGTGGTCTGTCTGTCTGTCTGTTTAGATGTGGTCTGTCTGTCTGTCTGTTTAGATATGGTCTGCCTGTCTGTCTGTTTAGATGTGGTCTGTCTGTCTGTCTACATGGTTGGAATAGACTATGTCGTCTATAGGGCTAGTCTACATGGTGTTGCTGCTATGTCGTCTATAGGGCTAGTCTACATGGTTGGAATAGACTATGTCGTCTATAGGGCTAGTCTACATGGTTGGAATAGACTATGTCGTCTGTAGGGCTAGTCTACATGGTTGGAATAGACTATGTCGTCTATAGGGCTAGTCTACATGGTTGGAATAGACTACGTCGTCTATAGGGCTAGTCTACATGGTTGGAATAGACTATGTCGTCTATAGGGCTAGTCTACATGGTTGGAATAGACTATGTCGTCTATAGGGCTAGTCTACATGGTTGGAATAGACTACGTCGTCTATAGGGCTAGTCTACATGGTTGGAATAGACTACGTCGTCTGTAGGGCTAGTCTACATGGTTGGAATAGACTACGTCGTCTGTAGGGCTAGTCTACATGGTTGGAATAGACTACGTCGTCTGTAGGGCTAGTCTACATGGTTGGAATAGACTATGTCGTCTATAGGGCTAGTCTACATGGTTGGAATAGACTATGTCGTCTATAGGGCTAGTCTACATGGTTGGAATAGACTATGTCGTCTATAGGGCTAGTCTACATGGTTGGAATAGACTATGTTGTCTGTAGGGCTAGTCTACATGGTTGGAATAGACTACGTCGTCTGTAGGGCTAGTCTACATGGTTGGAATAGACTATGTCGTCTATAGGGCTAGTCTACATGGTTGGAATAGACTATGTCGTCTATAGGGCTAGTCTACATGGTTGGAATAGACTATGTCGTCTATAGGGCTAGTCTACATGGTTGGAATAGACTATGTCGTCTATAGGGCTAGTCTAAATGGTTGGAATGGACTATGTCGTCTATAGGGCTAGTCTACATGGTTGGAATAGACTATGTCGTCTATAGGGCTAGTCTACATGGTTGGAATAGACTATGTCGTCTATAGGGCTAGTCTACATGGTTGGAATAGACTATGTCATCTATAGGGCTAGTCTACATGGTTGGAATAGACTATGTCGTCTGTAGGGCTAGTCTACATGGTTGGAATAGACTATGTCGTCTATAGGGCTAGTCTACATGGTTGGAATAGACTATGTCGTCTATAGGGCTAGTCTACATGGTTGGAATAGACTATGTCGTCTATAGGGCTAGTCTACATGGTTGGAATAGACTATGTCGTCTATAGGGCTAGTCTACATGGTTGGAATAGACTACGTCGTCTGTAGGGCTAGTCTACATGGTTGGAATAGACTATGTCGTCTGTAGGGCTAGTCTACATGGTTGGAATAGACTACGTCGTCTGTAGGGTTAGTCTACATGGTTGGAATAGACTACGTCGTCTGTAGGGCTAGTCTACATGGTTGGAATAGACTATGTCGTCTGTAGGGCTAGTCTACATGGTGTTGCTGCTATGTCGTCTGTAGGGCTAGTCTACATGGTTGGAATAGACTATGTCGTCTATAGGGCTAGTCTACATGGTTGGAATAGACTATGTCATATATAGGGCTAGTCTACATGGTTGGAATAGACTACGTCGTCTGTAGGGCTAGTCTACATGGTGTTGCTGCTATGTCGTCTATAGGGCTAGTCTACATGGTTGGAATAGACTATGTCGTCTATAGGGCTAGTCTACATGGTTGGAATAGACTATGTCATCTATAGGGCTAGTCTACATGGTTGGAATAGACTATGTATGGGATACATGTATTTCTTTACTGGAATCAGTGAAGTTCAATTTGATATTGATTGGATGTCTTGTAAAAGATAAATGTCCTAACTATAACTTGGGAACCTAAACTACCCCAAACAGTCATTATCGTGTCTCAGTCGATTTTATCTCCTGTTATAGCCATGCTTGGACCACCAGGTATCAGGCTGCAGAGGGTACTGTGTGCATGTGTGTGTGTGCATGTGTGTGTGTGCATACGTGTGCATGTGTGTGTGTGCATGTGTGTGTGTGCATACGTGTGCATGTGTGTGTGTGCATACGTGTGCATGTGTGTGTGCATGTGTGTTTGTGCATACGTGTGCATGTGTGTGTGCATACTTGTGCATGTGTGTGTGCATA
>NC_092114.1:14265935-14288435 GCF_045679555.1 Salvelinus alpinus | reverse complement strand
AATAGACTATGTCGTCTATAGGGCTAGTCTACATGGTTGGAATAGACTACGTCGTCTGTAGGGCTAGTCTACATGGTTGGAATAGACTATGTCGTCTGTAGGGCTAGTCTACATGGTTGGAATAGACTACGTCGTCTGTAGGGTTAGTCTACATGGTTGGAATAGACTACGTCGTCTGTAGGGCTAGTCTACATGGTTGGAATAGACTATGTCGTCTGTAGGGCTAGTCTACATGGTGTTGCTGCTATGTCGTCTGTAGGGCTAGTCTACATGGTTGGAATAGACTATGTCGTCTATAGGGCTAGTCTACATGGTTGGAATAGACTACGTCGTCTGTAGGGCTAGTCTACATGGTGTTGCTGCTATGTCGTCTATAGGGCTAGTCTACATGGTTGGAATAGACTATGTCGTCTATAGGGCTAGTCTACATGGTTGGAATAGACTATGTATGGGATACATGTATTTCTTTACTGGAATCAGTGAAGTTCAATTTGATATTGATTGGATGTCTTGTAAAAGATAAATGTCCTAACTATAACTTGGGAACCTAAACTACCCCAAACAGTCATTATCGTGTCTCAGTCGATTTTATCTCCTGTTATAGCCATGCTTGGACCACCAGGTATCAGGCTGCAGAGGGTACTGTGTGCATGTGTGTGTGTGCATGTGTGTGTGTGCATACGTGTGCATGTGTGTGTGTGCATGTGTGTGTGTGCATACGTGTGCATGTGTGTGTGTGCATACGTGTGCATGTGTGTGTGCATGTGTGTTTGTGCATACGTGTGCATGTGTGTGTGCATACTTGTGCATGTGTGTGTGCATACGTGTGCATGTGTGTGTGTGCATGTGTGTGTGCATGTGTGTGTGTGTGTGCATACGTGTGCATGTGTGTGTGTGCATACGTGTGCATGTGTGTGTGTGCATACGTGTGCACGTGTGTGTGCATGTGTGTGTGTGCATACGTGTGCATGTGTGTGTGTGCATACGTGTGCATGTGTGTGTGTGCATACGTGTGCATGTGTGTTTGTGCCTGGTCTTCTGCATCATCAGTGGTCCTGCATCTTCATATCGCAGTTTCAGTTCAAGGTCGGCTAAGGTCCATGTCTCTGTCATTCTGGTACCTTCTCCCTCCCTGTATTGGCTTGGATACCTCAAGAGCTTGCAACTTCTCAGTGCTGCTACCCTCAGGCTCAATTTTAAAAGTGTGTCAAATTACTTTCCCATTCATTCATTCACTGATTTCTCATATATTACATCAAAGCTTCAAGTGGACTTACTTCAAATGATTCGTACTTATTGCAAATGATTCATACTTATTGCAAATGATTCATACTTACTTCAAATGATTCATTCTTACTTCAAATGATTCATACTTATTTCAAATTATTCATTTTTACTTCATATGATTCATGTATTTTTGAGACACTCATTGACTCATGTACTGTAGTTAAGGGCAAATGAACTGAGTGCACTTAGAGAGTAGAGATGAAAATATTGTTTGTACGGTGGACGGGCATATTATAATGGTATCCAGGGTTTGGACAAATTACTTATGGGTAAACAGCATTGGGATTCTGGGAGACGAGAGTGTTGTTGGGCCATGACACGCACACGCGCACATACACACACACACACTCGCGCATACACACACACGCACATACATACACACATACATACATACATACACACATACATACATACACACACACATACATTTGGGCCACCATCTGGTTGATGATGCAGCCAACCTCACCCCCCCGCCCCGTCTGTCTGCTTTGATGTGGTCTGTCAGTCTGTCTGTTTAGATGTGGTCTGTCTGTCTGTCTGTTTAGATGTGGTCTGTCTGTCTGTCTGTTTAGATATGGTCTGCCTGTCTGTCTGTTTAGATGTGGTCTGTCTGTCTGTCTACATGGTTGGAATAGACTATGTCGTCTATAGGGCTAGTCTACATGGTGTTGCTGCTATGTCGTCTATAGGGCTAGTCTACATGGTTGGAATAGACTATGTCGTCTATAGGGCTAGTCTACATGGTTGGAATAGACTATGTCGTCTGTAGGGCTAGTCTACATGGTTGGAATAGACTATGTCGTCTATAGGGCTAGTCTACATGGTTGGAATAGACTACGTCGTCTATAGGGCTAGTCTACATGGTTGGAATAGACTATGTTGTCTATAGGGCTAGTCTACATGGTTGGAATAGACTATGTCGTCTATAGGGCTAGTCTACATGGTTGGAATAGACTATGTCGTCTATAGGGCTAGTCTACATGGTTGGAATAGACTACGTCGTCTATAGGGCTAGTCTACATGGTTGGAATAGACTACGTCGTCTGTAGGGCTAGTCTACATGGTTGGAATAGACTACGTCGTCTGTAGGGCTAGTCTACATGGTTGGAATAGACTACGTCGTCTGTAGGGCTAGTCTACATGGTTGGAATAGACTATGTCGTCTATAGGGCTAGTCTACATGGTTGGAATAGACTATGTCGTCTATAGGGCTAGTCTACATGGTTGGAATAGACTATGTCGTCTATAGGGCTAGTCTACATGGTTGGAATAGACTATGTCGTCTGTAGGGCTAGTCTACATGGTTGGAATAGACTACGTCGTCTGTAGGGCTAGTCTACATGGTTGGAATAGACTATGTCGTCTATAGGGCTAGTCTACATGGTTGGAATAGACTATGTCGTCTATAGGGCTAGTCTACATGGTTGGAATAGACTATGTCGTCTATAGGGCTAGTCTACATGGTTGGAATAGACTATGTCGTCTATAGGGCTAGTCTAAATGGTTGGAATGGACTATGTCGTCTATAGGGCTAGTCTACATGGTTGGAATAGACTATGTCGTCTATAGGGCTAGTCTACATGGTTGGAATAGACTATGTCGTCTATAGGGCTAGTCTACATGGTTGGAATAGACTATGTCGTCTATAGGGCTAGTCTACATGGTTGGAATAGACTATGTCGTCTATAGGGCTAGTCTACATGGTTGGAATAGACTATGTCGTCTATAGGGCTAGTCTACATGGTTGGAATAGACTATGTCGTCTGTAGGGCTAGTCTACATGGTTGGAATAGACTATGTCGTCTATAGGGCTAGTCTACATGGTTGGAATAGACTATGTCGTCTATAGGGCTAGTCTACATGGTTGGAATAGACTATGTCGTCTATAGGGCTAGTCTACATGGTTGGAATAGACTATGTCGTCTCTAGGGCTAGTCTACATGGTTGGAATAGACTATGTCGTCTATAGGGCTAGTCTACATGGTTGGAATAGACTATGTCGTCTATAGGGCTAGTCTACATGGTTGGAATAGACTATGTCGTCTATAGGGCTAGTCTACATGGTTGGAATAGACTATGTCGTCTATAGGGCTAGTCTACATGGTTGGAATAGACTACGTCGTCTGTAGGGCTAGTCTACATGGTTGGAATAGACTATGTCGTCTGTAGGGCTAGTCTACATGGTTGGAATAGACTACGTCGTCTGTAGGGTTAGTCTACATGGTTGGAATAGACTACGTCGTCTGTAGGGCTAGTCTACATGGTTGGAATAGACTATGTCGTCTGTAGGGCTAGTCTACATGGTGTTGCTGCTATGTCGTCTGTAGGGCTAGTCTACATGGTTGGAATAGACTATGTCGTCTATAGGGCTAGTCTACATGGTTGGAATAGACTACGTCGTCTGTAGGGCTAGTCTACATGGTGTTGCTGCTATGTCGTCTATAGGGCTAGTCTACATGGTTGGAATAGACTATGTCGTCTATAGGGCTAGTCTACATGGTTGGAATAGACTATGTCATCTATAGGGCTAGTCTACATGGTTGGAATAGACTATGTATGGGATACATGTATTTCTTTACTGGAATCAGTGAAGTTCAATTTGATATTGATTGGATGTCTTGTAAAAGATAAATGTCCTAACTATAACTTGGGAACCTAAACTACCCCAAACAGTCATTATCGTGTCTCAGTCGATTTTATCTCCTGTTATAGCCATGCTTGGACCACCAGGTATCAGGCTGCAGAGGGTACTGTGTGCATGTGTGTGTGTGCATGTGTGTGTGTGCATACGTGTGCATGTGTGTGTGTGCATGTGTGTGTGTGCATACGTGTGCATGTGTGTGTGTGCATACGTGTGCATGTGTGTGTGCATGTGTGTTTGTGCATACGTGTGCATGTGTGTGTGCATACTTGTGCATGTGTGTGTGCATACGTGTGCATGTGTGTGTGTGCATGTGTGTGTGCATGTGTGTGTGTGTGTGTGTGCATACGTGTGCATGTGTGTGTGTGCATACGTGTGCATGTGTGTGTGTGCATACGTGTGCACGTGTGTGTGCATGTGTGTGTGTGCATACGTGTGCATGTGTGTGTGTGCATACGTGTGCATGTGTGTGTGTGCATACGTGTGCATGTGTGTTTGTGCCTGGTCTTCTGCATCATCAGTGGTCCTGCATCTTCATATCGCAGTTTCAGTTCAAGGTCGGCTAAGGTCCATGTCTCTGTCATTCTGGTACCTTCTCCCTCCCTGTATTGGCTTGGATACCTCAAGAGCTTGCAACTTCTCAGTGCTGCTACCCTCAGGCTCAATTTTAAAAGTGTGTCAAATTACTTTCCCATTCATTCATTCACTGATTTCTCATATATTACATCAAAGCTTCAAGTGGACTTACTTCAAATGATTCGTACTTATTGCAAATGATTCATACTTATTGCAAATGATTCATACTTACTTCAAATGATTCATTCTTACTTCAAATGATTCATACTTATTTCAAATTATTCATTTTTACTTCATATGATTCATGTATTTTTGAGACACTCATTGACTCATGTACTGTAGTTAAGGGCAAATGAACTGAGTGCACTTAGAGAGTAGAGATGAAAATATTGTTTGTACGGTGGACGGGCATATTATAATGGTATCCAGGGTTTGGACAAATTACTTATGGGTAAACAGCATTGGGATTCTGGGAGACGAGAGTGTTGTTGGGCCATGACACGCACACGCGCACATACACACACACACACACTCGCGCATACACACACACGCACATACATACACACATACATACATACATACACACATACATACATACATACATACATACATACATACACACATACATACATACATACATATATATATATATATATATATATATATATATATATATATATACACACACATACATTTGGGCCACCATCTGGTTGATGATGCAGCCAACCTCACCCCCCCGCCCCGTCTGTCTGTTTTGATGTGGTCTGTCAGTCTGTCTGTTTAGATGTGGTCTGTCAGTCTGTCTGTTTAGATGTGGTCTGTCTGTCTGTCTGTTTAGATGTGGTCTGTCTGTCTGTCTGTTTAGATGTGGTCTGTCTGTCTGTCTGTTTAGATGTGGTCTGCCTGTCTGTCTGTTTAGATGTGGTCTGTCTGTCTGTCTGTTTAGATGTGGTCTGCCTGTCTGTCTGTTTAGATGTGGTCTGTCTGTCTGTCTGTTTAGATGTGGTCTGTCTGTCTGTCTGTTTTGATGTGGTCTGTCAGTCTGTCTGTTTAGATGTGGTTTGGTCTGTCAGTGTTTCTGTCTGTCTGTCTGTCTGTCTGTCTGTCTGTCTGTCTGTCTGTCTGTCTGTCTGTCTGTCTGTCTGTCTGTCTGTCTGTCTGTCTGTCTAGATGTGCCAGCGCTACTACAATGCTTCTATAGAATGGACTGTTCATTTGTACTACAACGCTTCTATAGAATGGAGTGTTCATTTGTACTGCAATGCTTCTATAGAATGGAGTGTTCATCTGTACTGCAATGCTTCTATAGAATGGAGTGTTCATTTGTACTGCAATGCTTCTATAGAATGGAGTGTTCATCTGTACTGCAACGCTCTATAGAATGGAGTGTTCATTTGTACTACAATGCTTCTATAGAATGGAGTGTTCATTTGTACTACAATGCCTCTATAGAATGGAGTGTTCATTTGTACTACAATGCCTCTATAGAATGGAGTGTTCATTTGTACTACAATGCCTCTATAGAATGGAGTGTTCATTTGTGCTACAATGCTTCTATAGAATGGAGTGTTCATCTGTACTACAATGCCTCTATAGAATGGAGTGTTCATTTGTACTACAATGCCTCTATAGAATGGAGTGTTCATTTGTACTACAACGCTTCTATATAATGGAGTGTTCATTTGTACTGAAAAGCATCTATAGAATGGAGTGTTCATCTGTACTGCAATATTTCTATAGAATGGAGTGTTCATTTGTGCTACAATGCTTCTATAGAATGGAGTGTTCATTTGTACTACAATGCTTCTATAGAATGGAGTGTTAATCTGGGTAGTCCTATCCCAGATAAGAAACGGTGATGTACCAAAAATATTGCAACATCAAATTGTTTTCTAATGTGCTGTTTTGTTCATAAAAAAAAAAGCTGACACGTTTTCGACCTCAATCGTTCTTTTTTTCAAAGCTTGCAAGAACTGGACATGAAAGCAATAACTGGGCACGATTGAGGTGGAAATGCTGCTTGGCTTCATTAAAATGTAATGAAAGAAGTATACTTGAAAGCAAGTACCTTGCAGAGTTCTCAGATCAGTATAGAAGAGTCCAACCTCCAAATCGGATCGTTAAGCCGTTCCCATGGTGTTGAGTTCAACGTTCATTTTCCAGCTCCATTATGTGTGTGTGTGCATGTACAGTGGGGAGAACAAGTATTTGATACACTGCCGATTTTGCAGGTTTTCCTACTTACAAAGCATGTAGAGGTCTGTCATTTTTATCATAGGTACACTTCAACTGTGAGAGACGGAATCTAAAACAAAAATCCAGAAAATCACATTGTATGATTTTTAAGTAATTAATTTGCATTTTATTGCATGACATAAGTATTTGATACATCAGAAAAGCAGAACTGAATATTTGGTACAGAAACCTTAGTTTGCAATTACAGAGATCATACGTTTCCTGTAGTTCTTGACCAGGTTTGCACACACTGCAGCAGGGATTTTGGCCCACTCCTCCATACAGACCTTCTCCAGATCCTTCAGGTTTCGGGGCTGTCGCTGGGCAATACGGACTTTCAGCTCCCTCCAAAGATATTCTATTGGGTTCAGGTCTGGAGACTGGCTAGGCCACTCCAAGACCTTGAGAGGAAGGAAGGATATAACCCCACCCACTTTGCCAAAGCACAGCCCCCACACCACTAGAGGGATATCTTCAACCACCAACTTACCATCCTGAGACAAGGCCGAGTATAGCCCACAAAGATCTCCGCCACGGCACAACCCAAGGGGGGGTGCCAACCCAGACGGAAGATCACGTCAGTGACTCAACCCACTCAAGTGACGCACCCCTCCTAGGTACGGCATGAAAGAGCACCAGTAAGCCAGTGACTCAGCCCCTGTAATAGGGTTAGAGGCAGAGAATCCCAGTGGAGAGAGGGGAACCGGCCAGGCAGAGACAGCAAGGGCGGTTCGTTGCTCCAGAGCCTTTCCGTTCACCTTCACACTCCTGGGCCAGACTACACTCAATCATATGACCTACTGAAGAGATAAGTCTTCAGTAAAGACTTAAAGGTTGAGACCGAGTCTGCATCTCTCACATGGGTAGGCAGAACATTCCAAAAAAATGGAGATCTATAGGAGAAAGCCCTGCCTCCAGCTGTTTACTTGGAAATTCTAGGGCGAATTAGGAGGCCTGCGTCTTGTGACTGTAGCGTACGTGTAGGTATGTACGGCAGGACCAAATCGGAAAGATAGGTAGGAGCAAGCCCATGTAATGCTTTGTAGGTTAGCAGTAAAACCTTGAAATCAGCCCTTGCCTTAACAGGAAGCCAGTGTAGGGAGGCTAGCACTGGAGTAATATGATCACATTTTTTGGTTCTAGTCAGGATTCTATCAGCCGTATTTAGCACTAACTTAAGTTTATTTAGTGCTTTATCCGGGTAGCCGGAAAGTAGAGCATTGCAGTAGTCTAACCTAGAAGTAACAAAAGCATGGATTAATTTTTCAGCATCATTTTTGGACAGAAAGTTTCTGATTTTTGCAATGTTACGTAGATGGAAAAAAAGCTGTCCTTGAAACAGTCTTGATATGTTCGTCAAAAGAGACATCAGGGTCCAGAGTAACGCCGAGGTCCTTCACAGTTTTATTTGAGACGACTTTACAACCATCAAGATTAATTGTCAGATTCAACAGAAGAGCTCTTTGTTTCTTGGGACCTAGAAAAAGCATCTCTGTTTTGTCCGAGTTTAAAAGTAGAACGTTTTCAGTCATCCACTTCCTTATGTCTGAAACACAGGCTTCTAGCGTGGGCAATTTTGGGGCTTCACCATGTTTCATTGAAATGTACAGCTGTGTGTCATCCGCATAGCAGTGAAAGTTAACATTATGTTTTCGAATAACATCCCCAAGAGGTAAATTATATAGTGAAAACAATAGTGGTCCTAAAACGGAACCTTGAGGAACACCGAAATGTACAGTTGATTTGTCAAAGGACAAACCATTCACAGAGACAAACTGATATCTTTCCGACAGATAAGATCTAAACCAGGCCAGAACTTGTCCGTGTAGACCAATTTGGGTTTCCAATCTCTCCAAAAGAATGTGGTGATCGATGGTATCAAAAGCAGCACTAAGGTCTAGGAGCACGAGGACAGACGCAGAGCCTCGGTCTGACGCCATTAAAAGGTCATTTACCACCTTCACAAGTGCAGTCTCAGTGCTATGATGGGGTCTAAAACCAGACTGAAGCATTTTGTATACATAGTTTGTCTTCAGGAAGGCAGTGAGTTGCTGCTCAACAGCTTTTTCAAAAATCTTTGAGAGGAATGGAAGATTCGATATAGGCTGATAGTTTTTTAAATATTTTCTGGGTCAAGGTTTGGCTTTTTCAAGAGAGGCTTCATTACTGCCACTTTTAGTGAGTTTGGTACACATCCGGTGGATAGAGAGCCGTTTATTATGTTCAACATAGGAGGGCCGAGCACAGGAAGCAGCTCTTTCAGTAGTTTAGTTGGAATAGGGTCCAGTATGCAGCTTGAAGGTTTAGAGGCCATGATTATTTTCATCATTGTGTCAAGAGATATAGTACTAAAACACTTGAGTGTCTCTCTTGATCCTAGGTCCTGGCAGAGTTGTGCAGACTCAGGACAGCTGAGCTTTGGAGGAATACGCAGATTTAAAGAGGAGTCCGTAATTTGCTTTCTAATGATCATGATCTTTTCCTCAAAGAAGTTCATGAATTTATTACTGCTGAAGTGAAAGCCATCCTCACTTGGGGAATGCTGCTTTTTAGTTAGCTTTGCGACAGTATCAAAAAAAGAAATTTCAGATTGTTCTTATTTTCCTCAATTAAGTTGGAAAAATAGGATGATCGAGCAGCAGTGAGGGCTCTTCGATACTGCACGGTACTGTCTTTCCAAGCTAGTCGAAAGACTTCCAGTTTGGTGTGGCGCCATTTCCGTTCCAATTTTCTGGAAGCTATTTTCTGTATACCAGGGAGCTAGTTTCTTATGACAAATGTTTTTTAGTTTTTAGGGGTGCGACTGCATCTAGGGTATTGCGCAAGGTTAAATTGAGTTCCTCAGTTAGGTGGTTAACTGAGTTTTGTCCTCTGACGTCCTTGGATAGGCAGAGGGAGTCTGGAAGGGCATCAAGGAATATTTTTATTGTTATCTCATCAACATAGCAGGTATTTACAGTACATGGTACTGTTAAAGCAGTGGTCACCTTTTCTGAGTCAAAATGCAAGCTGAGATCAACAGCTCAGACTTGTTTTTAAACCTGACTTCAGAAACGTAAGCCTATGCAACATTAACCAATTAAAAACAGTACTGTAGCAATGAGGTTTGTAAAGTAGGCTATAGGGCCAATACATTATCACTGCATATGGGCTAAGCTTGAATTGTCCTGTCTATTTTGTTCTTCTCAGACCATTTTGAAATTATATTTTTTAAATGTAGGTACAGTGCATTCGGAAAGTATTCAGACACCTTGGTTTCTAACATATTTTTGTTACATTACAGCGTCATTCTCAAATGGATTAAATTAAACAAATACACAAAATACTCCACAATGACAAAGCGAAAACTGTTTTTTTAGAAATGTTTGCAAAATAAATAAAAATAAATAACTGAAATACCTTATTTACATCAGTATTCAGACCCTTTGCTATGAGACTCGAAATTGAGCTCAGGTGCATCCCGTTTCCATTGATCGTTCATCTCCATTGAGATGTTTCTACAACTTGATTGGACTCCATCTCTTGCTCACAAAGGACACGAGGGACAGGTGAAAAACAAAAGACGCTAATCAGGGAGAACGTCTGGTTTCCTGGAGTTGATAAATCAGTGAAGACTATGGTCACGGGCTGCATCCTACGCCAAGCTGCAGCGCCAACCAATCATAGGGAACCTTTGAAAAAGGCATACCTGCCATCAACACTCTCGAAGAAAGTGGCAGTTGATTTATGTGGTCCGTTTCCCTCTGTTGAGTACCTGTTGGTGGACATAGATGAATACTCTAGACATCCAGAGGCAGATATTATTCAGGTATATTATATTATTCATCCAGAGGTATATTATGAGGTATATTATTCATTCCATATCAGCTCAGGGAACAAATTACAAAGTTGGATCAAATATTCTCAACCTTTGGAATTCCTGTCAAATGTAAAAGTGACAACGGGTCTCTACCCCTCCCCATCCCTCTCTCTCCCTCTCTCTCTCTCTCTCTCTCTCTCTCTCTCTCTCTCTCTCTCTCTCTCTCTCTCTCTCTCTCTCTCTCTCTCTCTCTCTCTCTCTCTGTCTCTCCCCCCTCTCTCTCTGTCTCTGTCTCTCTCTCTCTCTCTCTCTCTCTCTCTCTCTCTCTCTCTCTCTCTCTCTCTCTCTCTCAATTCAATTCAATTCAATTGACTTTATTGACATGGCAAGTTCATTATTACTTACATTGTCAAAGTATACATATCGAAAAATAAAAATCTAATATATATATGTATATATATACAAAATATATATATATTTATATATAAATAAATGGTGGAACCAACAGCAATAATAATAGTAGTAGTGGACATGGGATTACCATTAACAGCAACTACAACAACAATATTAATCAGAACAACAATACATTAAAGCAACAGTAGTAGACCAGTGTCAACATGACTTGAGAAGACATATGACCTGGTATGAAAGACAAAACAAAACTAAGCTAAATGGGAAATATTATCAACATTACTTTGCATTTTTCACTGGCTGTCCCTCAGGTTGTGGCAGGAGGACACATATTTGGCTGCCAAAACTGCACATTTTGGCTTTTCACCCAATAAATATTTGATTTTTTCTTCATCTTTTATAGTTTCAAATTCTTTGTATTGAGTTATAATTTTGGGAAAGAAATATGCTCTTAGGTCTGAGTATTTGTCACAGTGTAGTAGGAAATGCACCTCTGTCTCTACCTCTCCCCTGGAGCAGAGTGAGCACAGCCTGTCCTCTCTGGGCAGCCAGGTTTGTCTGTGACGACCGGTCTCTATAGCCAGACTGTGCTCACTGAGTCTGTACCTAGTCAATGTTTTCCTCAGTTTTCTATCAGTCACAGTGGTCAGATAGTCTGCCACCATGTACTGTCTGTTTAGAGCCAAATAGCATTGAAGTTTACTTTGATTTTTTGTGGTGTCTTTCCAATAGGTGATATATTTTTATTTTTGTTTTGTGATGATTTGGTTGGGCCAGATTTTCTGAGGGCTGTCCCGAGGCTCTATGGGGTTGGTTTGGGTTGGTGAACTGAGCCTCAGAACTAGCTGGCTGAGGGGACTCTTCTCTGGTTTCATCTCTTGACATTGTAGAGCTGTGTGATGGAATGTTTTGGGGTCACTTGTTTTTAGATGGTTGTAAAATTTGATGGCTCTTTTTTCTATTCGAATGAGGAGGGGGTATTGGCCCAATTCTGCCCTACATGCGTTATTTGGAGTTTTTCTTTGTACTTGCAAAACAGTCTTGCAAAACTCTGCATGCAATATTTCAATTGGATGTTTGTCCCATTTGGTAAATTCATTATTAGAGAGTGGACCCCATACTTCACTACCATATAGAGCAATTGGTTCTATAACTGATTGAAAAATTTTGAGCCAGATTCTAATTGGAATTTCAATTTTGATGTTCCTTTTAATGGCATAGAATGCTCTTCTTGCTTTGTCTCTCAGCTCATTCACAGCCATGTGAAAGCTACCTGTGTTGCTGATATTTAGTCCTAGATATGTGTAGTTTTTGGTGTGTTCTAATAGAACTGTGTCCAAATAGAATTTATATTTGTCATCCTTATTTCCCGACCTTTTTTGGAATATCATTATATTTGTTTTTTTTAGGTTAACGGTCAGGGCCCAGGTCTGACAGAACCTGTGAAGACGATCTAGGTGCTGCTGTAACCCCTCTTTAGTGGGAGACAGCAGCACCAGGTCATCTGCGTACAGCAGACACTTGATTTCAGTGTTGTGTAGGGTGATACCAGGTGCTGCCGATTCTTCTAATATTTTTGCCAATTCATTAATGTAGATGTTAAATAATGTTGGACTTATTGGGCAGCCCTGTTTCACTCCACGCCCCTGAGAGAATAAGTCTGTTTGCTTGTTGCCAATTTTAACCGCACATTTGTTTTTAGTGTACATTGATTTAATAAAATCATATGTTTTCCCTCCAATACCACTTTCTATTAGTTTATAAAAAAGACCTTCGTGCCAAATTGAATCAAATGCTTTCTTGAAATCTACAAAACACGAGTAGATTTTGCCTTTGTTTTGGTTAACTTGTTTATCAATTAGAGTGTGGAGGGTGTAAATGTGGTCTGTTGTACGATAATTTTTTAGAAATCCAATCTGGCTTCTGCTCAGGACGTTGTGTTCGTCAAGGAAATGATGTAGTCTGCTATTTATAATACTGCAGAGAATTTTCCCCAAGTTGCTGTTAACGCAAATTCCTCTGTAATTATTTGGGTCAAATTTGTCTCCATTTTTATAGATTGGTGTGATCAATCCCTGGTTCCAAATATCGGGGAAAGTACCTGCAGTGAGGATAATGTTGAAGAGTTTGAGTATAGCCAATTTGAATTTGTGGTCTGTATATTTGATCATTTCATTTAAAATACCATCAGCACCACAGGCCTTTTTGGGTTGGAGATTGCATAGTTTTTCCAATAATTCTTCTTCTGTAATTGGGGTATCCACAGGATTCTGATAGTCTTTGACTGCTAATTCAAGGATTTGTAATTTTTCTTGTATATCTTTTTGTTCTGGGCTCTTTGTTATATTGCTGTAGAGGTTTGCAAAGTGATTTCTCCACATATCCCCATTTTGGATAGCCAATTCCTCATGATGAGGTTTGTTTAATTTATTCCAATTCTCCCAGAAGTGGTTTGATTCTATGGATTCCTCAATTCCATCCAGCTGATTTCTAATGTGCTGTTCCTTTTTTGTTCTTAGGGTGCGTTTGTATTGCTTCAGTGTTTCCCCATATTGAAGGCGTATATTTTTGTTGTCTGGTTCTCTGTGTTTTTGATTAGATATATTTCTCAATGACTTTCTTAGATTTTTGCAATCATTATCAAACCATTTTTCATTATCTGTTATTTTTGGTTTGCTCTTATGCTTCTTTAGATTAGCCAAGGAGGCTAATTTGTAAAATATAAAGTTTATGTTCCTAACGGCCAAATTTACACCTTCATTGCTGAAGGAGAACGTTAAGGCTAAAAAGTTGTCCAGGAGAGATTGTATTTTTTGGCTACTAATTGCTTTTTGGTAGATGTCTGTACTGTTTGCACTCCATCTATAGGCTTGTTTAGTACCATGTAATTTATTGGGCCGTGATGCTTCATGGTTGGGTTCTGCTCTTCTCAGATACACTGTGATTTTACTGTGGTCTGAGAGAGGTGTTAGTGGGCTGACTGTGAAGGCTCTGAGAGACTCTGGGTTTAGGTCGGTGAGGAAGTAGTCTACAGTGCTGCTGCCAAGAGATGAGCTGTAGGTGTACCTACCAAAAGAGTCTCCTCTCAGCCTGCCATTGACTATGTACAGACCCAGTGTTCGACAGAGCCTCAGGAGCTGTACTCCGTTTTTGTTTTTCACTTTGTCATAGTTGTTTCTGTGGGGGTATGTGGGGAGGGAAAGGTTGTTGCTTCCTGGTAGGTGTTTATCCCCATGACTGTTAATAGTGTCTTGTTCTTCTGCTGTTCTAGCATTCAGGTCTCCACAGACCAGTACGTTGCCTTGGGCCTGAAAGTGACTAATCTCCCCCTCTAGAATGGAGAAACTCTCTTCATTGAAGTAGGGTGACTCTGAGGGGGGAATGTATGTGGCACAGAGGAAGACGTTTTTATCTGTCAAGATAGCCTCCTTGTTTATTTTTAACCAGATAAAGAATTCTCCTGTTTTGATCAATTCGATTGAATTAATTAGTTCAGATTTATACCATATTAGCATTCCCCCTGAGTCTCTGCCCTGTTTGATTCCTTTTAATTTAGTGGATGGTATGATTATCTCCCTATAACCTAGTGGACAGCCAGTGGAAACATCACCTCTGCACCATGTTTCCTGTAGTACTACAATATCAACATCATCAATTTCTTTCAGGAAGTCTGGGTTTCTGCTCTTTAGCCCAAAAGCAGAGGACTTCAATCCTTGTAAATTCCAACATGCAACGTAAAAAGACTTCATCACTTTTTTTCTTTTCTTTTCTTTACCTTTCAAAATGAGACAAACACTCACAATCCAAGAAGAACCATTAAAATAGGACTTTTCAATTAAAGTAAACTCTTATTTTGCAAATGTGATTTGTTTATAATTTAAGATAGAATTTGTGTCATGCCACTTGGGTGGATGTAGTGTGAGAATGGTGGAGTTCATGTGCTCATCTTACCATGACCCTCGGCCCATCACATGTGAGCATAGTAGACTCAGCATTTGTTTGATGTCACTCATTTGGTTGGTGGGGGCTGGGCCAGTTGCTCCTCTCACAGCCTGTGCGTAGCTCTGCCTGCTGGGCTGTGGCTCCTCCAGGTGTGGGTCTGCGGTGGGGGGCAGGGGGGTGGGAGGCCTCGTCTGGGTGGCTCTGAAGCTGGGCTGGGGTGGTCTGTGCTGCGCTGGCTGTGGTGGGCATTGAGGTTGGTGGTGCTGTGGTCGTGGCTGGGGGGTCCAGGGTGCTGGTCCGGGATGTTGTCTCGGTGATCTCGGCAGGGTGGAGATTGCTCTGCTGTTCCTGGGTGGAGAGGTCGGGCTGCGGTTTAAAGCGACGTCCTTGAGAGTCTTGGCAAGGATGGGGACTGTCTCCCTGTACAGGTGAACATGGTCATAGAGACAGTCCAGATCGAGGGTGGGATGGTGGGCCAGGTGTACATTGGGTCGCAGGGCACAGTCCCGGGATAGGCTGGCGTTTATTCTTTGGATTGTGGCAGGGTGGAAGTCCCTCCTCTGTAGAAGGGTTGACACTATGATTCTTGTGTTGGGGAAGATTGCGGAGGCCTTCTCAATCACTCCCCGTAGTGAAGTGGCCACCCTCTCCTGCTGAGCACGCAGGTCGTTGCTTCCGGTGTGTATGATTATGTGGCTTGGCGACCCGAGATGGTTCTTATCAAGCAGCTCCATGGCACTCTGCGTTGTTGGGCACCACACCTTTCTCGTTTTGTGTCTAGGGAAAAGTTTCTTCTCCTGAACATACTTCCCATTTGAGTCCATTAACAGGACGATGTCAGCCAGTGTTTCTTCTGGACTGGGGGGGGCAGAGGGGGGGCTGGTGGGTGTTGGAGCTGGGGTGTGGCTGGTCTGTGTCGGTGCCACTGTCAGTGGGAGGCTGTTCTGTGGGTTGGGGAGGAGGGATGCAGCAGCCAGGGCTGGGGAAGTCTGGCTGGTTGAGCTGGGTTCCTCTGCTGTGTGAGGGCAGGTCATAGGGTGGTGATCTATCTGCTCCTGCAGCCTGTCCTCTGCTCTCTTTCTCTCCTGCAGCTCCTCTCTTAGTGCGGTCAGCTCCTTATTGCTGCTCTGCCTGTCTTTTTGGAGCTCTCTCACCTCCTTTGTTAGATCAGCCAGCTCTCTCTTGAGTCCGTCTCTCTCTTGCTGAACCTCTTTCAGCTGTGTTGCAAGGCTGCTGTCCTGCTCTGTCCTCACCTTGGTTAGGAGCTCCTCTAAGGTGTGGTTGTCTGGTTGCTGTTTGCTCACGCTCTCCCTGAGCAGGACCACCTCCCCCTCCAGTTTGGTGAACTCATCCCTCATGGCAGCCATGGTGGTGAGGAGGGCCTGAGCCTGCTCTGCACTGAGGGGGTCGCTCTCCTCCTGGGGCGTGTCCTCCACTATGGTGGGAAGAGAGGTGCTGGATGTGCTTGTTTGGGTGGGGAGGGTAGGGGTGAGGGTGGTGCTGGTGGAGTTTCTCTTGTGGGAGGGCATGTCACTGGTGGTGTCCTTTTCTCTCTCCGCACTCTCCTTAATGGTCTGAAAGTCTGTTTCAAACAGCCTAATGTTACCTTGCACCATGACAGTTCCAGTCTTGTAGAGGTTGATTGTTATCATGGTGCTGTCAGGGTCGTCTGTCTCTTTGATTTTCAGCTTCCACCCATTACAGATTCCCTCTTTCTTTATGTATGGGTAGTGAGAGCAGACTGCTGAGCGCCATGCATTTGGCTGGTCAGTGAGGAAGATGAGATTACTCACGTCACCGTTTTTGTAGAGGTCTGAAAAAAGGGTTTCTGGCCTCTCTTCTAGTAGTTTCTGTTTAAAAGTTTTCCTCATTGTGTCATTTTTGGCCTTTTTTGGGTAGAGAATGGATTCTGCGCTGAGGGGGAGTGGGGACATGGTGTCTGTGCGCTCTGCTACTGCTGCGCTGTTCTGCTGCCCCGTTGCCATGGCAACCGATTTGTTCGTCTGCTGTTCGCGCTACTTTAGTTCAAAAAACAGCAAAAAGAGTGAAAAATCCTCACACAAAAAACTGAAGATATGTTTACAGTTAGTCCGTGCTCCTTTTTGGTTTACTCACTCAGTTTGGTCGTTTGATGTAGTTGTATTAACTGCCCTTGCTAGGTTTGTTCTAGCTCGTTTCTTCTGGCTAGCTTGTTAGTCTGCTGGCTAGGTCTTTGATGTGTAGCTAGCTAGCTAGACTCAAAACTTCTTAACTTGAGGCGCAAAGTTATTTTATTTTTATTTTTTTCTATTCTGAATGAATAGAGTTGTTGTTCATTACTTCTTGTCTGGAATTCTTCTTCGATTAGAGTGTTTATCTCATTCTAAAAAAAAACAAAAAAATCAAATATATCAGGAGCTCATGTTGAGCATGACTCTCTCTCTCTCTCTCTCTCGCTGTCTCACTTTCTCTCTTTCTCTCTCTCGCTGGTCCGGCCCCTCTTCCAAAATCCAGAGTTTTCCCATTTTTTTTCTAAATATCTAGGTTTAAACGCAGAAAGATCATGTGAATGCTGAGGCAGAGCGCTTCATGCATACTCTTAGGAAAGCCCTCAGGACAGCTCACGTGGAGCTTCCTGTGTAGCTTCCTGTGTAACTTCCTGTGTAACTTCCTGTGTAACTACCGTGCTACACCACACTGCTAAACATGGATGGCTCCTGCTGATGTACTGTTCGGCAGGCCAATGAGGATCAAGCTGCCTGAGCCCTCTCTCCCGGGAGGTAAAGGAAGAGAGGGGGAGAAAAAGTAGGGTGGACTTAGTAAATGATTGTGTAGGTTTGATTTCAGCTGCCTTCCGTATTCTCTCTCTCTCTCACTCACTCATTCACTCACTCACTCACTCACTCACTCACTCACTCACTCACTCACTCACAGGACAAGGTACAGTATATCAGCTCAGTGCTGAGGGTGCATTCCCCAACATTACATAGCTAGAGGAGAAGTCAATAATGTGTGTGAAACACACACACTCATGAATGCCAGCATCTGAAGTTGGTCCCACAGTTTGATCTGCAGTAGGATAGTTACCCAGCGGTGGAAAAAGTACCCAATGGTCATACTTGAGTAAAAGTAAAGATATCCTTAATAGAAAATGAGTCCAGTGAAAGTCACCCAGTAAAATGCTACTTAGTTAGTCTAAAAGTATTTGGTTTTAAATATCCTTAAGTATCATAAGTAAAAATATAAATCATTTTATATTCATGATATTAAACAAATCAGACGGCACAATGTTCTTCTTTTATTTATTTACACATAACCTTTACACATAACCTTTACACATAACCTTTACACATAACGACGGCCTCCAGCACTCAGACATCATTTACAAACGGAGCATTTGTGTTTAGTGAGTCCGTTAGTCCGCCAGATCAGAGGCAGTAGGGATGACCAGTGATGTTCTCTTGATAAGTAAGTGAATTGGACCATTTTCCTGTCCTGCTAAGCATTCAAAATGTAACGAATACTTTTGGGTGTCAGGGAAAATGCATGGAGTAAAAAAGTACATGATTTTCTTCACGAATGTAGTGAAATAAAATGAAAGTTGTAAAAAATACACGTTTCTCTCTCCGTCCCGTTTCTCTCTCCGTCCCGTTTCTCTCTCCGTCACGTTTCTCTCTCCGTCACGTTTCTCTCTCCGTCACGTTTCTCTCTCCGTCCCGTTTCTCTCTCCGTCCCGTTTCTCTCTCCGTCCCGTTTCTCTCTCCGTCCCGTTTCTCTCTCCGTCCCGTTTCTCTCTCCGTCCCGTTTCTCTCTCCGTCCCGTTTCTCTCTCCGTCCCGTTTCTCTCTCCGTCACGTTTCTCTCTCCGTCCCGTTTCTCTCTCCGTCATGTTTCTCTCTCCGTCCCTTTTCTCTCTCTGTCACGTTTCTCTCTCTGTCACGTTTCTCTCTTCACTCACCCTCTTCTGAAACTTGGTGATGTAGCCTATGTCTCTGACTCATATTTCTAAACGGCTGAAATAAAATCCCTGCTGTGATGACAGTTTTGCACCCTCTTGGCATTCTCTCAACCAGCTTCATGAGGTAGTCACCTGGAATGCATTTCAATTAACAGGTGTGCCTCGTTAAAAGTTCATTTGTGGAATTTCTTTCCTTCTTAATGAGTTTGAGCCAATCAGTTATGATGTGACAAGGTAGGGTTGATATACAGAAGATAGCTCTATTTGGTAAAAGACCAAGTCCATATTATGACAAGAACAGCTCAAATAAGCAAAGAGAAAAGACAGTCCATCATTACTATAAGACATGAAGGTCAGTCAATCCGGAAAATTTCAATAACTTTGAAAGTTTCTTCAAGAGCAGTCGCAAAAACCATCAAGCGCTATGATGAACCTGGCTCTCATGAGGACCACCACAGAAAAGGAAGACCCAGAGTGACCTCTAATGCAGAGGATAAGTTCATTTGAGTTACCAGCCTCAGAAATTGCAGCCCAAATAAATGCTTCACAGAGTTGAAGTAACAGACACATCTCAACATCAAATCTTCAGAGACTGCGTGAATCAGGCCTTCATGGTTGAATTTCTGTAAAGAAACCACTACTAAAGGACACCAGTATTAAGAAGAGACTTGTTTGGGCCAAGAAACAGGAGCAATGGACATTAGACCTGTGGAAATCTGTCCTTTGGTCTGATGAGTCCAAATTTGCGATTTTTGGTTCCAACCGCCGTGTCTTTGTGAGACGCAGAGTAGGTGAACGGATGATCTCCACATGTGTGGTTCCCACCATGAAGCATGGAGAAGGAGGTGTGATGGTGTGGGGGTGCTTTACTGGGGATTTATTTAGAATTCAAAGACAATGACCCAATACACCTCCAGGCTGTGTAAGGCCTATTTGACCAAGAAGGAGAGTGATGAAGTGGTGCATCAGATGACCTGGCCTCCACAATCACCCGACCTCAACCCAAATGAGATTTGTGAGTGAAGCGCAGAGTGGTGTTTAGCACATGTGTGAACTCCTTCAAGACTGTTGGAAAAGCATTCCAGGTGAAGCTGGTTGAGAGAATGCCAAGAGTGTGCAAAGCTATAATCAAGGCAAAGGGTGGCTACTTTGTTGAATCTATAATCTATTTTGATTTGTTTAACACTTTTTGGGTTACTACATGATTCCATATGTGGTATTTCATAGTTTTGATGTCTTCACTATTATTCTACAATGTAGAAAATAGTAAAAATAATGAAAAACCCTTGAATGAGTAGGTGTGTCCAAACTTTTGACAGGTACTGTATATATATATATTTTCTTGCTGCCTCTTGGGCCCCTCACAGGTCCCAGTAAGCCTTACCATTGTCTGTCTAGCCCAGTAAGCCAAACTGGTTGAAAACACACACAATCACTTACACACTGTTACAGTGATGCTTGTACGAACTTGAACCCAGTCGCAGAGAAACACAGCAAGCAGAGGTAAGGGTAAATACAGAGCTTTACTTAAAGTCTTGACAGAAACAAGGCAACAGCACAAGAGTGCATTAAACAAAACATAAAACCTAAGCAAGGATCCAGGCCAACAGAGGAACCTAAATAGCCAGGCAACCAGTTGAACAGAGAGGCCAAATCAAACACAGGTGAAACCAATAAGAAACAATCAGGGTAACCTGGGAACCAGAAACAAGGTAAGGGCGCCCTCTAGTGGTAACCGAAGGAAACACACTCAAAGTAAAACAGAAACTGTGACAGGACCCCTCCCTCAAGGAACGGCTCCTGACGTTCCACCAGTGGTATCTGAAAAGGCGACGGAAGTCCCGGATGAGTCTGGGGTCCAGAATGTCCCGAGCCGGAACCCAGGATTGCTCCTCAGGACCATAACCCTCCCAAGGAAACACACTCAAAATAAATCAGAAACTGTGACACACAATGTCTAACACACACAAAACTGGTTCAAAAATGTGGCGTAGTTTTTGTGTGAAATGATCTTTTCCAACCAGTTTTCTCCTGTCTTACACAGGTTCTGATCATTTCCGTTTGCGAAATTATTTTTATTGATGATTATCTGAAGGACAAACTGGAAAAATATATATTTCAAACATCTACATAGCGTCACCAGGGTCAAAACATGAACATCTACGTAGAGTCCCCAGGGTCAAAGTGAGCCAGCCGTGTTATCGGCTCAGATAAAGTGAAATGTGAAATTTCAATTATGAGTTGTTATATTTACACACAGACACCCAGATACATATCATTACCCCCTGAAAATTCCTGGGAGACTTCTCTGTATGTTTGCGTGAGTTTGTGTGTGAGTCCAGGTGTTTGTGAAAGACCGGCTACGACCATTAATCAAAATGGCGTTTATGCAAAGATTGTGTTGCCTCTTTGCTATTCCCTCTCGCCATGTCAACATAAGCCCTGTTTATACTTGGTTCTAACAGGAATCCTTCTTCCTGATCTTGTCCACATTCTGATTGTGCCCACATTTTCAGACAGGTGTAGGTGATTAAAAGACGCATTGTGATCTGATTGTGATCAGATCTTCCTGATCACCTCCGGAGGTAGTCAGACACGCGCTGTGTCTTACAAATGTCGCCAGATCTGGACAGTGAAACCATTTAAATCATCGTTATCCAGTCCTCCAAAATCATTGACAGGTGACAACAGTGGCTAATGGCACCATATTGTGTCTTAAAATGAATCATTATTATTTTGAAACAATAGCTGTCAAATTATTTGCAATCATTTGCATACAGGGAGGGACCAGACAAACTCTGAGACATTGTAATACCAGGTGTAGACATATTTCTGAAAATGTGGGCACAATCAGAATGTGTACAGATCAGCACAACGGACGCATGTTAGCGGAAGGTTTAAACAAGGCTAAAGAGACAAAGGGCCAGGCTATGAGATGTCAATGACTTTTCATTGGTCATTGTTGCTGTGCGTGTAACAGTTAAAGGGAATCTACCCCCATTGACTACGGTATGAAGACTGAAGGCTGCATCTCAATTGGCACCCTATTCCCTTGGCCGTGGTCAAAAGTAGTGCACTACATAGGGAATAGGGTCAAAAGAAGTGCACTACATAGGTAATAGGGTTAAAAGTAGTGCACTACATAGGTAATAGGGTCAAAAGAAGTGCACTACATAGGGAATAGGGTCAAAAGAAGTGCACTACATAGGGAACAGGGTCAACAGAAGTGCACTACATAGGGAATAGGGTCAAAAGAAGTGCACTACATAGGGAATAGGGTCAAAAGAAGTGCACTACATAGGTAATAGGGTTAAAAGTAGTGCACTACATAGGGAATAGGGTCAAAAGAAGTGCACTACAAAGGGAATAGAGTGACATTTGAGATCCAACCTGACTCTTGACTGAGAGCTGATATGAACTACAATGATTTATTCATTATTTTAGTAGTTTATTTTTCAAACAAAATGTAAGTAGCCTACACAATAATTCGATTTTTAAAAATCACTGGACATCAGCGAGAAGTTTAACAAAGCAGGTGCAGCAAAGTGGCTGTAAGTGAAATATCTGGAGCTTATTTCAATTATGGTGTAACTGCAGACCACAAACTGGGGCGTTTCTTGTTGTGGGTGTTCCGTGATATCAGGAAACGCCCATTGATACCTGCCATTGGTCA
>NC_092114.1:14240935-14260935 GCF_045679555.1 Salvelinus alpinus | reverse complement strand
GAGAATATACTCACCTCTGTGACAGAGGAAGTAGTGTTCATCACCACAGTGCTCTCAGAGAATATACTCACCTCTGTGACAGAGGAAGTAGTGTTCATCACCACAGTGCTCTCAGAGAATATACTCACCTCTGTGACAGAGGAAGTAGTGTTCATCACCACAGTGCTCTCAGAGAATATACTCACCTCTGTGACAGAGGAAGTAGTGTTCATCACCACAGTGCTCTCAGAGAATATACTCACCTCTGTGACAGAGGAAGTTGTGTTCATCACCACAGTGCTCTCAGAGAATATACTCACCTCTGTGACAGAGGAAGTAGTGTTCATCACCACAGTGCTCTCAGAGAATATACTCACCTCTGTGACAGAGGAAGTAGTGTTCATCACCACAGTGCTCTCAGAGAATATACTCACCTCTGTGACAGAGGAAGTAGTGTTCATCACCACAGTGCTCTCAGAGAATATACTCACCTCTGTGACAGAGGAAGTAGTGTTCATCACCACAGTGCTCTCAGAGAATATACTCACCTCTGTGACAGAGGAAGTAGTGTTCATCACCACAGTGCTCTCAGAGAATATACTCACCTCTGTGACAGAGGAAGTAGTGTTCATCACCACAGTGCTCTCAGAGAATATACTCACCTCTGTGACAGAGGAAGTAGTGTTCATCACCACAGTGCTCTCAGAGAATATACTCACCTCTGTGACAGAGGAAGTAGTGTTCATCACCACAGTGCTCTCAGAGAATATACTCACTTCTGTGACAGAGGAAGTAGTGTTCATCACCACAGTGCTCTCAGAGAATATACTCACCTCTGTGACAGAGGAAGTAGTGTTCATCACCACAGTGCTCTCAGAGAATATACTCACCTCTGTGACAGAGGAAGTAGTGTTCATCACCACAGTGCTCTCAGAGAATATACTCACCTCTGTGACAGAGGAAGTAGTGTTCATCACCACAGTGCTCTCAGAGAATATACTCACCTCTGTGACAGAGGAAGTAGTGTTCATCACCACAGTGCTCTCAGAGAATATACTCACCTCTGTGACAGAGGAAGTAGTGTTCATCACCACAGTGCTCTCAGAGAATATACTCACTTCTGTGACAGAGGAAGTAGTGTTCATCACCACAGTGCTCTCAGAGAATATACTCACCTCTGTGACAGAGGAAGTTGTGTTCATCACCACAGTGCTCTCAGAGAATATACTCACCTCTGTGACAGAGGAAGTAGTGTTCATCACCACAGTACGCATCATCCCATAAGCCTGTCCTTTCAGATATGACAACACATTGCTGATTAGACAGATAATTATTTGGCTGATCTTGACCCCAGAATCTGATGGAAGAGTTACTCTGGTCGGACCAACGCCACGGCACTCTGGAGAGACCGAGCCACGCTTTCGAAGTTGGAATCAAGTCCTGGATCATCTGGTTCTCTGATTGGTTCCTCACCGTGGCCAGGTCTGTGTGGTAATGCCTGCAGTAACTCTGAGCCTCAGTCCAGTTCATACCACGTTGTCCCAGGATGTACCTGTTGGTAGCGTTAGCTTTGACAGAGCAGACGGAGACACCAACAAGTTAGATCTAATGACATCATCTAAAGACATCAGGTAATGACATCTAATGACATCAGGTAATGACATCAGGTAATGACATCAGGTAATGACATCTAATGACATCAGGTAATGACATCAGGTAATGACATCAGGTAATGAGATCAGGTAATGACATCATCTAATGACATCATCTAATGACATCAGGTAATGACATCAGGTAATGACATCAGGTAATGACATCATCTAATGACATCATCTAATGACGTCATCTAATGACATCAGGTAATGGCATCAGGTAATGACATCATCTAATGACATCAGGTAATGAGATCAGGTAATGACATCAGGTTATGACATCAGGTAATGACATCATCTAATGACATCAGGTAATGACATCAGGTAATGACATCAGGTAATGACATCAGGTAATGACATCATCTAATGACATCATCTAATGACATCAGGTAATGACATCAGGTAATGGCATCAGGTAATGACATCAGGAAATGAGATCAGGTAATGACATCATCTAATGACATCATCTAATGACATCAGGTAATGACATCAGGTAACGACATCATCTAATGACATCAGGTAATGAGATCAGGTAATGACATCAGGTTATGACATCAGGTAATGACATCATCTAATGACATCAGGTAATGCCATCAGGTAATGACATCAGGTAATGACATCAGGTAATGACATCATCTAATGACATCAGGTAATGACATCAGGTAATGACATCAGGTAATGACATCATCTAATGACATCATCTAATGACATCAGGTAATGACATCAGGTAATGGCATCAGGTAATGACATCAGGTAATGAGATCAGGTAATGACATCATCTAATGACATCATCTAATGACATCAGGTAATATCATCTAATGACATCATCTAATGACATCAGGTAATGACATCAGGTAATGGCATCAGGTAATGACATCAGGTAATGAGATCAGGTAATGACATCATCTAATGACATCATCTAATGACATCAGGTAATATCATCTAATGACATCATCTAATGACATCAGGTAATGACATCAGGTAATGGCATCAGGTAATGACATCAGGTAATGAGATCAGGTAATGACATCATCTAATGACATCATCTAATGACATCAGGTAATATCATCTAATGACATTCTCTAATGACATCAGGTAATGACATCATATAATGACATCAGGTAATGCCATCAGGTAATGCCATCAGGTAATGACATCATCTAATGACATCAGGTAATGACATCAGGTAATGACATCAGGTAATGACATCAGGTAATGACATCATCTAATGACATCAGGTAATGACATCAGGTAATGACATCATCTAATGACATCAGGTAATGACATCAGGTAATGACATCAGGTAATGACATCAGGTAATGACATCATCTAATGACATCAGGTAATGACATCAGGTAATGACATCAGGTAATGATATCAGGTAATGACATCATCTAATGACATCAGGTAATGACATCAGGTAATGACATCAGGTAATGACATCATCTAATGACATCAGGTAATGACATCAGGTAATGAGATCAGGTAATGACATCAGGTAATGACATCATCTAATGACATCAGGTAATGACATCAGGTAATGACATCAGGTAATGACATCAGGTAATGACATCAGGTAATGACATCATCTAATGACATCAGGTAATGACATCAGGTAATGACATCAGGTAATGACATCAGGTAATGACATCAGGTAATGACATCATCTAATGACATCAGGTAATGACATCAGGTAATGCCATCATCTAATGACATCATCTAATGACATCATCTAATGACATCAGGTAATGACATCAGGTAATGACATCATCTAATGACATCATCTAATGACATCAGGTAATGACATCAGGTAATGGCATCAGGTAATGACATCAGGTAATGAGATCAGGTAATGACATCATCTAATGACATCATCTAATGACATCAGGTAATATCATCTAATGACATCATCTAATGACATCAGGTAATGACATCAGGTAATGGCATCAGGTAATGACATCAGGTAATGAGATCAGGTAATGACATCATCTAATGACATCATCTAATGACATCAGGTAATATCATCTAATGACATCATCTAATGACATCAGGTAATGACATCAGGTAATGGCATCAGGTAATGACATCAGGTAATGAGATCAGGTAATGACATCATCTAATGACATCATCTAATGACATCAGGTAATATCATCTAATGACATTCTCTAATGACATCAGGTAATGACATCATATAATGACATCAGGTAATGCCATCAGGTAATGCCATCAGGTAATGACATCATCTAATGACATCAGGTAATGACATCAGGTAATAACATCAGGTAATGACATCAGGTAATGACATCATCTAATGACATCAGGTAATGACATCAGGTAATGACATCATCTAATGACATCAGGTAATGACATCAGGTAATGACATCAGGTAATGACATCATCTAATGACATCAGGTAATGACATCAGGTAATGACATCATCTAATGACATCAGGTAATGACATCAGGTAATGACATCAGGTAATGACATCAGGTAATGACATCAGGTAATGACATCAGGTAATGACATCAGGTAATGGCATCAGGTAATGACATCAGGTAATGAGATCAGGTAATGACATCATCTAATGACATCATCTAATGACATCAGGTAATATCATCTAATGACATCATCTAATGACATCAGGTAATGACATCAGGTAATGGCATCAGGTAATGACATCAGGTAATGAGATCAGGTAATGACATCATCTAATGACATCATCTAATGACATCAGGTAATATCATCTAATGACATCATCTAATGACATCAGGTAATGACATCAGGTAATGGCATCAGGTAATGACATCAGGTAATGAGATCAGGTAATGACATCATCTAATGACATCATCTAATGACATCAGGTAATATCATCTAATGACATCATCTAATGACATCAGGTAATGACATCAGGTAATGGCATCAGGTAATGACATCAGGTAATGAGATCAGGTAATGACATCATCTAATGACATCATCTAATGACATCAGGTAATATCATCTAATGACATTCTCTAATGACATCAGGTAATGACATCATATACTGACATCAGGTAATGCCATCAGGTAATGCCATCAGGTAATGACATCATCTAATGACATCAGGTAATGACATCAGGTAATGACATCAGGTAATGACATCAGGTAATGACATCATCTAATGACATCAGGTAATGACATCAGGTAATGACATCATCTAATGACATCAGGTAATGACATCAGGTAATGAGATCAGGTAATGACATCAGGTAATGACATCATCTAATGACATCAGGTAATGACATCAGGTAATGACATCAGGTAATGATATCAGGTAATGACATCATCTAATGACATCAGGTAATGACATCAGGTAATGACATCAGGTAATGACATCATCTAATGACATCAGGTAATGACATCAGGTAATGAGATCAGGTAATGACATCAGGTAATGACATCATCTAATGACATCAGGTAATGGCATCAGGTAATGACATCAGGTAATGAGATCAGGTAATGACATCATCTAATGACATCATCTAATGACATCAGGTAATATCATCTAATGACATTCTCTAATGACATCAGGTAATGACATCATATAATGACATCAGGTAATGCCATCAGGTAATGCCATCAGGTAATGACATCATCTAATGACATCAGGTAATGACATCAGGTAATAACATCAGGTAATGACATCAGGTAATGACATCAGGTAATGACATCAGGTAATGACATCAGGTAATGACATCATCTAATGACATCATCTAATGACATCAGGTAATATCATCTAATGACATTCTCTAATGACATCAGGTAATGACATCATATAATGACATCAGGTAATGCCATCAGGTAATGCCATCAGGTAATGACATCAGGTAATGACATCAGGTAATGACATCAGGTAATGACATCAGGTAATGACATCATCTAATGACATCAGGTAATGACATCAGGTAATGACATCATCTAATGACATCAGGTAATGACATCAGGTAATGAGATCAGGTAATGACATCAGGTAATGACATCATCTAATGACATCAGGTAATGACATCAGGTAATGACATCAGGTAATGATATCAGGTAATGACATCATCTAATGACATCAGGTAATGACATCAGGTAATGACATCAGGTAATGACATCATCTAATGACATCAGGTAATGACATCAGGTAATGAGATCAGGTAATGACATCAGGTAATGACATCATCTAATGACATCAGGTAATGGCATCAGGTAATGACATCAGGTAATGAGATCAGGTAATGACATCATCTAATGACATCATCTAATGACATCAGGTAATATCATCTAATGACATTCTCTAATGACATCAGGTAATGACATCATATAATGACATCAGGTAATGCCATCAGGTAATGCCATCAGGTAATGACATCATCTAATGACATCAGGTAATAACATCAGGTAATGACATCAGGTAATGACATCAGGTAATGACATCAGGTAATGACATCAGGTAATGACATCATCTAATGACATCATCTAATGACATCAGGTAATATCATCTAATGACATTCTCTAATGACATCAGGTAATGACATCATATAATGACATCAGGTAATGCCATCAGGTAATGCCATCAGGTAATGACATCATCTAATGACATCAGGTAATGACATCAGGTAATAACATCAGGTAATGACATCAGGTAATGACATCATCTAATGACATCAGGTAATGACATCAGGTAATGACATCATCTAATGACATCAGGTAATGACATCAGGTAATGAGATCAGGTAATGACATCAGGTAATGACATCATCTAATGACATCAGGTAATGACATCAGGTAATGACATCATCTAATGACATCAGGTAATGACATCAGGTAATGAGATCAGGTAATGACATCAGGTAATGACATCATCTAATGACATCAGGTAATGACATCAGGTAATGACATCAGGTAATGACATCAGGTAATGACATCATCTAATGACATCAGGTAATGACATCAGGTAATGACATCAGGTAATGACATCAGGTAATGACATCAGGTAATGACATCAGGTAATGACATCAGGTAATGACATCAGGTAATGACATCAGGTAATGACATCAGGTAATGGCATCAGGTAATGACATCAGGTAATGAGATCAGGTAATGACATCATCTAATGACATCATCTAATGACATCAGGTAATATCATCTAATGACATCATCTAATGACATCAGGTAATGACATCAGGTAATGGCATCAGGTAATGACATCAGGTAATGAGATCAGGTAATGACATCATCTAATGACATCATCTAATGACATCAGGTAATATCATCTAATGACATCATCTAATGACATCAGGTAATGACATCAGGTAATGGCATCAGGTAATGACATCAGGTAATGAGATCAGGTAATGACATCATCTAATGACATCATCTAATGACATCAGGTAATATCATCTAATGACATCATCTAATGACATCAGGTAATGACATCAGGTAATGGCATCAGGTAATGACATCAGGTAATGAGATCAGGTAATGACATCATCTAATGACATCATCTAATGACATCAGGTAATATCATCTAATGACATTCTCTAATGACATCAGGTAATGACATCATATAATGACATCAGGTAATGCCATCAGGTAATGCCATCAGGTAATGACATCATCTAATGACATCAGGTAATGACATCAGGTAATGACATCAGGTAATGACATCAGGTAATGACATCATCTAATGACATCAGGTAATGACATCAGGTAATGACATCATCTAATGACATCAGGTAATGACATCAGGTAATGAGATCAGGTAATGACATCAGGTAATGACATCATCTAATGACATCAGGTAATGACATCAGGTAATGACATCAGGTAATGATATCAGGTAATGACATCATCTAATGACATCAGGTAATGACATCAGGTAATGACATCAGGTAATGACATCATCTAATGACATCAGGTAATGACATCAGGTAATGACATCAGGTAATGACATCATCTAATGACATCATCTAATGACATCAGGTAATGACATCAGGTAATGACATCAGGTAATGACATCATCTAATGACATCATCTAATGACATCAGGTAATATCATCTAATGACATTCTCTAATGACATCAGGTAATGACATCATATAATGACATCAGGTAATGCCATCAGGTAATGCCATCAGGTAATGACATCATCTAATGACATCAGGTAATGACATCAGGTAATAACATCAGGTAATGACATCAGGTAATGACATCAGGTAATGACATCAGGTAATGACATCAGGTAATGACATCATCTAATGACATCATCTAATGACATCATCTAATGACATCAGGTAATGACATCATATAATGACATCAGGTAATGCCATCAGGTAATGCCATCAGGTAATGACATCATCTAATGACATCAGGTAATGACATCAGGTAATAACATCAGGTAATGACATCAGGTAATGACATCAGGTAATGACATCAGGTAATGACATAGATCCCATGTCTATCAAACCCACAACGTAACCTTCACAATTAGAACGGCACGGGACGCATTTTAAGTATGTGACCAAAAGTATATTAAAAACAACTCTCACCATCATAGCAGACAGGATACAATTCTATTGTACAAGCTCTGTCATTCCAATGCCCGTTTTCTTCGATCACAACACAGTACTGGCTGGAACCAAGATTGTTTGGTTCGTTTGCATACCAGTTACCGTACTCAGTCCTGTCAGAGTAGTAATCACTGTTGTCTAAAGACCACTTCCAGCTGTTTATGTTGTCATAAAGCCCTATCCAGACCTTGTCCTTGATACCCCTGGAACCATCGCTAACTTTACTCAGTCTGGCCATGTCCTCTGTGTTGTCTACGGTGGCCAGGTCGATGTACTTCTCTCTGCAGTAATGCTGAGCTTCAGCCCAGGTCTTTGATATATTCACAAACTGATACACGTGAGAGGAGGAGTGTGTGTACAAGCCTGTAAACAGAGGTATTGTTTCAATATAAAGTATTCACATCCACAACCAGATGCTCTCTCTCTCTCTCTCTCTTTCTCTCGCCCACGCAGACACAGACACAGACACAGACACAGACACAGACACAGACACAGACACACACACACACACACACACACACACACACACACACACACACACACACACACACACACACACACACACACACACACACACACACACACACACACACACACACACACACACACACACACACACACACACACACAGATAACTCTGTGAGCTCTGACCTGAGAGGAGGAAGAGAGTCACTCTGAGCTCCATGTTCCCTGTAAAGTACAAACAGAAAACAACATCACTGACCTGTCCTCCACCCAGACAGACCAACCATCACTGACCTGTCCTCCACCCAGACAGACCAACCATCACTGACCTGTCCTCCACCCAGACAGACCAACCATCACTGACCTGTCCTCCACCCAGACAGACCAACCATCACTGACCTGTCCTCCACCCAGACAGACCAACCATCACTGACCTGTCCTCCACCCAGACAGACCAACCATCACTGACCTGTCCTCCACCCAGACAGACCAACCATCACTGACCTGTCCTCCACCCAGACAGACCAACCATCACTGACCTGTCCTCCACCCAGACAGACCAACCATCACTGACCTGTCCTCCACCCAGACAGACCAACCATCACTGACCTGTCCTCCACCCAGACAGACCAACCATCACTGACCTGTCCTCCACCCAGACAGACCAACCATCACTGACCTGTCCTCCACCCAGACAGAACAACATCACTGACCTGTCCTCCACCCATACAGACCAACCATCACTGACCTGTCCTCCACCCAGACAGACGAACCATCACTGACCTGTCCTCCACCCAGACAGACCAACCATCACTGACCTGTCCTCCACCCAGACAGACCAACCATCACTGACCTGTCCTCCACCCAGACAGAGACATCCATCACTGACCTGTCCTCCACCCATACAGACCAACCATCACTGACCTGTCCTCCACCCAGACAGAACAACCATCACTGACCTGTCCTCCACCCAGACAGACCAACCATCACTGACCTGTCCTCTACCCAGACAGACCAACTATCACTGACCTGTCCTCCACCCATACAGACCAACCATCACTGACCTGTCTTCCACCCATACAGACCAACCATCACTGACCTGTCCTCCACCCAGACAGAGACATCCATCACTGACCTGTCCTCCACCCATACAGACCAACCATCACTGACCTGTCCTCCACCCAGACAGACCAACCATCACTGACCTGCCCTCCACCCAGACAGACCAACCATCACTGACCTGTCCTCCACCCAGACAGACCAACCATCACTGACCTGTCCTCCACCCAGACAGACCAACCATCACTGACCTGTCCTCCACCCAGACAGACCATCCATCACTGACCTGTCCTCCACCCAGACAGAACAACCATCACTGACCTGTCCTCCACCCAGACAGAACAACCATCACTGACCTGTCCTCCACCCAGACAGAACAACCATCACTGACCTGTCCTCCACCCATACAGACCAACCATCACTGACCTGTCCTCCACCCAGACAGACCAACCATCACTGACCTGTCCTCCACCCAGACAGAACAACCATCACTGACCTGTCCTCCACCCAGACAGAGCAACCATCACTGACCTGTCCTCCACCCAGACAGAGCAACCATCACTGACCTGTCCTCCACCCAGACAGACCAACCATCACTGACCTGTCCTCCACCCAGACAGAACAACCATCACTGACCTGTCCTCCACCCAGACAGAGCAACCATCACTGACCTGTCCTCCACCCAGACAGAGCAACCATCACTGACCTGTCCTCCACCCAGACAGACCAACCATCACTGACCTGTCCTCCTTGTACATATTTGCTAAATGTACAATACACTAAAATACTATGCAAAACAATACAGTACATTACAATCCTATACAATACAATACATTACAATACTAAACAATGCAATACTATACTATGCTATACAATAGCAATAAAGAGGGATAACTAAATTACAGCAAGTTTTATATTTAGAGCAAATTCCGAACAGTATTCCTACAAATATACATTATAAAAAATAAAAAAATATCAAGAGAATATTTGATTTTCATTTTACGTAGGAATTATATGCATTATATTGATAGTCACAATCAAAGCAGTAAATAATTTAAACATCGAGTAATTGAACGACTTTAATCAAATCAAACCAAATAATTAGCTGTTTTCCACCAACTGAGTTTTATTGAGTCACAATATATATTTATAGATTTTTTAAGTCACAATATTCATGTATTCTTACCTTCAACACAAAGGTGATCCAAACAGCTGGTTTCCTTTCAGTGTATTCTTGCTCTTCAGAATGTGAGTCTGTCCTTACTGAGGGATGGATGGGGTACCTCTGACTGTCCCTCATCCCCATGCCAAGCCTTTTTTTTGCATGTCCTCCTCTGGCATTCACAGAGCGTTATGCAAAGCTATTGAATTTGCTACTTGTGATTGTAAGAAAAGGACTTTAGTTTTCCTACCGGGAACACTAGCAAAGAAACAACTAAGCATGACAATGCAATTTCATCATGACTATTTGAAACAGTGACATTAACATTTTATAAGCACTTTTATTGTCATTAAATAAAAAATAATAAATAAAAAAAGTTAACTTCATGTTCAGACTTCAAGCTCTTTCTAATGTCTAGTCTACAGCTACCCGTCACCAAAAGAAGGCACAGTGATGCCCAAACCTTGGCGATTTACCTAATAAAGTACTGGGAGTTTATATATATGGAGTGTGTGACTCTATGTTTTGTAGTTTAGTCTGCAGCTACCAGCAGAGAATGTAACAGTGGGCTAGTGACCATGTGACAAAGGGAAAGGGAAAGGGGGGATACCTAGTTTGTACAACTGAATCCATTCAACTGAAATGTGTCTTCAGGTATTTAACCCTCTGAATCAGAGAGGCGCGGGGGGGGGGGGGGGGGGGGGGGCTGCCTTAATCGACATCCACGTCATCGGCGCCCCGGGGAACAGTAGGTTAACTGCCTTGTTCAGGGGAACAGTGGGTTAACTGCCTTGTTCAGGGGAACAGTGGGTTAACTGCCTTGTTCAGGGGAACAGTGGGTTAACTGCCTTGTTCAGGGGAACAGTGGGTTAACTGCCTTGTTCAGGGGAACAGTGGGTTAACTGCCTTGTTCAGGGGAACAGTGGGTTAACTGCCTTGTTCAGAGGAACAGTGGGTTAACTGCCTTGTTCAGGGGAACAGTGGGTTAACTGCCTTGTTCAGGGGAACAGTGGGTTAACTGCCTTGTTCAGGGGAACAGTGGGTTAACTGCCTTGTTCAGGGGAACAGTGGGTTAACTGCCTTGCTCAGGGGAACAGTGGGTTAACTGACTTGTTCAGGGGCAGAACGACAGATTTTTTACCTTGTCAGCTCAGGAATTCGATCCAGGAACCTTTTGGTTACTGGCCCAACGCTTTACCCACTAGTGTTCGCAGTGTGTGTGTGTGTGTGTGTGTGTGTGTGTGTGTGTGTGTGTGTGTGTGTGTGTGTGAGACACCCTTGGAGAGAGAGTGTTATTGGATACTCATGTCTGTGTGTGTGTGTGTGTGTGTGTGTGTGTGTGTGTGTGTGTGTGTGTGTGTGTGTGTGTGTGTGTGTGTGTGTGTGTGTGTGTGTGTGTGTGTGTGTGTGTGTGTGTGTGTGTGTGTGTGTGTGTGTGTGTGTGTGAGACACCCTTGGAGAGAGAGTGTTATTGGGTACTCATGTGTGTGTGTGTGTGTGTGTGTGTGTGTGTGTGTGTGTGTGTGTGTGTGTGTGTGTGTGTGTGTGTGTGTGTGTGTGTGTGTGTGTGTGTGTGTGTGTGTGTGTGTGTGTGTGTGTGTGTGTGTGTGTGTGTGAGACACCTTTGGAGAGAGAGTGTTATTGGGTACTCATGTCTGTGTGTGTGTGTGTGTGTGTGTGTGTGTGTGTGTGTGTGTGTGTGTGTGTGTGTGTGTGTGTGTGTGTGTGTGTGTGTGTGTGTGTGTGTGTGTGTGTGTGTGTGTGTGTGTGTGTGTGTGTGTGTGTGTGTGTGTGTGTGTGTATGAGACACCCTTGGAGAGAGAGTGTTATTGGGTACTCATGTGTGTGTGTGTGTGTGTGTGTGTGTGTTTCTTTTGGCTTGTTTTTATGTATTCGTGTCAGAGCTGGGTTCAAATACTATTTCAAATATCTCAGTTACTTGCCCATTTCATTTGAAAAGACAAGTTGTTAAATATTTCAATGTATTTGGAAATACACTTGGAAAGTATTTGAAAAACTAAAATACAATGACTCAAATACGCTCCCATGCATTTATCCCAGGTTTTTGAAAATATTATTTGAAATAAGTATTTATAATATAACATACTGTCAAATACAATTTGGCAGTATTTTTTTTTTACAAATAACCATTTAAATTCTCAAATAAAGGTACTTGTTTTGGGCTGTGAATTTTGAAACTACTCAAATACACAGAAAAAGGATTTTAAATACCAGATAGTCATATCCATATGTATTTGACCCCAGGTCTGGTGACCCCAGGTCATGTATTTGACCCCAGGTCTGGTGAATGCTTGTTTATGTGTGTAGGTCTCTGTGTGAGCCCATGCGAGAATCTCAATTGCATTCTCCTTGTGTCCTTTCTCCTCGCCTCCTTCTCAAAAAACCCATTGGATGAGAAAGCCAGATGTCCCTCCCCTCTAACCTTCTCATCCAATGGGTTGTGAGAAGGAGGCAAGGAGAGCGGAGAATGCATTGAGCTCCCCCCCCCCCATGAATCTGCTGCTCTTTTCAGACAGCAGATGGTGATGTCACTCCACAGAATTCCTCATCCCAATCCTGACCCAGACGCTCCTCTGTGATCCTGACGAGACACTGGCGTTCTCTCGCTCTGTCACGCCCTGTCATAACCTACATTGTGACACATACACACAAACACACACACAAACACACACACAACACACACACACACACACACACACACACACACACACACAAACTCCCTCCAACAACTGAAGTAAGAAGAAGCATCCTTATCTCTCAGTGATGTCATACAGGTGTGTGACCGACCAGGTACTCAGCCCAGATCATCTGCACACTTCAAGACAACGTTAGTCCACTGAGGGAAAGGCGTTAGCCCCGGGGGCTAACACAAAGTCTTTAGGTCTCAGACATGGTTCACGGATCCACCGCTGTGCTCAGACAACTGATGAAGACTTCAGATTGACTGCAGAAGGGAGGAGGGAAGGCGGATACAGGAGAGGAAGGTCTATTTTATGTGTCGTTCATTTTGTTTATTGACAGTGTTTCTACTCCAGATGAGGGAGGGGAAAAAGGGGTTTATTTATTTTCTCTCTCTCAATTCATTTTTCAATTTAAGGGGCATTATTGGCATGGGAAACATATGTTTATATTGCCAAAGAAAGTGAAATAGATAATAAACAATAGTGAAATAAACAATAAATATTAGCAGTAAACATTACACTCACAGAAGTTACAAAAGAATAAAGACATTTCAAATGTCATATTATATCTATATACAGTGTTGTAACGATGTGCAAACAGTTACAGTACAAAAGGGAAAATAAATAAACATGAATATGGGTTGTATTTACAATGGTGTTTGTTCTTCACTGGTTGCCCTTTTCTTGTGGCAACAGGTCACAAATCTTGCTGCTGTGATTGCACACTGTGGAATTTCACCCAGTAGATATGGGAATTTTCTTAATTCTTTGTGGGTCTGTGTAATCTGAGGGAAATATGTGTCTCTAATATGGTCATACATTTGGCAGGAGGTTAGGAAGTGCAGCTCAGTTTCCATCTCATTTTGTGGGCAGTGTGCACAATAGCCTGTCTTCTCTTGAGAGCCAGGTCTGCCTACGGCGGCCTTTCTCAATAGCAAGGCTATGCTCCCTGTGTCTGTACATATCCAAAGCTTTCCTTAAGTTTGGGTCATTCACAGTGGTTAGGTATTCTGCCACGGTGTACTCTCTGTTTAGGGCCAAATAGCATTCTAGTTTGCTCTGTTTTTTTTTGGTAATTCTTTCCAATGTGTCAAGTCAATCTTTTTGTTTGCTCATGATTTGGTTGGGTCTAATTGTGTTGCTGTCCTGGGGCTCTGTGGGGTCTGTTTGTGTTTGTGAACAGAGCCCCAGGACCAGCTTGCTTAGGGGACTCTTCTCCAGGTTCATCTCTCTGTAGGTGATGGCTTTGTTATGGAAGGTTTGTGAATCGCTTCCTTTTAGGTGGCTCTTTTCTGGATTTTGATAATTAGCGGGTGTCGGCCTAATTCTGCTCTGCATGCATTATTTGTTGTTGTACATTGCACACAGATGATTTTTTTTCTCTCTCTCTCTCTCTCGCTCTCTCTCTCTCTCTCTCTCTCTCTCTCTCTCTCTCTCTCTCTCTCTCTCTCTCTCTCTCTCTCTCTCTCTCTCTCTCTCTCTCTCTCTCTCTCTCTCTCTCTCTCTCTCTCTCTCTCTCTCTCTCTCTCTCTCTCTCTCTCTCTCGCTCTCGCTCTCGCTCTCGCTCTCTCTCTCACTCACACACACACATTAAACCACCATCTCTCTCCATGTGGGAGACAGAGAAAATATCACCATGGTAACACAAGTCACGTAGCCTAGTCTCCAACCTCAGGTCTCCCAACCCCCATGTACACAGTCCCCCGTCCTCTCTCTCTCTCTGTCTCCCAACCCCCATGTACACAGTCCCCCCTCCTCTCTCTCCATCCCCCTCGATTCTTCTCTCTATTCTTTCCCTCACCCTCTATCTGTCTGTTTCCTCTCTGAGAGTCTGAGAGAGATAGGGGATGTACTATGTAGGGGGATGTACTATGTAGGGGGATGTACTATGTAGGGGGATGTACTATGTAGGGGGATGTACTATGTAGGGGATGTACTATGTAGGGGGATGTACTATGTAGGGGGATGTACTATGTAGGGGGATGTACTATGTAGGGGATGTACTATGTAGGGGGATGTACTATGTAGGGGGTGGGCTATGTAGGGGGATGTACTATGTAGGGGGATGTACTATGTAGGGGGATGTACTATGTATGGGGATGTACTATGTAGGGGGATGTACTATGTAGGGGATGTACTATGTAGGGGGATGTACTATGTAGGGGGATGTACTATGTAGGGGGATGTACTATGTAGGGGGTGTACTATGTAGGGGGATGTACTATGTAGGGGGATGTACTATGTAGGGGGATGTACTATGTATGGGGATGTACTATGTATGGGGATGTACTATGTAGGGGGATGTACTATGTAGGGGGATGTACTATGTATGGGGATGTACTATGTAGGGGGGTGTACTATGTAGGGGGATGTACTATGTAGGGGGTGGGCTATGTAGGGGGATGTACTATGTAGGGGGATGTACTATGTATGGGGATGTACTATGTATGGGGATGTACTATGTATGGGGATGTACTATGTAGGGGGATGTACTATGTAGGGGGATGTACTATGTATGGGGATGTACTATGTAGGGGGGTGTACTATGTAGGGGGATGTACTATGTATGGGGATGTACTATGTAGGGGATGTACTATGTAGGGGGATGTACTATGTATGGGGATGTACTATGTATGGGGATGTACTATGTAGGGGGATGTACTATGTATGGGGATGTACTATGTAGGGGGATGTACTATGTAGGGGGATGTACTATGTAGGGGATGTACTATGTAGGGGGATGTACTATGTATGGGGATGTACTATGTATGGGGATGTACTATGTAGGGGGGTGTACTATGTAGGGGGATGTACTATGTATGGGGATGTACTATGTAGGGGATGTACTATGTAGGGGGATGTACTATGTAGGGGGATGTACTATGAAGGGGATGTACTATGTAGGGGGATGTACTATGTAGGGGATGTACTATTTAGGGGGATGTACTATGTAGGGGGATGTACTATGTAGTGGGATGTACTATGTAGGGGGATGTACTATGTATGGGGATGTACTATGTATGGGGATGTACTATGTAGGGGATGTACTATGTAGGGGGATGGGCTATGTAGGGGGATGGGCTATGTAGGGGGATGTACTATGTATGGGGATGTACTATGTAGGGGGGTGTACTATGTAGGGGGATGTACTATGTAGGGGGATGTACTATGTAGGGGGATGTACTATGTAGGGGGATGTACTATGTAGTGGGATGTACTATGTAGGGGGATGTACTATGTATGGGGATGTACTATGTAGGGGATGTACTATGTAGGGGGATGTACTATGTAGGGGGATGTACTATGTAGGGGGATGTACTATGTAGGGGGATGTACTATGTATGGGGATGTACTATGTAGGGGGGTGTACTATGTAGGGGGATGTACTATGTATGGGGATGTACTATGTAGGGGGATGTACTATGTAGAGGGATGTACTACGTAGGTGGATGTACTACGTAGGGGATGTACTATGTATGGGGATGTACTATGTATGGGATGTACTATGTAGGGGGATGTACTATGTAGGGGATGTACTATGTAGGGGGATGTACTATGTAGGGGGATGGGCTATGTAGGGGGATGTACTATGTAGGGGGATGTACTATGTAGAGGGATGTACTATGTAGGGGGATGTACTATGTAGGGGATGTACTATGCAGGGGGATGTACTATGTAGGGGATGTACTATGTAGGGGGATGTACTATGTAGGGGGATATACTATGTAGGGGGATGTACTATGTAGGGGGATGTACTATGTATGGGGATGTACTATGTAGGGGGATGTACTATGTAGGGGGATGTACAATGTATGGGGATGTACTATGTATGGGGATGTACTATGTAGGGGGATGTACTATGTAGGGGGGTGTACTATGTAGGGGGATGTACTATGTATGGGGATGTACTATGTAGGGGATGTGCTATGTAGGGGGATGTACTATGTATGGGGATGTACTATGTATGGGGATGTACTATGTAGGGGGATGTACTATGTATGGGGATGTACTATGTAGGGGGATGTACTATGTAGGGGGATGTACTATGTAGGGGATGTACTATGTAGGGGGATGTACTATGTATGGGGATGTACTATGTATGGGGATGTACTATGTAGGGGGGTGTACTATGTAGGGGGATGTACTATGTATGGGGATGTACTATGTAGGGGATGTACTATGTAGGGGGATGTACTATGTAGGGGGATGTACTATGAAGGGGATGTACTATGTAGGGGGATGTACTATGTAGGGGATGTACTATTTAGGGGGATGTACTATGTAGGGGGATGTACTATGTAGTGGGATGTACTATGTAGGGGGATGTACTATGTATGGGGATGTACTATGTATGGGGATGTACTATGTAGGGGATGTACTATGTAGGGGGATGGGCTATGTAGGGGGATGGGCTATGTAGGGGGATGTACTATGTATGGGGATGTACTATGTAGGGGGGTGTACTATGTAGGGGGATGTACTATGTAGGGGGATGTACTATGTAGGGGGATGTACTATGTAGGGGGATGTACTATGTAGGGGGATGTACTATGTAGGGGGATGTACTATGTAGGGGGATGTACTATGTAGGGGGATGTACTATGTATGGGGATGTACTATGTAGGGGGATGTACTATGTATGGGGATGTACTATGTAGGGGGGTGTACTATGTATGGGGATGTACTATGTAGGGGGATGTACTATGTAGAGGGATGTACTATGTAGGGGATGTACTATGTATGGGGATGTACTATGTAGGGGATGTACTATGTAGGGGGATGTACTATGTAGGGGATGTACTATGTAGGGGGATGTACTATGTAGGGGATGTACTATGTAGGGGGATGTACTATGTAGGGGATGTACTATGTAGGGGGATGTACAATGTATGGGGATGTACTATGTAGGGGAATGTACTATGTAGGGGGATGGGCTATGTAGGGGGATGTACTATGTAGGGGGATGTACTATGTAGAGGGATGTACTATGTAGGGGGATGTACTATGTAGGGGATGTACTATGTAGGGGGATGTACTATGTAGGGGATGTACTATGTAGGGGGATGTACTATGTAGGGGGATATACTATGTAGGGGGATGTACTATGTAGGGGGATGTACTATGTAGGGGGATGTACTATGTATGGGGATGTACTATGTAGGGGGATGTACTATGTAGGGGGATGTACAATGTATGGGGATGTACTATGTATGGGGATGTACTATGTAGGGGGATGTACTATGTAGGGGGATGTACTATGTAGGGGGATGTACTATGTAGGGGGCTGTACTATGGAGGGGGATGTACTATGTATGGGGATGTACTATGTATGGGGATGTACTATGTAGGGGGATGTACTATGTAGGGGGATGGGCTATGTAGGGGGATGTACTATGTAGGGGGATGTACTATGTAGGGGGATGTACTACGTAGGGGATGTACTATGTAGGGGGATGTACTATGTATGGGGATGTACTATGTATGGGGATGTACTCTGTATGGGGATGTACTATGTAGGGGGATGTACTATGTAGGGGGATGTACTATGTAGGGGGATGTACAATGTATGGGGATGTACTATGTAGGGGGATGTACTATGTAGGGGGATGTACTATGTATGGGGATGTACTATGTAGGGGATGTACTATGTAGGGGGATGGGCTCTGTAGGGGGATGTACTATGTAGGGGGATGTACTATGTATGGGGATGTACTATGTAGGGGGATGTACTATGTAGGGGGATGTACTATGTAGAGGGATGTACTATGTTGGGGGATGTACTATGTTGGGGGATGTACTATGTAGGGGGATGTACTATGTAGGGGGATGTACTATGTAGGGGGATGGGCTATGTAGGGGGATGTACTATGTAGGGGGATGTACTATGTATGGGGATGTACTATGTAAAGGGATGGGTTATGTAGGGGGATGTACTATGTATGGGCTGGGTTTTGTAGGGGGATATACTATGTAGGGGATGTACTATGTAGGGGGATGTACTATGTAGGGGGGTGTGCTATGTAGGGGGGGTGCTATGTAGGGGATGTAATATGTAGGGGGATGTACTATGTAGGGGGGTGTGCTATGTAGGGGGGGTGCTATGTAGGGGATGTAATATGTAGGGGGATGTACTATGTAGGGGGGTGTACTGTGTATGGGGATGTACTATATAGGGGGATGTACTATGTAGGGGATGTACTATGTAGGGGGATGTACTATGTAGGGGGGTGTGCTATGTAGGGGGGGTGCTATGTAGGGGATGTACTATGTAGGGGGATGTACTATGTTGGGGGATGTACTATGTTGGGGGATGTACTATGTAGGGGGATGTACTATGTTGGGGGATGTACTATGTAGGGGGATGTACTATGTAGGGGGATGTACTATGTAGGG